>NC_073259.2:38433560-38736590 GCF_029289425.2 Pan paniscus | reverse complement strand
ATTGGATAAAGAGTTAACACCCATCAGTGTGCTGTATTCAGGAAACTCATCTCACGTGCAGAGACACACATAGCTTCAAAATAAAGGGATGGAGGAAGATCTACCAAGCAAATGCAAAACAAAAAAAAAGACAAGGGTTGCAAACCTAGTCTCTGATAAAACAGACTTTAAACCAACAAAGATCAAAAGAGGCAAAGAAGACAATTACATAATGGAAAGGGGATCAATTCAACAAGAAGAGCTAACTATCCTAAATATATATGAACCCAATACAGGAGCACCCAGATTCATAAAGCAAGTCCCTTAGAGACCTACAAAGAGACTGAGACTCCCACACAATAATAATGGGAGATTTTAACACCCCACTGTCAACATTAGATGGATCCACGAGACAGAAAGTTAACAAGGATATCCAGGAACTGAACTCAGCTCTGCACCAAGTGGACCTAATAGACATCTACAGAACTCTCCACCCCAAATCAACAGAATATACGTTATTTTCAGCAACACACCACACCTATTCCAAAATTGACCACATAGTTGGAAGTAAAGCACTCCTCAGCAAATGTAAAAGAACAGAAATTATTACAAACTGTCTCTCAGACCATAGTGCAATCAGACTAGAACTCAGGATTAAGAAACTCACTCAAAACCGCTCAACTACATGGAAACTGAACAACCTGCTCCTGAATGACTACTGCGTACATAACGAAATGAAGGCAGAAATAAAGATGTTCTTTGAAACCAACGAGAACAAAGACACAACATACCAGAATCTCTGGGACACATTCAAAGCAGTGTGCAGAGGGAAATGTATAGCATCAAATGCCCACAAGAGAAAGCAGGAAAGATCTAAAATTGACACCCTAATATCACAATTAAAAGAACTAGAGAAGCAAGAGCAAACACATTCAAAAGCTAGCAGAAGGCAAGAAATAACTAAGATCAGAGCAGAACTGAAGGAAATAGAGACACAAAAAACCCTTCAAAAAATTAATGAATCCAGGAGCTGGTTTTTTGAAGAGATCAACAGAATCGATAGACCACTAGCAAGACTAATAAAGAAGAAAAGAGAGAAGAATCAAATAGATGCAATAAAAAATGATAAAGGGGATATCACCACTGACCCCACAGAAATACAAACTACCATCAGAGAATGCTATAAACACCTCTATGCAAATAAACTAGAAAATCTAGAAGAAATGGATAAATTCCTCGACACATACACCCTCCCAAGACTAAAGCAGAAAGAAGTTGAATCTCTGAATAGACCGATAACAGGATCTGAAATTGTGGCAATAATCAATAGCTTACCAACCAAAAAAAGTCCAGGACCAGATGGATTCACAGCCGAATTCTACCAAAGGTACAAGAAGGAGCTGGTACCATTCCTTCTGAAACTATTCCAATCAATAGAAAAACAGGGAATCCTCCCTAAATCATCTTATGAGGCCAGCATCATCCTGATACCAAAGCCTGGCAGAGACACAACCAAAAGAGAGAATTTTAGACCAATATCCTTGATGAACATTGATGCAAAAATCCTCAATAAAATACTGGCAAACCAAATCCAACAGCACATCAAAAAGCTTATCCACCATGATCAAGTAGTCTTCATCCCTGGGATGCAAGACTGGTTCAATATACACAAATCAATAAATGTAATCCAGCACATAAACAGAACCAAAGACAAAAACCACATGATTATCTCAATAGATGCAGAAAAGGCCTTTGACAAAATTCAACAACACTTCATGCTAAAAACTCTCAATAAATTAGGTATTGATGGGATGTATCTCAAAATAATAAGAGCTATCTATGACAAACCCACAGCCAATATCATACTGAATGGGCAAAAACTGGAAGCAGTCCCTTTGAAAACTGGCACAAGACAGGGATGCCCTCTCTCACCACTCCTATTCAACATAGTGTTGGAAGTTCTGGCCAGGGCAATCAGGCAGGAGAAGGAAATAAAGGGTATTCAATTAGGAAAAGAGGAAGTCAAATTGTCCCTCTTTGCAGATGACATGATTGTATATCTAGAAAACCCCATCGTCTCAGCCCAAAGTCTCCTTAAGCTGATAAGCAACTTCAGCAAAGTCTCAGGATACAAAACCAACGTATAAAAATCACAAGCATTCTTATACACCAATAACAGACAAACAGAGAGCCAAATCATGAGTGAACTCCCATTCACAATTGCTTCAAAGAGAATAAAATACCTAGGAATCCAACTTACAAGGGACGTGAAGGACCTCTCCAAGGAGAACTACAAACCACTGCTCAATGAAATAAAAGAGGATACAAACAAATGGAAGAACATTCCATGCTCATGGATAGGAAGAATCAATATCGTGAAAATGGCCATACTGCCCAAGGTAATTTACAGATTCAATGCCATCCCCATCAAGCTACCAATGACCTTCTTCACAGAATTGGAAAAAACTACTTTAAAGTTCATATGGAACCAAAAAAGAGCCCGCATCGCCAACTCCATCCTAAGCCAAAAGAACAAAGCTGGAGGCATCACGCTACCTGACTTCAAGCTATACTAAAAGCCTACAGTAACCAAAACAGCATGGTACTGGTACCAAAACAGAGATATAGATCAATGGAACCGAACAGAGCCCTCAGAATTAATGCCACATATCTATGACCATCTGATCTTTGACAAACCTGACAAAAACAAGCAATGGGGAAAGGATTCCCTATTTAATAAATGGTGCTGGGAAAACTGGCTAGCCATATGTAGAAAGCTGAAACTGGATCCCTTCCTTACACCTTATACAAAAATTAATTCAAGATGGATTAAAGACTTACATGTTAGACCTAAAGCCATAAAAACCCTAGAAGAAAACCTAGGCAATACCATTCAGGACATAGGCATGGGCAAGGACTTCATGTCTAAAACACCAAAAGCAATGGCAACAAAAGACAAAATTGACAAATGGGATCTAATTAAACTAAAGAGCTTCTGCACAGCAAAATAAACTACCATCACAGGAACAGGGAACCTACAGAATGGGAGAAAATTTTCACAACCTGCTCATCTGACAAAGGGCTAATAACCAGAATCGACAATGAACTCAAACAAATTTACAAGAAAAAAACAAACAACCCCATGAAAAAGTGGGCAAAGGATATGAACAGACACTTCTCAAAAGAAGACATTTATGCAGCCAAAAGACACATGAAAAAATGCTCATTATCACTGGCCATCAGAGAAATGCAAATTAAAACCACAATGAGATATCATCTCACACCAGTTAGAATGGCAATCATTAAAAAGTCAGGAAACAGCAGGTGCTGGAGAGGATGTGGAGAAACAGGAACACTTTTACACTGTTGGTGGGACTGTAAACTAGTTCAACCATTGTGGAAGTCAGTCTGGCAATTCCTCAGGGATCTAGAACTAGAAATACCACTTGAGCCAGCCATCCCATTACTGGGTATATACCCCAAAATTATAAATCATGCTGCTATAAAGACACATGCACATGTATGTTTATTGTGGCACTATTCACATTAGCAAAGACTTGGAACCAACCCAAATGTCCAACAATGATAGACTGGATTAAGAAAATGTGGCACATATACACCATGGAATACTGTGCAGCCATAAAAAATGATGAGTTCATGTCCTTTGTAGGGACATGGTTGAAGCTGGAAACCATCATTCTCAGCAAACTTTCGCAAGGACAAAAAAACCAAACACCACATGTTCTCACTCATAGTTGGGAATTGAACAAGGAGAATACAAGGACACAGGAAGGGGAACATCACAAACCGGGTCTGTTGTGGGGTGGGGGGAGGGGGGAGGGATAGCATTAGGAGATATACCTAATGTTAAATGACGAGTTAATGGCTGCAGCACACCAACATGGCACATGTATATATATGTAACTAACCTGCACCTTGTGCATATGTACCCTAAAACTTAAAGTATAATAAAAAAAATCAGAAATGATACAAATAAATGGAAAAACATTCCACCCTCACAGACAGGAAGAATCAATATCATTAAAATGGCCATGCTGCCCAAAGCAATTTATAAATTCAATGCTATTCTTATTAAACTATCATTGGCTTCCTTCACAGAACCAGAAAAAACTATTTTAAAATGCATATGGAACTGAAAAAGACCTCGAATAGCCAAGGCAATCCTAAGCATAAAGAACAAAGCTGGAGGCATCACGCCACCAGACTTCAAACTATACTATAGGGCTACAGTAACCAAAACAGCATGATACTGGTACAAAAACAGACACATAGACCAGTGGAACAGAATAGAGAGCCTAGAAATAAGGCCACACACCTACAACCATCTAATCTTCGACAAAGCTGACAAAAACAAGCAATGGGAAAACAACTCCCTATTCAATAAATGGTACTGGGGGAACTGGCTAGCCATATGCAGAAGATTGAAACTAGACCCTTTCCTTACACCATATACAAAAATAAACTCAAGATTGATTAAAGACTTAAATGTAAAACCCAAAACTATAAAAACCCTGGAAGACAACCTAGGCAATACCATTCTGGACGTAGGAACAAGCAAAGATTTCATGACAAAGACACCAAAATTAATTGCAACAAAAGCAAAAATTGGCAAAGGGGATCTATTTAAACTAAAGAACAGCAAAGGAAACTGCCAACAGAGTGAACAGACAACCTACAGAATGGGAGAAAATTTTTGCAAACTATGCATGTGACAAAGGTCTAATATCATATATCTATAAGGAACTTAAATTTACAAGAATAAAAACAACCTCAAGTGGGCAAAGGACATGAAGAGACACATTTCAAAAGAAGGCATGGCATACATGCGGCCGACAATCATATGAAAAAAGCTCAACATCACTGATCATTAGAGAAATGCAAATCAAAGCCACAATGAGATATCATCTTACACCAGTCAGAATGGCTATGATCATTAAGTCAAAAAATAACGTTTGCTGGCAAGGTTGCAGAGAAAAAGAAACACTTATACACTGTTGGTGGGAGTGTAAATTAGTCCATCCATTGTGGAAGACAGTGTGGCAATTCCTCAGAGATCTAAAAGCAGAAGTACCATTTGACCCTATAATCCCATTTCTGGGTAGATACCCGAAGGATTATAAATCATTCTATTATGAAGACACGTGCATATGAATGTTCACTGCAGCACTGTTCACAATAACAAAGACATGGAATCAACCTAAATGCCCATCAATGGCAGACTAGATAAAGGAAACGTGGTACACATACACCATAAGATACTATGCAGCCATAAAAAAAGAACAAGATCATGTCTTTTGTGGGAACAGGATTGGCACTGAAGGCTATCATCCTTAACAAGCTAATTCAGAAACAGAAAATCAAATACTAAATGTTCTCACTTATAAGTGGGAGCCTAATGATGAGAACACATGGACACATAGAGGGGAATGACACACACTAGGGGCTGTCAGAGGATGGAGGGTAGGAGGAGGAAGAGGATCAGGAAAAATAACTAATGGGTACTAGACTTAATACCTGGGTGACAAAATAATCTGTACAACAAAACCTCATGACACAAAGTTTACCGGTACAACAGACCTGCACATGTACCCCTGAACTTAAAATAAAAGTTAAATTTAAAAAGAGAAACTGAAACTATGACATGAACATACATAATCCTTACTCTATTGCTATGTACCTAAGTAGAATTCATTACATTAAATTGATATAGTGATGGTAATTATAATAAATATTTTCCAAGTAAAAAAATAACAAATGTTGGCAAGGCTGTGGAAGAAAGGGACTGCTTATACTCTGTTGGCGGGAATGTAAATCAGTTCAGCCACTGTGGACAGCAGTTTGGAGATCTCTCAAAGAACTAAAAATAGAACTACCATTTGACCCAATACCCATTACTGAGTATATATATCCAAAGGAAAATAAATTGTTCTACCAAGAAGACATGCACTTATATGTTCATCACAGCACCATTCACAACAGCAAAGATATGGAATCAACCTAGGTGCCCATCAATGGTGGAGTGGATAAGGAAAACATGGTACATATATACCATGAAATACTATACAGCCATAGAAAAGAACAACGTCATGTCCTTTGCAGCAACATAACTGCAGCAGGAGGCTATTATCCTAAGTGAATTAATGCAGAGACAGAAAATCAGATACCGCATGTTCTCACATATGAGTTAAACATCACGTATACATGGACATAAAGATGGGAACAATAAACACAGGACTACACAAGGATGGAGGAATAGAGAGAGGCAAGGATTGAAAAACTACCTATCAGGTACTATACTCACTACCTGGGTGATGCGTTCAATCATACCCTAAACCTCAGCATCATGCAATATACCCATGTAACAAACCTGTACATGTACCCTCTGAATCTAAAATAAAAGTTGAATTTTTTTAATTAATTAAAAACAAAAGATGAAAAAAGACTTTCATTCTGTCTTCCCCATAATCATATCTCAGCATCTTCAACATTGCCATGCCTAGCGTATAGCAGAAACTCCACAAATATTTGCTAAATGAATTGCTGAATATGTGAATGGTTCAGTATTTCACATCCACCAGTTTTGTTTCTCTTTTGTTATGAAATCTGTATGCACTTTATCAGTAATTCTTAAATAGTTCTGCTTTGGTATTCTTTGGGTTGCATTGAGTTTGTTCATTTTTAAATACTTTTCATGAGTGTTTTATAACACTGTATATATCATATTATCTGTATACATCTGCAATAGTAATATTGCTACACCATCTCCTCTTCTAGTTGTTTTATCTCAAGAAAAACACATCAGAAAAAATTCAGAGAAAGACATTGTGGGATGGTTTCTTTTGTTTGTTTGTTTGTTTTTGTTTGGATGGTTTCTATCATGGCCATAGAAATGATTAAGAGTCTTCAGGGAAAGCAGGCAAAAAGGGAGAATGGATTTCAGGTGAGATCAGGAAGGGCATGGGAAAAGTAAGCAGAAACCTCTTCACTCCAGAATACAAGAAGTGTAAGGAAAGGCTCTTGAAGCTTGAAAACATTGAAATTAAGACAAACAAAAAGACATCCTAGTTCACACCATGCCATTATTAGCTATAAGGTGCTATTAGAAGCTGAAAAATTAAGACTAAGGAAAGGAAAAAGAATTGTGCAAGATCCCTGTGTCAGCAGCAGAACTGCGACTAGAATTTAAGTTGTCTGACTTCTGATGTAGCATACTACATTCGCACCACGCAGAGCTACCCATGTGCAGTGCAAAACCCGAGCATGTTTTAGCAATAAAATTTTAATGCAAATTAAAATTGCTGAACAGGCTGGACATTCATAGATGACTGTGGCTGGACTTACCAAAATTGTGACAAAGTTGTCTTTGATGCCTTCCCCTCCACTTATCAGTTCTCAAAAATATTTACCCAATTGATGTTGCCAACTACATTATTAACAACTGACAGTAACACAAATATTTATTTAGGAGTAAGTTCTTAGGTAAATATTTTGTCATCTTCTCTGAAGATTTTTTGCAAATTGTTTTGCTTACAAGGCCAGAGCAGCCATATTTTAAGTTCATTGGTGAATTCTGAGAGCAGATTTCCCTGAGCACTGTTTGTTTTTTTTCCCCCACCTCTGAATTGATCCCCTGGGTCTGTAGTAAAAGAGTCTATAAAGCAAGTGTCCCTTTCCTTTGGATGGAACCTGTGCAGAAGCCTCTTACATGACCGGAAACTTCAGAACCTTAGATTCCCAGCGGAAATCATGCGCCATGATAAAAAGGGGAAGAGGTTTCCAGCCTCAATTCAGATTCTAACCCTCTGCTATGTGGTTTGGATGCTGACAGAGCAACAGAATTGTCTCTGTAGATAGCTATGTTTTTGGATTGTTGCTGCTGAAGGGACAGGTAGGTTGGAGAAGGCCAGAGAGAAATGAAGGCAGTCAAAAACAAATTTCTATGGAAACATAATCCTGAAATTATTTCTACAGAGTTGCCTCCACATTTTGCTGCAAGGCTGAGCTCTTTTCATGAAACCACATAGGCCATTTGGGCCTTTAAACTCTCTGCTCCCTCTTTAGGGAATCGTTAGAGATCTGAGGAGCTTGTGTTGTCCCTGGGCTGGTGAATCTCTGAGGCTGCTTCCCAGGTAACCAGTCGCCGTACAGAAAGGAAGGGAGCTGCATGTCACAGCTTGCCTTGCCAGACCACAGAAGTCACCCAAGACCAAGGTTTCTAAATCATTCAGCAAATTCCCTATGGCCTGGTGGGAGCTCTCTCTTTTTAAGCTGAAAAAAACTGAAGCTGAAGAACTGCTTCTCCTTCCCAGAACTGGGCCTTTTTGCAAACACTGGCTGGTTGTGGGTGGGAAGATGGATAGCAAATCCCTAGGCAAGAATTCTCCAAACTTTTTAAATTCATATATCCCATCAGTAAAAATAAAATTGGGAAAATATCCCCAATATATGGATATGTTTATTAATGTTTAAGTTATTTGCACTACTACTATATATATAGTTTGTGTTTTAAAATATACACAAAAACAGACTTTTTTAACCTACAGAGCTTTGGAGGCTGGTTGTTTTTTATTATTTTTTTTTAATTTCCAAATGTTATTGGGGAACAGGTGGTGTTTGGTTACATGAATAAGTTCTTTAGTGACTATTTGTGAGATGTTGGTGCACCCATCACCCAAACAGTATACACTGAATCCAATTTGTAGTCTTTTATCCCTCACCCTCCCAACTCTTTCCCCATGAGCCCTAAAGTTCATTGTGTCATTCTTATGCCTTTGCATCCTCATAGCTTAGTTACCACTTATTAGTGAGAATATGTGATATTTGGTTTTCCATTCCTGAGATACTTCACTTAGAATAATAGTCTCCAGACTTTGCACCCAAGACTGTGTGGTAGATAGAGCTCCCTCTCCCCTCTCCCCTCCCCTCTCCCCTCTCCCCTCCCCCCTCTCCCCTCCCCCCCTCCCCTCTCCCCTCTCCCCTCTCCCCTCTTTCCACGGTCTCCCTCTGATGCCGAGCCGAAGCTGGACGGTACTGCTGCCATCTCAGCTCACTGCAACCTCCCTGCCCGATTCTCCTGCCTCAGCCTGCCGAGTGCCTGCGATTGCAGGCGCGCGCCACCACGCCTGACTGGTTTTCGTATTTTTTTGGTGGAGACGGGGTTTCGATGTGTCGGCTGGGCTGGTCTCCAGCTCCTAACCGCGAGTGATCCGCCAGCCTCGGCCTCCCGAGGTGCCGGGATTGCAGACGGAGTCTCGTTAACTCAGTGCTCAATGGCGCCCAGGCTGGAGTGCAGTGGCGTGATCTCGGCTCACTACAACCACCTCCCAGCCGCCTGCCTTGGCCTCCCTAAGTGCCGAGATTGCAGCCTCTGCCTGGCAGCCACCCCGTCTGGGAAGTGAGGAGCGTCTCCGCCTGACCGCCTATCGTCTGGGATGTGAGGAGCCCCTCTGCCTGGCTGCCCAGTCTGGAAAGTGAGGAGCGTCTCTGCCCGGCCGCCATCCCATCTAGGAAGTGAGGAGCGCCTCTTCCCGGCCGCCATCACATCTGGGAAGTGAGGAGCGTCTCTGCCCGGCCGCCCATCGTCTGAGATGTGGGGAGCACCTCTGCCCTGCCGCCCCGTCCAGGATGTGAGGAGTGTCTCTGCCCGGCCGCCCTGTCTGAGAAGTGAGGAGACCCTCTGCCTGGCAACCGCCCCGTCTGAGAAGTGAGGAGCCCCTCCGCCCGGCAGCCACCCCGTCTGAGAAGTGAGGAGCGTCCTCCCTCCTCGTCCGGGAGGGAGGTGGGGGGGTCAGCCCCCCGCCCGGCCAGCCGCCCCATCCGGGAGGTGAGGGGCGCCTCTGCCCGGCCGCCCCTACCGGGAAGTGAGGAGCCCCTCTGCCCGGCCAGCCGCCTCGTCCGGGAGGGAGGTCGGGGGGTCAGTCCCCTGCCTGGCCAGCCGCCCCGTCCGGGAGGCGAGGGGTGCCTCTGCCCGGCTGCCCCTACTGGGAAGTGAGGAGCCCCTCTGCCCGGCCAGCCGCCCCGTCCGGGAGGGAGGTGGGGGGGTCAGCCCCCCGCCCGGCCAGCCGCCCCATCCGGGAGGGAGGTGGGGGGGTCAGCCCCCCGCCCGGCCAGCTGCCCCATCCGGGAGGGAGGTGGGGGGGGTCAGCCCCCCGCCCGGCCAGCCACCCTGTCCAGGAGGGAGGTGGCGGGATCAGCCCCCCGCCTGGCCAGCCGCCCCGTCCGGGAGGGAGGTGGGGGGATCAGCCCCCCGCCCGGCCAGCCGCCCTGTCCAGGAGGTGGGGGGGCACCTCTGCCTGGCCGCCCCTACTGGGAAGTGAGGAGCCCCTCTGCCCGGCCAGCCGCTCTGTCCGGGAGGGAGGTGGGGGGTCAGCCCCCCCGCCCGGCCAGCCGCCCCGTCCGGGAGGGAGGTGGGGGGGTCAGCCCCCCGCCCGGCCAGCCGCCCCGTCCGGGAGGTGAGGGGCGCTTCTGCCCGGCCGCCCCTACTGGGAAGTGAGGAGCTCCTCTGCCCGGCCACCACCCCATCTGGGAGGTGTACTCAACAGCTCATTGAGAACGGGCCATGAAGACAATGGCGGTTTTGTGGAATAGAAAGGGGGGAAAGGTGGGGAAAAGATTGAGAAATCGGATGGTTGCCGTGTCTGTGTAGAAAGAGGTAGACATGGGAGACTTTTCATTTTGTTCTGTACTAAGAAAAATTCTTCTGCCTTGGGATCCTGTTGATCTGTGACCTTACCCCCAACCCTGTGCTCTCTGAAACATGTGCTGTATCCACTCAGGGTTGAATGGATTAAGGGCGGTGCAAGATGTGCTTTGTTAAACAGATGCTTGAAGGCAGCATGTTCGTTAAGAGTCATCACCACTCCCTAATCTCAAGTACCCAGGGACACAAACACTGCGGAAGGCCGCAGGGTCCTCTGCCTAGGAAAACCAGAGAACTTTGTTCACTTGTTTATCTGCTGACCTTCCCTCCACTATTGTCCTGTGACCCTGCCAAATCCCCCTCTGCGAGAAACACCCAAGAATGATCAATAAAAAAGAAAAAAAAAAAAAAAAAAAGAATAATAGTCTCCAATCTCATCCAGGTTGCTGCAAATGCCTTTAATTCATTCCTTTTTATGGCTCAGTAGTATTCCATTGTGTGTGTATATATATACCACAACTTTGCAATTGCAAATTGTGCTGCTATAAACATGCATGTGCAAGTATCTTTTTCGAATAATGACTTATTTTCCTCTGGGGAGACACCCAGTAGTGGGATTGCTAGATCAAATGATAGTTCTACTTTTAGCTCTTTAAGGAATCTCCACACTGTTTACCATAGTGGCTGTACTAGTTTACATTCCCACCAGCAGTGTAGAAGTGTTCCCTGTTCACCACAGCCATGCCAACATCTACTGTTTTTTTATTTTTTTATTATGACCATTCTTGCAGGAGTAAGGTGGTATTGCATTGTGGTTTTGATTTGCATTTCCTTGATCATTAGTGATGTTGAGCATTTTTTTATATGTTTGCTGTCCATTTGTAGATATTCTTTTGAGAATTGTCTATTCATGTCCTTAGCTCACTTTTTGATGGGATTGTTTTTTCTTACTGATTTGTTTGAGTTTGTTGTAGATTCTGGATATTAGTCCTTTGTCAGATGTATAGATTGTGAAGGTTTTCTCCCACTCTGTGGGTTGTCTGTTTACTCTGCTGACTGTTCCTTTTGCTGTGCAAAAGCTCTTTAGTTTAATTAGGTCCCAACTATTTATCTTTGCTTTTATTGCATTTGCTTTTGGGTTCTTGGTCAGGAAATCCTTGCCTAAGCCAAAGTCTAAAGGGCTTTTCCAATGTTATCTTCTAGAATCTTTATAGTTTCAGGTCTTAGATTTAAGTCCTTAATCCATCTTGAGTTGATTTCTGTGTAAGGTGAGAGATGAGGATCCAGTTTCATTCTCCTACATGTGGTTTGTAAATTATCACAGCACCATGTGTTGAATAGGATGTCCTTTCCTCACTTTATGTTTTTGTTTGCTTTGTTGAAGATCAGTTGGAGGTAAGTATCTGGGCTTATTTCTGGGTTCTCTATTCTCTTCCATTGGCCTATGTGCCTATTTTTATACCAGTATCATGCTAAAAACAGATGTTTTTAATGAGCTAAAGATAAATGCCATAGTTCATTAACTTCAAGACACCCATTTTAACATCTTTGAGATTGAGATTATCTTATAATCAATGGTATCTTAGCATAATGCCATAGTCTTCTTGGCAGTCTTTTTTCTTTCTTAATGGCACGTAAAATAATAGTGTATTTCATATTAGATTGTATCCTAGATTTTATGAGATTGAGATTATCTTATAATCAATGGTATCTTAGCATAATGCCATAGTCTTCTTGGCAGTCTTTTTTCTTTCTTAATGGCACGTAAAATAATAGTGTATTTCATATTAGATTGTATCCTAGATTTTATGAGATTGAGATTATCTTATAATCAATGGTATCTTAGCATAATGCCATAATCTTCTTGGCAGTCTTTTTTCTTTCTTAATGGCACGTAAAATAATAGTGTATTTCATATTAGATTGTATCCTAGATTTTATGAGATTGAGATTATCTTATAATCAATTGTATCTTAGCATAATGCCATAGTCTTCTTGGCAGTCTTTTTTCTTTCTTAATGGCACGTAAAATAATAGTGTATTTCATATTAGATTGTATCCTAGATTTTATGAAATATCATATAACTTGAAGGATCTCATATCTCCTTCTCATATCCCAGTGGATCACGTGGCATATCCCATGATGTGAGCAGCCTCCCCATTTAAAGACCAGTGACAGAGGCCATGGAGTTTCTGGGCCATCAATCTCAAATAAAAAAAAGACAGAGTGAATCACTCTTAAGATTTTTACAGATTTCTCCAGGGGGAAAAAATCCCTCTTCCACTCAATAAAATAACAAGCCTGAGAGCCTTAGTGAATCTGATCATGGCAAGAAAATACTTAAGTGGCTCCCAGTTATGTTTTAGAATCTCACTGTACCTTAGACCAATAGTTAATTTCTCTGGATTTTACCTTCCTTATCAGAAGATGAGTATGATAAGCCTCACTGGGTTTCATTTCTATAGATGACTATCAAATGCCAGGCCCCAGGAATGAATATGAGAGAGGGGAGTGAACAAGGATGAGTAAGATATTCGCTATCTTCAAATCTCTTACAGTTCAGATGCAAATGTCAGGCAGTTTTTAATGATGATCTAGTGTAAGAAAATGGCAGGGTAAGTGAAAATGGCTTCTTCTTCCAAAACTACATGCTACATATGCAAGGAATACTTTACAAACTAGGAGGCTTTGATGTGAATGCAGATCTGAGAAGGCCAGTGCCTCTACTGGAAAGGGGGACGTAAGTGCTAAGATACCCAGATGAACAAAAAGTCTGTGAGCTCAATGTGTTGGTGGTTTAGCACAGAAGACAGGCTCTAGCCTATACAGCTGACTATGGAATATAGCAGAGGCAAAAACTATGTTATGGGAGCCATGAGGAAGCAGCTAATTCAGCCTAGGACTTCAGAAAAGTCTTCATAGAAGAGGTCACACTTGAGCTGGATTTTGAAAGATGAGTGAGTGACAGTTCTAAAGAGGACTGAGAAGAGCAGCAGAAAATTCTTTGTAGGCTTTCTCAGAGGGAAAAAAACGGAAGGAATAAAAGAAAAAAACAGGGAGGAATAAAGGGAGGGAGACAGGAAAGTCATTGTCATTCAATAGTTCCTCAGATTCTGAAAGAGGCAACTTTTCTTGCTAGGGAAGAACCTCCAGAAGCTTCTGCTCTGCTTTCCTGAATCCATGGGGAAGCATCAGGGAGGGGGAAAAAATGATGCGTTTCAGGAGAAATTTTTCCCTTTTCATCCTAATTTCTGATGGTCCTATTTGCCCAGAATTGCACATTTCTGGAAAGGGCTTAAGGTCCACAATGGCCAATCAGACTGTGGTGACTGAGTTCTTCCTCCAAGGCCTGACGGATACCAAAGAGCTTCAGGCGGCCGTTTTTCTGCCTCTGCTGCTTGCCTACCTTGTGACTGTCTCTGGGAACCTGATCATCATCAGCCTGACCTTGCTGGACACCCGCCTGCAGACATCTATGTACTTATTTCTTCAGAATCTGTCCTGCTTAGAAATTTGGTTCCAGACAGTCGTCGTGCCCAAGATGCTGCTCAACATTGCCATAGGGACCAAGACCGTTAGCTTTGCTGGGTGCGTTACCCAGGACTTTTTCCACATCTTCCTGGGGGCCACAGAGTTCTTCCTCCTCACAGGCATGGCCTATGACCAGTATATTGCCATCTGCAAGCCCCTCCACTACCCCATGCTCATAAGTAGTAGAGTCTGCACACAGCTCATCCTCACCTGCTGGCTACTAGGTTTCTCCTTCATCATCGTGCTTATCATCCTGACCAGTCAGCTTCCATTCTGTGATACCCACATCAAGCATTTCTTCTGTGACTACACGCCTCTAATGGAGGTGGTCTGCAGTGGGCCAAAGGTGCTGGAGATGGTGGATTTTACCCTGGCCTTAGTAGCACTGCTTGGCACCTTGGTACTTATCACCCTGTCCTATGTCCAGATCATCCAGACAATTGTCAGAATCCCCGCTGTCCAGGAGAGGAAGAAGGCTTTCTCTACCTGTTCCTCTCATGTCATTATGGTTACCATGTGTTATGATAGCTGCTTCTTTATGTATGTCAAGCCCTCTCCAGGAAAGGGGGTTGATGTCAACAAGGGAGTGTCTCTAATCAATACAATTATTGCCCCACTGTTAAATCCCTTCATCTGTACTCTGAGGAACCAACAAGTTAAGCAGGTAATGAAAGACCTAGTCAGAAAAATGACTTTCTTCCAAAATAAATAAGGGCCCTAAAAGGAAAAAATGGGTGCCTTCTCCAGAGTAAGTCCACATGACATCAGGCCAAGAGGCAGGAGTCAGGGGCTTAGGCCCCCATTGCACCCCCAGCAAGGTGCAGGTTTCCCCACAGGCCATAAGGAAAATGTCCTGATATCATATGAAGGGTCTTATTACCTAGCCTCAGTCTTAGGTTTGCACCTTCTTTTATCACTCTGTCAGCCAAAGAAATGAGAAATAGCTAGCCTATGTCCCCAGGTGCCCTCAACTAGACTCCAGTAACAGCTGACATTCATCAGCATGCCAGTTTCATTTTTAACACCTATAATGTTTGTAGAACACTTCATAGTTTCAAAAGCATTTTCTCAACACTAACCTCACTTAATCTTCACAATAACCCTGTGAAACAGATGGAAAAATTATTATTCACATTTTACATAAGATGTTGATATACTCAAACAGTTTAAGTGTATTGCCAAAGATCACACAGGAGACCAGGGTTCAAACCCACAACTTCTGGATCTAAACGCAATACCACATTTCCTACAGATGTGAGACATCTGGATTTAATAGTCATCTTTTGCTGCACGCAAATTATCCCAAAATTTAGCAGCTTAAAACAGCAAGCATTGATTATCTTGGTTTCTATGGGTTAGTAATTTGGGTTCAGCTTAACTCAGAGCAGCTCAATAGGGCTGTTGTCTCATCTAAAGACTCTACTGGGGGTGGGGCATGGTGGTTCATGCCTATAATTCCAGCACTTTGGGAGGCTGAGGTGGGTGGATCACCTCAGATCAGGAGTTTGAGACCAGCCTGGCCAACATGGGAAAACCTCATCTCTACTAAAAATACAAAACTTAGCCAGGCATGGTGGCATACACATGTAGTCCCATCTACTCAGCAGGCTGAGGCAAGAGAATTGCTTGAAACTGGAAGGTGAAGGTTGCAGTGAGCCAAGATCATGCCACTGCATTCCAGCCTGGGTGACAGAGTGAGACTCCATCTCAAAAAAAAAAAAAAAAAAGACTCAACTTGGGAAGGATTAACTTCTGAGCTGCTCACTCCAGTTGCTGTTAGCAGGCTCTAGTTCCTCAGTGATTGTTGCCATGTGGGCACTCTATAAGAAAGCTCATAACATGGCAGCTGGCCTTCTTTAGAGCAAACAAACGAAAGAATGGCCAAAACAAAAGTGTTTTATAACCTAATGTTAAAAGTGACATCACATCATTTTTATCATATGCTATTTGTTAGAAGTAAGTCACCTAGTCCAGCCCATATTCAAGAGGAGGCGAGCACACAAAGACATGAATATCAGAAGGCAGGGATGATTTGGGAAACATTACATGCAGCCTATTACAATCCACCCTCTGGCACAGTCCACCAATGATTCATGTCCCTCCCACATGCAATATATATTCCACCCTTCTCGAAGTCATCAAAGTTCTCATCTTGTTATAGTTTCCAATCAAAATCCACAATCTTATCATCTAAACCAGGTCCAGGTGTAGATGAAGCTCCTTGGGTGTAGTTCCATAGGTACATACAGCCCCTAACTACTTTTCTCAATCTGTGACCTGTGAAACTAAAAAAGACAAGTTAACATCCCCACACACACCCAACATACAATGATGGGGTAGGCATAGAATAACAACTATAACTATTGCCACTCAAAAATAGGAAAAGAAAAGGAATTACTGGTCCAGAAAAATTATGAAATCCAGCTGAAAATGATGGAAACTCCTTAACTCATTCAAAACTTGGGAGTAATTCATTATTCCTCTTGGGCCCTTGGTCCTGCCCTCTGAGTCATTTTTCGTTTTTCATGAAAAGTAGCACACAATTGTAGCTGAATAGTTTTCTCAGCCTTCTTCCTCCCAGTAGAATTACAGTGACCCAAATGCCTCTTTCTTATTTTGTACTGTCTTCTTTTCAATCCAAGATGACAGAGTTTCTGGGGATATAACACATTCGGGAACTTTATGGATCTCCAGTGTATCTTCTTGATGCTTGCTTCATTAGATAAAAACCACAGCTAAGGCCTGAAAGATCTTTAAAGGTCCTGGTATCCCTATTATTTTATTGAAAGGACCACTGAAACACATTCTTAATTTCTTTAAAAGGTGTTTTGTGCCTGGTACTCAGGCACCACCTTGATATTTCTGAGGTCTTAAAGTATTACAGTCACACTCTTGATATCACCTCTGGACTAGTTTTCCTGACAGTGCCCTGTCAGGAATTAAGAAATTAAAATTAAGCAACCATTTCTTAATTTTAGCATCATTTATCATTAGAATAGAATTTCAAAAACTATCAAGTCCTGGATCCATCCTGTTTAACAGTGTTTACTTCAACTTTCCTCTCTCCTCTCACTATAACCATCAGGAAGAAATCAAGTGGCACCTTCAACACTTTGCTTAGAAATTTCCTTAGCTAGATTACCCAGTTCACATTTTCCACTTTCCACTTAACTGCAGGAGACAGTGTTGCTAAGCTTTTGTCGCTACATAACAAAGGTCCTTCACCAGTTTCCAGTAAGATTTTCTTCAGTTTCCTGAAAGCCTTCATCCATAGCATCCTCAAAGTCCAAAATTCTATGGAAAGTATTTTCAAAGTTAAGCTTTCACCACTAGTCTTCTAAAATCCTTAAAAGTTTTCCAGCTTCTACCCACTCCCTAGCCCCAAAGCCATTCCTACATTTTAGGTAGTTGTTACAGCAGTACCCCCACTTCAAAAGCTGTATTTTCTATCTATTGCTGCTTAACAAGTTACTTCCAAAATCTAGTGGCTTAAACAGCAAACATCTATTATCTCACAGTTTCATTGATTCAGGAATCTAAGTGTTGATTAGCTGAATTACTCTGGCTCAAGATCTCTCATGAGGTTGCTGTTAACCTGTCAACCAGGGCTATGGTCTCATCTGAAGGCATGACTGAGGGAGGACCTCCTTCCAAGCTCACATCTATGGTTGCTAGCTAATTTTAAATCCTCATCAGCTGTTGTATTCCCTCGATTTCTTGTCATGTAGCCCTCTCCAAAAGATAATTTAAAACATGGCCACCGGATTCCATCAAGCTGAGTGAATAAGAAAGTACCCAAGATAAAAGCCAGTCTTTTTGTAACCTAATCTAAGAAACATCATCCCATCACTTTTGCCATATTTTATTTGTTAGAAGTAATTCACTATATCAACCCTATACTCAAAGGGTGGGGATTACACAAGTGAATAAACCAAGAGGTAAAGACTATTGGGGGCCATCTTAAAGGCTGCCTATCCTGTGGGCTTAGCCTCTTTATTTTACAAATGAGGAAACTGAGGCCAAGAGCTCATGGCCCTCCACTAGGGAGTTGTTCAATGTAAACACTCATTATACCCATTTCAATTAACAGTATAAAAAATTGTGTTCAATTTTTAGAAAACAAAAATGAGTGACTCTACATATAATTAATACTCAAAGTTGATTTCTCAAGAGAGATTACTTTCAAGAATAACAAGAGATGGAAGTTTACCAAGAGTTTCTTCTCTCTACTGTTGCCAATAAACCAGGTAAAGTCAATGGATGACAAGAATTTCAAATCCGGGACAAATTCATTAACAGAGAAATGAATGAGATGTTTGGAAAGATAGAAAAACGTGTTCCATGTGGTGAGAGATGACTTCTCACTTTTCTGCCTGATGCTAACATCTCCTCTAGCTCCCCCACCAAGTTTATATCTACATCTAGCCCCAGAAGAATGAGGGGCTTCCAGACTCCAACTCGGTAAGGAGAAGTTCCAAGTTTATTTGCCAGCAGGTCAGCAGGACCTCTCTTCCTACTACCTATCCCACTAATAACCAAGTCCTTACCACTCCTCAGCTCCCAGGGCCCTGTGGGTTTTCTGTAGGAAAATAAACCTAAGAGACAGTGTTGTCTTCAAACTTTCTCTTGCCTCATCCCCATTTTTTCCTCCAAGTCTTGTATCTCATTTCAGTGTTCTACTTCTCTGCAAACCACATCCAATGTTCCTTCTATACTTCACCTTTATTTGAAATAGAATTGCCCCTATTAATAGAGGCATGAGGCAGACAAATGCCAAGGTAGATAGGGGCAGATCCCCAATGAAACCCCACCTTCAAGCCAAAGACAGTTTAAAGCCCAAAATCCAAGCTACAAGTGAAATCCACAGACCAGATTGAGAACCTGCCTTCCTGTTTGGTGCACTTTCCTCTGATTGATCTCCACCATTCACCTATTTTATATATGCCTACCCTTCCCTAATTGGTTTTTATAACACTATCGTGCCCACCTTTGAGTGATGCCTCTTTTTTTTTACTTTTTTTCGTACTCGCAAACCAATCAGCATGCACTCCCCTATTCTGAGCCCATAAAAGCCCCGGACTTAGGCACATGGGGAGAGAGACAACCCAACTTCAGATGAGAGACCATCTTCCCATAGCATCTCCACCAAGAGCTGTTTTGTTGCTCAATAAAATTCTCCACCCTCATCACCTTCAATGGTGGGCATATCCTCATTCTTCTTGGGCATGGGACAAGAATTTAGGAACTGCTAAACAAGGGTATGAGTTATAACACAGGTGGGCAGGGGCACACCTGGCCCAGCCACAGGCTGAGCCGGTGCACAAGCCAAGCATGGCCCTGGCGGGTTGAGTGGGCGGGCTCTCTTCTGCAGCAGGTAGTGTGACCGAGGAAGGCCCAGGCAGGGGTATCACCAGCTGGAGGTCCCCAGCTTGTTGCAAAGTGACCAAGAAAAATCCTGTGTCACTATTGCCCCATTACCTTTCATCCCTAGCCCCTCACCATGTTGCCTCTTTTGAGGTAACAGAGATGCAGAGATATCACCTTCTCTGAGAGGAGTTTATTCCCAACACTCCAAATCATCCCCATTGACATCCATGGCACCATTAACCTTTCACTCTTTGAGACTAAACACTTTGAAGTCATCCCTGACTCTTCCCTACTATCTGTCACCCACTCCTGTTGTCTCTTCCCTTAGAATCCCTCTTGGATTCACTCTACTCCTGTATTTCAACAGCCCTCACATAGTCCACATGTCAAATGTGACCAACTGTCAGAGACTGCAGGAAATGGTCACACATTGTTTGCCTCCCTACAGCCACCCTCTTTGGTAGTGCCCTTCTACACTGACTCTGGAATTGGCCATGTGGCTTGCTTTGGGCAATGTGACACCAGCAAACATAATGCGAGCAGAAACTCAAAAAGCATATCCTCTGACTACCATGTGAACAAGCCTGGGCTAGCTTACTAGATGACAAAAGACACGTAATCCACTTGCTCCCATCATCCCACCTGACAATAGTCTCACATACACACACACCCCATGGCAGAACTCCCCAGCTGGCCACTGAGGAGGCATGGGTGAGCCTATCAAAGACCAACAGAAGAACTACCCAAACAAGCCTATGCTAAATTGCCAACCCACAAAATCATAAACTAAATAAATGATGTTGTATAAGCCATTAAGTATTAGGGTGATTTATGAATCAATGAAAATTAGCCAATACACTAACAAAAAGTAAATATATGTGGCAAACACATGGTGACCCTTGATTAAGGATCTAGGATTAAGAAGTCGAGATAAGAGAGTGTTTTCCCATGTAAGTTGAAATTGATTTGATAAAATCAGGAAGTTGAACCTGGTTTCTTCTCATGTATGGTCACAGGCTACAGGAAGTTATCAAGGAAATAAGCTCTAAACAGGAGGCCAACTGAGGCAGAACTATTTCTTTTTCTTCTGGAGCATTCAATGCTCTCCCCACTGGGCAACTGGCTTCCAAGGTGAGACTCAGATGGGGATACTGACCTGGTGGATTTTGAAATTCTAGTCCCAAGGACTTGAATGCATATTCTATGTGAAATAAGATTGTAAAGTCTCCAGAAAAGCTCAAAAGTCACTTGTGGCCTGAAGTCCCACAATCTTGTCGGGAGCATTTCTGGGCCACCCTTCTCCAAGGACTCTGTCCCCTGATAATAAAATTCTCAGATGGTATATAAGAGAGGTGCCCAGAGCTGCCCGCTCTGAATATGTATTTCTCAAAAAGTTCAGAAAATGGGCAGGAGGGCCAGGTGCAGTGGCTCACGTCTGTAGTCTCAGCATTGGGAAGCCAAGGTGGGTGGATTGCTTGAGTGCAGGAGTTTGAGACAGCCTGGGCAACATGGTGAAACCCCGTCTCTACTAAAAATACAAAAAAAAATTAGCTGGCCAGGCACAGTGGCTCATGCCTGTAATCCCAGCACTTTGGGAGGCCAAGGCAGGCATGAGGTCAGGAGTTCAAGACCAGCCTGGCCAACATGGTGAAACCCCGTCTCTACTAAAAGTACAAAAATTAGCTGGATGAGGTGACAGGTGTCTGTAATCCCAGCTACTCAGGAGGCTGTGGCAGGAGAATCACTTAAACCCGGGAGGTGGAGGTTGCAGTGAGCCGAGAGCGTGCCACTATACTCCAGCCTGGTTGACAAGAGTGAGATTCCGTCTCAAAAAAAGAAATCAGCCAGGTGTGGTTGTGCACACCTGTAATCCCAGCTACTTCAGAAGCTGAGGCAGGAGAATCACTTGAACCTGGGAGGCAGAATTTGCAGTGAGCCAAGACCATATCATTGCACTTGAGCCTGGGCTACAAGAACAAAACTCCATCTCAAAAAAATAAAATATAATAAAATTAGCAGGGCATGGTGGCTCAGCTACTGTGGTCCCAGCTACTGAGGAGGCTGAGGTGGGAGGATTGCTTGAGCCCAGAAGGTGGAGGCTGCAGTGAGCCAAGATGGCACCAACCTGGGTGACAAAGTAAAAAAAAAGAAGAAGAAGAAAAGAAAATAGGCAGGAGGAGGATGTACCCATCTGCTTACTTCCCAAACTGAGTCAGTCTTGATTGAATGTTTTTCTTTCCTTTCACCAAACCCCATAGACACACAATTTATGAGCCAGGTTCAGGTAAACAAATGCTGTATCTGCCAACAATATGCAGTCTCATATTAAGCACTAGCACACTGCATTAGTAGCTTGCAAATTTATCCCATCTTCCATTTCAAAGTTATTATAATGTGAAAATAATTCCTGTATAAGGCATCCATGGGAACTGTGGAATGGGAGGTGGGGGCTGAGGACCTAGGACATTGCTTTTAGCATGTCTACGTGTAGACGGGACCAAATTCTCAGGTCATAGACTCAATATTCCAGAGATAATCTGGGTAAATGGCTCCCTCTAGTGGGACATATTATTTTTGCAACGTCTCACACACCACGTGTTAAGAAATTCTTGAAAGGACTTAAATTCTCACGCAGTGGAATCACTGTCCAGGAATGATCTAAACAAACACTTCCCTCTAGTGGAGATTTTTTTCTTTAGAAAATGTCAAACACTGAAGGGGAGTACTCACAGATTAATAAACTCTGCCTAAATACAATTGCCAAGGAGGAGCCTTAAGGGCACTCAATAAAAATTAAAATATCACCAGGCATGGTGGCTCACACCTGTAATCTCAGCACTTTAAGACACAGAGGCAGGCAGCTCGCTCAAGGTCAGGAGTTTGAGACCAGCCTGACCAACATGGTGAAAACTTGTCTTTATTTTTTTTAATTTTAAGGAAAAATAAAGAAAAAATTTAAATATAAAAATAAAATTATTAAAGAAAATTGTTATAATTGACCATACATCTGCTCTTTCCACATCACACCTCAAGTAGGAAGGACAATAACTTGGAATTTTCTTTTCCTCCCTTTGTAATAATGTGTGCCAAGGTCTTCTATGAGGAGGAGGAGGACAATGGAGCTCAGAACTGCTGTAATTTGCAATGCTGTTTTAACATGTGTAAAGTAATTTTTGTTTTTATCCTCAAAAGGCAGCACCTTCTGGGTGGTGGGGATATGGATGAAGGAAGAAGAAAGGGGGGAAATAAAGGCTAAAGAAGAACTGAAGAGGGAAAGAAAGGAAAGGAACAAAAAAAATGGGAAGGCGAGAAGGAAGAAGGTGGGAGGGAGAGGAAATTAGGAACCCCGTAACCTCGAGGCTGCCATTTACAAATAGATTTTAAGGTGTTTTCAAAGGAAGGGTTCTCACAAATTATGCTGTACTTGGAAATTTCCTTGTAAGTACAAGATTTTTAAATATATTATTGAAATATGAAACTTGATTTGTGAAGACACAAAACTTTTTTTAACTTCTATTTAAAAGGTGAACATATGGATATGACCTGGCCAGATAGGTTGGATGCTTGGAACAAATCTAATGAGCAAAATTGTATTTCCAGATTTCAGTATTTCTAAGACCATCCATGGTTTCTAGATATAAGAATTGAGGCCGGGCACGGTGGCTCACACCTGTAATCCCTGCACTTTGGGAAGCCAAGGTGAGTGGATTACTGGAGGTCAGAAATTTGAGACCCGCCTAGTCAACATGGTGAAACCCCATCTTTACTAAAAATAAAAAATAAAAATTAGCTGGGCATGGTGGCGCATGCCTGTAATCCCAGCTGCTCGGGAGACTGAGGCAGGAGAATCGCTTGAATCCAGGAGGCAGAGGTTGCAATGAGCTGAGATCGTGCCACTGCACTGTAGGCAACAGAGAAAGACTCCGTCTCAAAAAACAAAAAACAAAGAAAGTGTTATCAAAATCCCAAAATAGCAGAACTTGAGTAATTGGCATATGCGGATTCACTACAATCTTCTCTGTTTTGCCTGTCTGTAAAAAATGTTTAATTTTTTAACGTGTAAACATAAAATGGGTGGTGCTCAAATCAAATCACTAATTTTTTGGTATCAGGTTTGATATACTTTCTAAATAAAAAGAGAACAGAGACAGACTTCAGCAGCCCTGATAAAGTAAAGCAATCACAGATCAAAGTCGGAAACATTTAAATGGCCACAGGCCAAAAATCAGTAGCCATTAGGCTTGTTTTTAGTTTAGTTTTAGAGAAAAGTTTAAAGCCTTAAAGCAAACGTGGCTTGAGTTCTTGGCCATTCTATTCATTGTATCTTGAAATCATGGTGATCTAAGAAACACTAAAATCTACAGATACATTTGCTCATCAGATTTGTCCCAAGCATCCAAACTGTCTCGCCAGGTCATATCCATATATTCATCTTTTAAGTAGGCATTTCAAAAGAAAAATTTCGCACCTTTACAAATAAAGTTTTACGTCTCAATAAAATGCTTTAAAAATTTATATTCAGAAGAGAATTTCCAAATAGAAAGCAATTTCTGGGAATCAATCCTCTGAACACCTTTAAATCAATTTGTACACAACAGTTTCAAGATTAGAGTCTCTCTCTCTCTCTCAATCTCTCTCTACCCCACCCCCCAAAAGAACTTTTCAACATCTTTCTAAGCTGAAAAGAGACAAGAAACTCCTTTTTGTTTCTGACAAAAGCAATTTTAAGGTGATTAAAGTAGCATGTTCCCAATATTTTTAAATATGCATCATTCTCAGCTGGTGTTTATGTGAGAAAACTTCATATTTCATTCCAAAAACTCCAGACATTTCAACAAAAGCATTGTATAGTCTTGGGTTACATTCTAAATACACAGAGAGATAATTTGAAATAGGCGTCCTGAGAAAGAATGTGCGTATTGAATGTTGCTGGCTAGAAGACAGGCTATGTTGTTACATAAAACGCAACTGTTTGTTAACAACCATGTTAATTGATGATCAGGTGTGATGTTTTAAGCATTTTCTATCCAAACATAATAGCTTGTTATTTATGATAACAGGTTACTTTATTATGTTTTAGGCAATTGGTTGAAGGTTTAGGGTATACATGTATCACATAATATTTTTTACCACTCAAAGTGATGAGAAATAGGTTCCCAGGTAGCATATTCACACAGAACATCTGATTTTCATGAACAGATTATTGATATTAAACAGGAGATGGCTATGTAAGGATTCAGATATCTCAACACAGCATTGGAAGTCTGAAGACAACAAAACAATACCTTAGAAATTCTAAAGAAACATTAATTCCATCTAGACTACTATACCCAGCCAACTCTCAATCAAGTACAAAAATAGAATACTTTTTTCAGATGTGCAAAGTACCAAAAATTGTATTCCACCATCCAATAGCACATGGAGCTACTGAAGTGTATACCCTCCCAAAACAAAAGTAAGCTAAGAAAGAGAAAGACATTGGGTCCAAGAAACAGGAGCTCTGATTAAAAGAGAGATGAAAGACATCTCCAGACACCCCAGATAGAAGCTATGCTGAAGGCTGGAGAAAAATCAGTCCAGAGGGCAGCCTATAGACACCCACCTTCCACATAATACCCTCCACCAAATACACCACAAACACCCATAGGCCCATCACACTTAAACTACACACAATTCACACCTCACTCATGGCAATACACACTACACACAGGCTACAGGTTTGGTCCCCAGAGTCTGTGACTAATGGAAATATTGGACATTCTTTGTCAGGTCTCAAGTTTAAGAAAAGACTGTCTTTCTCGATTCCAAAATCAAAACAGACCTCTGATGACCTTCCAAGCCAGAGGTCCCCTCCTTCAGTGGGGCAATACCTCAAGAGCCTCTTTCTACTTCACACACACTCTGAGAGCATCACCCCCACTTTCAGGGGTCACCTAGCCCTTCAGTCATTCAGCCAACCATCCACATCTCCACCTATCCATCCTCTGTTCATCTGGCCAATTGCCCATCCATTTTTGTGCCTATGTGTCCACCAATCAATCAAGTTGACCACCTATCCTGGACTTGTCAGGGTAGTTTTCAGACCCACAAAGAGCCTTAACACAAACTCCTTTCTAGGGAGCTGCTGTTCCACCTTCATTTCACATCCCTGTGAATGAAGCAGGAGAGCTACACCTGGAGGAGAAAGCCTGGCTCAGTTTCTCTGTCCTTAGGCCCAGAGGCCTGAATTTTTTCCCAGAATGTTTTCGATCCAAGGTTGGATGAATCCACAGATATGGAACCCATGGATGTGGAGGTTGACTATATATATATGCACACAGTCATCCCTCGGTATCCATGGGGGAATGAGTCCAGGACTCCCTACAAATACCAAAATCCAAGGATGCTCAAGTCCCTACATAAAATGGTGTAGGATTTCCAGATAACCTATGCACATCCCCCATATGCTTTAAATCATCTCTAGATTACTTATAATACCTAATACAATGTAAATGCTATGTAAACAGTTGTTATACTCTACTGGTTTTTCCATTTGTATTATTTTTTACTGTTTTCTTGCTATTTTTCTTTTTTTTCCAAATATTTCTAATCTGCTGCTGGTTGAATCTACAGTTGCAGAGCCCATGGATCCTGAGGGCTGACTACATCTATATACAGTCATGCACTGCATAAGGACATTTTGGCCAATGATGGTCCACATATACAGTGGTGGTCCCATAAGATTATAATACCACATTTTTACTGTACTTTTTCTCTATATAGATACACAAATACTTACATTGTATTACAATTGCCTACAGTAATCAGTACAGTGACGTGCTGTACAGGTTTGTATCCTGGGAGCAATAGGCTGTACCATATAGCCTAGGTGTGTAGTATGTTATACCATCTAGGTTTGTGGAATTACACTCTATGATGTTCACACAATGATGAAACCACCTAATGAGTCATTCTCAGAATGTACTCCATCATTAAGTGATGTATAATGGTATTATTCATGACAGGATTATCTTACCTGATGGGGAAAACCCAATTATTCATTCCTAAAGAATAGAGTCTTTGGTGGTCTTACTCTACTGGTTTTCCCCTGCAACCAGCACACCAGACAATCCCTTGGGGGTTGGTTTGGCTTGGTTGGTTTGGGGTTTGGTTAGGATCACTATGTTTTCCCTCTTGGGTTTTAAAGTGAGCACCTTCCTGCTCACATTGTATGACAACCCTATATCAATAATATAATCACCATCAATCATCCCACCTAACATGAGTTTATCCTCTTTTTTGCTTATGTGTACAGTGTCCTGAGAAGCCTTAAATGGACAGAAATAAGTCTGAACTTCTAATTCTATGAAATCATTATTTTGTCCCTGGTAGTAGCATTCTTGCTATGTTAGTTAAGGTACAGGTTAATTGCTATACCAAAGAAACTCAATAGTACAGTGGATTAAATAAGATTAAAATTTCTTTTTCTGTAATGAAAGAGATATGCTCTCCAAAGGTGAGAGGTCCAGACCTGCCAGTGTGGATCTGCTATACGAAGTGATGCCAAGATCCAGCTCCCTCCAATATCCTTGCTCCTGCCACCTCCTCAACTCCTCATACACAGGAGTATGAAGGTATGTGTTACCTCCATACCCTCGTACTAACCCAAGGGAAGGGACAGAGAAATTCTGTGTAGGCAGCTTGAACATTAAGGAGATCACTGTCTTAGTATATTTTCTGCTGCTGTAAGAGAATATCACAGACTGGGTAATTTATAAACAATAGGCATTTACTTGGGTCATGGTTCTGGAGGCTGCTGGGAAGTCCAGAGCATGGTGCTGGCATCTATTGAGGGCCTCTGTGCTGCAGGAGGTGGCAGCCAGAATAGCAAAAGGGTATGCACAGGAGAGAGAGCCCATATAACAAAGCCGCCCCCACAATAACCCACTCTCAAGAAAACGGCATTCATTAATCCAGTCACGAAGGTGGAGCCCCCATGACCTAATCACTCCTTTAAAACCCCACCTGCCAACATTGTTGCATTGGGGATTAAGTCTCTGACACATAAATTTTGGAAGATGCATTCAAACCATAGCCGTAACCCAGAAGTTTCCCACATGAATTCTGCTCACATCATTGACCCAAATTTAGTGATTTGATCACATTTTAAAACAAGAAAGCTTAATAACAGTGAGTTCTTGCTTGGCAACCAAGTGCCCAGCTAAAAATAGGGGAGTTTTATTGCTAAAAAGTTGAGAGTGAAATGGATAATGAAAGGCCATTTATACCTCCTTAATGTACTAATATATCTAAATCAACAAAGCCCAGAGTCACAAGGACAGGAAGCAAATATTTTGCAAGTCGTTAGGTTTAGTGGCAAGGGGTGCCACTCCTACTTCAACCCCTTGGTTACCAATGTATTTTGTATTTGTATTTTGGCTATTTGGCTATTGTATTTCGGTTATAGGAGAATACCACATATTGGTCTGGGGTTCAGAGCCTATGTCTCACCTATAAGAGATCACTCAAACTTTTCAAGGTTTTTTCTCCCAACTGGTGCTGTATTTGAGTTTTTAATTGGCCATTCTATTGTTCAAAAAAGGCCAGGTGGTTCTGGGGAATGAAGTTACAGGGTAATCCCAATGAGTCCTGTGAGCATTGGCACATTGTCTCACTTGTTTTGCTATATATTTTTTCCTTGATTAGATGCAATATTATGTGAAATATCATGACAACAAATGCAGCATTCAGTAAGTCCGTGGATGGTGATACTTGCAGATGCAGGCAGACAGGAAAGGTAAATCCATGCCCAGAGTAAGTGATTATCCCAGTGAGTGCAGAGCATTGCCTCCTTCAGGCAAGGGGTACAATGTAATCAAACTATCCCCAGGCATATTAGTTACCCACCGCTACGTAACAAATTACTACAAAACTTCCCTGCCTAAAACCACAGACAATTATCATCTCACAGTTTGAGTTGGCCAAGAATACAGGAGAGAGCAATGAGCTGGGTGCCTCTCGCTCAGGGTCTCTCACGAGGATGGAGTCAAGCTGTCACCGAGGGTGCAGTCACTTAAGGGACAACTGAGGTTGGAAAATCCACTTCTAAACTCATTCATGTGCCTGTTGGCAGGCCTCAGATCTATTTCCAGTCTCACTCACATGGTTGCTGGCAGGCTTTGGCTCTTCCTCATGTGGGTCTCTCCACAGGCTGCCGAGTGTCCTCAATATGGCAACTTGTGAGAAGGGGGAAGAGAAAGACAGAGATAGAGGCAGAGGAGAACCAGACAGGACCCAAGATGAAAGCCAAGTCTTTTTGCAACATAATGTCAGATATCCCATCACTTTTGCCATGTTCCCTTCATTAACAGCAGGTCACTGGTTCCAACCTACACTAAAAGGAAGAGAATTACACAAATGCATGAGTATCAGAAGATGAGTTTCATGGAGAACTATCTTAGAGGCTGCCTACTACACCAAGCTATTGTTACCGGCAAGTTACACACTCAGCCATGGCATAGCCAGACCAGCCTTGGTGAGGGGAACCATTGTCGGTAAGCCTGTACCTAACCTTCATCCCTTCCGCCATGGACATTTTGATTGTGATCCCTTGAATAAGCACTGGAGATGCTGGAGAAGGCTGACTGACATCTACCAGCTGGGTCATCTTGATCCCTAAGTATTAACAGTATCTTCTGTAGTGAGAGACCTTTCGTGAGCATCCACATTGTCTCACCATTGTCTCACATATTCACAAATACTCTCGCAGTCTGGACCCATTTTCAAAAGCTCATTCATAGAATAGTAAGATGGTTGAGAGCATGAACTCTGCAGCCAGATCACCTGGATTCAAATGCCAGCTCAGCCATTTACTAGCTGTATGGTCTTGTTCAAGTGCCTAACCACGCTATGCCTCAGGTTCCTCTTCAGTAAAGTCAGCATAATAGTTGAAACTACCCCACAGTGTTTTGGGAGGATTCAATAAGTTAATATATAAAAAGTGCTTAGAACAATATCTGACACAGAGTGAGCATTACAGAAGTGTTAGTGATGATGATGATGGTGATGATGATGATCCCCAGAATGCTTTGTCACTCATTCTCCTGTATTGTTCCTTCTACTTCCTAAACCTCCTGCCAAACAAACCATTAGCTGCTGCTCATGGATCAATGTAAATCCATATCTCAGGCCATCCTTCTTCCAGGAAAAGCAGACTCTTTAAGTTGTACTATCAAAATTCTGCTCAGCAGGCATTTTTCTTCTCCACTCTTCCTCAGGTCACCCCTTTTTTCCTCAGGGTCAACCCCCATTACTGGGGCTATAATGCCATAGATGTCCATATCTAGTTAGTCCCAGCAGAGTTGTGCAAAGTTCTCTGTAAAGCTGGGCCCAAATATTTTTCCTCCTCCATCAACCAGTCATGAGGAACACTACATGAGGCCATAGGAAGAAAGGACATTAGTGTATCAAGAATAGACATGACGGGAGTGTGGACCATGAACTGGTGGAATGTCCTTGTGACTTCAGGACTTCTTCAAGTCTGATCTCATGTATGCCCCTTCACTTGAAGATGGGGTGCTTCTGGGCCTGACCGTGCAGCTTTATCAATTGGGAAACACCCAGGTCATAAAGGGCAGCTCAGGTTGCAGAGTCACCTGGTATCCCAGGGTCAGGTGTTTATCCTCTGCCAGAGATCAAATAACAAGCAATGGCTCAGAGCAGTGGCTTGTGCTTGTAATCCCAGCACTTTGGGAGGCCAAGGCAGGAGGATCACTTGAGCTCAAGAATTTGAGACCAGCCTAGGGAACATAGTGAAACCTCATTGCTACTAAAAAAGTTTTAAAACTTAGCCAGGCGTGGTGGCGCACACCTGTAGTCCCAGCTACTCAGGGGGGCTGAGACAGAAGGATTGCTTGAGCCCAGGAGGCTGCAATGAGTCCTGATTGTGTCACTGCACTCCAGCCTGGATGACAAAGTGAGACCCTGTCTCAAAAATACATAAATAACAAACAAGGAGATATTTCTCAAAAGTATAATAGTTACTTGGTGAAGAGGGCGTGGACTTTCTCTGAATCCTTGGGGCCTCCACTACAACTCTTCTGTGAATGGGGCTTTTCACAGGCTCCAAACAGCACCAATTCAGCCATGGCACTTCTCACACCTTCAGATTCCCTTAGTCATAAAAGCCAGCAACAGAATTAGCTGTATTGCAGCCTGGACCAGCCAATATCCTTCTCTTACTCTGGGTCCCTGGCAAAGCTACAAGTTTTATGTGTTTAGCTGAAAATATAAAAGACCTAAGCCTGACAGTTTCTTTCTTTAAGCTGCCAGAGCAGTTATGAACAGCAACCAAGCTCACTGTCATTTAACTCCTTGTACCCATACCATGCTCAGGAATCACCATTCAGCAGCACTTCAGATGATGATAGGTAGTTATTTATGTAACTGTTTCACATCGGAAGGCTGAAAACCAAAGATTACCAGTCTTCCATCCTCCAATAGTACTGAATCCTCATTGTCTTTAAACCCAATGAGATCAAATGATCATTCTCCCAGATTCCCACGCTTGCAACAATTTCTGGTACTAAACTCTGTGTCAGTATATGTCAGAGTTCAATTGCAAATAATGGATACCATCCTAGCTAGTTTAAGCAAAAATATGTTTAATTCAGATAATTAGGTGCTTACAACACAAAATCAATGAAGGGACTAGAAGAGCATATTCTCATCTAAGCTTCTAGAAATGAGTTTTAGAATAACACTGTAGATCAGACCTGCCAAGAAATTTGCTACCACTGCCAAGGTCAAGAAAGTGGGGCACTAGGAAGACATCGCCCCAACTGCCTGGCTCCAAAATCACATCACCTCCAGCTCCATCCATGCCAGGCGAAATGGATACTCCAGACCTTGCCTTTGGACACCCACAGCACTGAGACCTCTGCTACAACTGCCACAGGAAACCATGACTAACCTTTTCAGGAGAAACAACAGAAGCAAGAGAAGCACAGCCTCTGCCTCACTTCTTCTGCCTTGACTCGAATAAGAAGAACTCACTTGTGGGAAGATCAGAGCAAGAGCCTCTGGACAGACGGAACAGAAAGTGCAAAGAACCTGAAGTGTATAAGAGAAAGAGAAAGCAGGCTAGCATGCCTGGAGCATAATGAACAAGGAAGACAGAGCAAGGTGTTTTTAAACATAGGCTGTATTATTATTATTCAGATACAGTATAACCAACAGATCAGGAGACAAGCCATTGAAAAGACAGTCTATTACAATTCCTGAGAAGGGGGTCACACCACACCATACAGGGCCACATGAGAAAACACCAGGTCAATCGGGAGACAGAGGGAGCAAGGGGTAAATGTGGGCAGAAGCCTTTCTTGTGGTTTTCATGGAAGAAATGTGCAATACAGGGGAAGCAGGCTAAACAGGCTGAGAATTGACTGGTTTGAGTAATTTCAGTGAGCTCTGGGGTATAGGGCTGTCTCTAGGTATCTACCTGACCCTGGGTGATTAGGACTGAGGAATATTGCCCCAAAGTGTTAAAGCCCAATAAAGGAGGCAGTTGAGGGTATGGACCCTTGATTGGTTGGTTTGCACACAAAAGGCACTCTTGGCGGGATTTTATCTAGGAATTAGCTGACCCTGGGAGGGGCAGTCTCTCCAAGGTCAGTAAGGCCCCAGATGTCAAAACATCAGAATAAAAAGACAGGCTAAAGTGGGGTGTGGTGGTGCGCACCTGTAGTCCCAGCTACTTGGAAGGCTGAAGTGGGAGAATTGCTTGAGCCCAAGAGTTGGAGTGTTGCCTGAGCAACATAGTAAGACCCCATCTCTAAAAAAAAAACACAAAGAAAGGAAAGGACAGGCTTAAGACAAGGGATCAATTCAGTAGGGTCTCGTAAATCAGTGAAAGGAGTTTGTATTTTATGCCTTCTATAATGAAAAGCTATGAGCTGTTCAAGGAAGGCAATGGGCAGGTGTGGTGGCTCATGCCTGTAATCCCAGCATTTTGGGAGGCCGAGGCAGGAGGATCACTTGAGGTCAGGAGTTCGAGACCAGTCTAGCCAACATGGTGAAACCACATCGCTACTAAAAATACAAAACTTAGCCTGGCGTGGTGGTGCATGCCTGTCATCTCAGCTACTGGAGAGGCTGAGGCAGAAGAATTGCTTGAACCCGGGAGGCAGAGGTTGCAGTGAGCCAGGATTGCACCACTGCACTCTGGCCTGAGCAACAGAGTGAGACTCTGCCTCAAAAATAAAAATAAACATAAAAAATAAAGGAAAGGAATGACATTGTCTGATCTACACTCGGAGAAAAATCTCACCAGCTAAGTGAGATGTAGAGGGCAGCAAAGGCCCAGTGAAAAACAATTTGCTGTGCCCAGGTTTTAGCGGCAAACATGGTAAGAGAGGGTTGCTTGGGATTAACTTTTTGAGGTAGAACTGTGACAGGACTTGCTGAGAAAAATTAAGTGTGGGATGTTAAAAAAGAAATATTAATAAAATGGACAGCTGGATTTTTGGCCTGAGCAACTGGGTGGCAACAGGTCTCTTACTGCACTGGGGAAGCTCGGGAGAGGAACAAGAGCTCTATTTGGGACACGGTAAGTTTGGGGTGACTCTAAAACACCTAAGGGGAGATATTCAGTTGTGTTGATAAGGAAAGGCTAGGGACAAAGAAATATGTTTGAAAGTCACAAAAGTTAAATGAAGTGTTTCAGGAAGAGGAGGGGACCAAATGTGTTAAAGACTGCTAAGAGATTAAGATGAGGACTGAAAATTAACCATTGTATTTGGCAACATGGAAGTTGTTGGTTATCTCGATAAGAGAAAATTCTGGAGTGGTAGGGACAATTGGAGAAAATGAGAGATAAAAACTGGAGACAGCAAGTGTCAACTAGAGGACATCAGGGATTTAGGCAAAGGCCCAAGTTATCTCAGATAACACCTCTGTTCTATCCCCAAATGTCACCACCCTCCATCATCCACCACACCGTTTCTATGCTGAAAATACTCAGAAGGCTGAACTCTCTGTGTAAGTGCCCCACTCAGCACATCTGCAATGACATAGGAGATTGGGGATTGATGGAAACCCAGCTCTCCCTCCTGTGAGCCCCTGGATAAGCAGACAGGCAGTGTCCTCACTGGAACACTTTCTTCCAAAAAAGCAAACCAAGCATGGAGATCAACGACATCACTGGCATAGCCTCTAGAATTCTCCAGGAGCATCTACATTTAACAGGAAGCTGAGATTTCACTCACGGGAGTTAATTCCCAGGATGAGACTCTAGACATGAGGGACAGAGACCCTCAAACCTCATGCCGTCTGTAACCAAAGAGACCCTTCATGAGTGGGGAGGCAATAGTTATCCCAGAGAAAAAAGGTGTCAGCAAGTTGACCAAGGGCAATGAGCCTAAGGACAGGAGGAGAACACAGCAGGCACTGGGGATCCAGACAGAATTATCTGGCCCATGACACTGTCTCAGCTCAGGGTTACCCAGGGAAACCCCAAGAGTCAGGGGTTACCAAATCTCCAGCAGGGTGGAGGCACAACGCCAGCTGGAGAATGACTATGGGCACCACAGAGGCTGAGGCTTCCAGGGAGGAGAGAGGGCAACAGCAGAGCCTGCCCTGTGCCCAACAGCCCCCCTCCCTGGCAGGATGACAATTTCACCTCCTTGGGTAAGTGCTCCACACAGTGCCAAGCAGCCTTGGGCCTTTCTCTGATGCATCTAGACCCTGCCAAAAACAGGAAGAGAAGAGGAACAGTGGGCAGATCAGGGCCCATTCAGGGCCTTAGGACCTCTTGCTGTGTGTTGGGAGTCAGTATCTGTCCCTGGGCGTGGGAGAAAAAAGTCCAGAGACGGTTCCCAAATCTCTACTATTGCATTTGCAGAGGTGTGATTCAGATATCATTAAGCTGGCTGGACAGGGAGAAGGGCGGGGAAGGAGACAGAGAATGTTGGACAATTTCTGCCAGATAAAACTGCACATAACAGAACAAGGCAAGTGTGTATATACACAGACTGTGCAAACCTTTTATGTATGGTGTGAGTAGGTATGCTGTGGGGTATGTGTAGCATGTTATAAGTGTGGTGATCGTGTCATAGGCATGTCTGTGGTATGTCTAATAGGATGGGGTGTGTGGGGTGAAGTGATGGAGTGAGGCAGTGGATAGTGTGTACAGGCTTGTGGGTTTGCGTGCAGTGTGTAAATCAGCTGGGCATCACAGCCTCAGTACTGTCTATGGTCAGCATCTCTCAGGCTCCTGTTAATGGGTCCCATCCCAGCTGCCTGCATCCTCCTTTGCTGCCCCACACCCTCCCCAACACACACACATATACACCATGTGCAGCTCCCATTAATACTTTAGACAAAACAAAAAATCTGAAAGAACAAAAGCTAGTTTATTGCCTGGCTGTGCTCCCCCAGACCTCTCTGACCCAATAAATGTTGTCCTTCCCTCATTTCCCCCATTTCCCACAACCCCATTAGGCTCCAGAATCCCAACTCCCTTGCCCCCAAGATGTCAAAGCTACCCCTCAAGATCTGCTTTCTGTTCCATTCAGCCTTTAACAGCCTCATCTCCTGCATCCAGGGGTCACGGGTAACCAGTCCTGTAGCCAGCCAGCCACACCCTGCTGGTCATCCTCTGTCCATCTAGCTGGTTAACCACAGGTTAGCTCTTCCCCAAGCCACATGCCCATTCACTGATCAATTCGCCATCTGCCTGTCTCTCTAAGGCTTATTGGAGGTATACGGATGGTTTTATGGTTTTAAAAAGAGCCACGGAAGGGGGAAATGGAGAGTTGCTTAATGGGTATAGAGTTTTCATTTTGCAAAATGAAAAAGTTCTAGAGCTCTGTTGAATATACTTAACAATACTGAGACATACACTTAAAATGGTTAAGATAGTAAATTTTATGTTATATGTTTTCACCACAATAAAAAATAGTGTTTTTTAAAAAGAACTTCATCCCCTCTCTGTGACCCTGCGGGCAGTTACTCTCTGTCTTTCTCAGCGATCCTCTGTGGGAGGCTTTGAAAAGGATAGTGGTGACTTCAGGGCCAATGTCTCTCTGAAGATTGTCCCAACTGTGTCAGGATGTGTGGGAAGAGGAAGAGGGAAATTATCAGAGTCAGAGTGGAAATAGGGAAGGAAGAACAGACAATCTGGGGGAAACTTGCCTCTCCACCCTCACGGACGACATCTTAAGGCAAAATCTAATTAGAGGTCTGAGAGTGAAGAAATGCTCACAGTGTGGAAAAGGTGAGGTGAGTATGGAGGGAGGGACAGGCCTGGATGAGGGCAGGGAGGGTCAAGGAGTCCAGAAGAGGGCAGGGTGAGAGAGGGCTGAGGGGAAAAAAAAAAAAAATCCTATTGGCACAATGTACACTATTTGGATGACGGGTGCACTAAAATGCCAGACTTCATCACTATACAATTCATCCATGTAACCAAAAACCACTAGTACCCCTAAAGCTATTGAATTTTTTTTAAGGGACCTGTTTTACTAAGAGATGAAAGGTTGGTATTGCCACTCATGTGTCCAGCTACAGGAATCCAAAACAATTATAACACAGCGAGACCCACAAAAATGTCCACATGCTTAGCCAATAATATTACTCTTAATTTACCCTAAGGGAATAAGCTAACAGAGCAAACTGAGACACACACGAAAATATTGTTTCCATCATTGTCTACCATAGCAGAAAAAGATGGGACAGCATAAAGTGCACAAGGATGAGAAGTGTTTGTTAAATGTTAGTGGAGAAATTCAATGGACTACTACAAGAATTTTTTTTGAAAGATTGTTCAGAATACCATGCGGTCTCATGGCAAAATGCTTACAGCAAACATTAAAAAAGGAAAAGAAGACATAAGGTATATACACTATGACTACAAGCATAGAACATGGGTTTGCAGTGGGACAAAGACTTGAGGGTGATATATGAGAAAAAAAGAATTTAAGGTGATGGAATAATGGTGGATTTATTCCAAATGTTTCCTAAATATTTTTAATTGAAAAAAACAACATTTTAAAAATTTGAAAACATCAGGATCTATTTCGTGTTTTCTTGGTGGTGTGGTCATCTGAAAAGTTTTTTTTTCCTTTTTAATCAGCCAGCCCAAAATGTCATGAAGATTTATGGACGAAAGTAGAGAGGACTAATGAACTCAGATACTCCTTCTGTCCAAACTGACTACATGCAAGTTCATCTCCCAAAAGTGTAGAGTGAGGCTATTGGCCTCACAAGACATATAGTAAGTATGTGGTTGATACCTCAGGCTCAAAATTACAATTCTGGTTCTGCTTTTCACTGACTTTGTGATCTTGCGTAGGTCGTTTAAACCCTCAGAGCTCTGGTTCTTTATCTGCAATGACAAAATAACAATTGTCACTAATGTTGTTATAAAGGTCAACTGATATACTGTATAATCCCCAGCACACAGCACTCTCTAAACATAAGCTAGAATAAATGGTTTAAGGCCACACAAAAAAAAAAAAAATATGTTGAGAGTGCAGAGTGAGGGTGGGATGAAAGTTAAGTGCAATGGATAGAACTTTGAGGCTCTGTTTCCTAAATATGAAGATGGCCAGACTAACCTCATGGCGTGGGTCAATATGGGTGATCAAAGCTCCGTGAATCTTGGGACCAGGACTTCTGAAAGTCCAGTCCAGTTTCCCGTCTTTGTCTAACTAGCTGCCTAAATTTAGGCAAATCACTTAATTGTTCTATTTATCAGTTCCTCTGTCTTTATAACTGAGATTCGTTCACTCATCTAATAAATGTTTAGCGAACACTAGACATGGTCCAAGTACTGAGCTTGTTTTTCTGGTGATTAACCTCTTTTTTTTTTTTTTTTTTTTTTGAGGCAGAGTCTCACTCTGTCGCCCAGGCTGGAGTGCAGTGGCGCGATCTCGGCTCACTGCAAGCTCCACCTTCTGAGTTCACGTCATTCTACTGCCTCAGCCACCCGAGTAGCTGGGACTACAGGCGCCCACCACCACGCCCAGCTTATTTTTTGTATTTTTAGTAGAGACGGGGTTTCACCGCGTTAGCCAAGATGGTCTCGATCTCCTGACCTCGTGATCCACCCACCTCAGCCTCCCAAAGTGCTGGGATTACAGGCGCGAGCCACTGCGCCCGGCCTTGGTTTTTTTTTTTTTTTTTTGACTGATGATTAACCTCTAAGGCAGTTGATAACTTGGTGGTTAAGATCACAGGCTCTGGGGTTAGGCAGACCTGGATTTGAACCCAAACTCTGTCACTTACAAAATATGTGACATTGAGAAAGTTACTTAACACTGTCTGGGCTTCCCTCTCCTTATCTGTAAAATGGAGAAAATGAAGGTTTCTATGTCGTAGTGTAATTAGGAAGATCCAATGATTTAATGAATGTTTAACCCTTAGCATGGTGCCTGGCAGGAACCAAGCACTTGGGAAACATTAGCAGCTGCTAAAATAGGTAACTGCCTCCCCACCTCCCCACCATGTCCTGCAGGATCTCACAGTGGAGTAATAAGTGCTAGGACCAAAGGACAAGCAACATCTTATGAAAGCAGAGATAAAAGTGCCTTCCTCAAATACTCAAGGGCTCTCTGGTGCAAGAGGAGTTAAATATTGTATGAAATACTAAGCATTTAGCCAAGACCAATACAGTAAAGTCTTTTCCTACAGGCAGAAGAGGCCATAGCCAGAAAGGGCTACCTCAATAGGTGGTGAGTTCCCCATCACTGCAGATGTTCAAACAGACTCTGCACAGCACCCTTCTAAAATGTTGAAGATAAGATCCGAGTACTGTCATATGGAAATATATGTTCCTAAATGTCACTTTTAATCTTGAAATGCCATGGATAATTATTTCTGAGCCTGAGGATCACAGAAAGCTGCTACCGAGATAGCGAAACTTGAGTGAAGGCTTGAAGTGTGATGGGATTTTAATATGAAGAATAGAAATATCCTCTGAAAGGAGACACTATGGCAATGCATGGAGGCCTGACAGAACAGGGTGTGCTGGGACAGAGCAGCTAGTGTAGCTGATCACAGGGGCCCAGATAAAAGGAGAACAGAGAAATCAGGGAAGGTGTCAGAATCCCAATGATACCATTGGGCAGTATTATCACAAATAGTCATATCACTGTGTGACACTCTTAACCCACAGCTCACTATGGTGAACATTAGACACCAGTTCGGGACAGTCCCTGGTGCTACCCAGTTTCTTTTGTGCCTCAGCATCCATCTAGAGAGTACAAAGGGGCCTAGGTCATAGCAGCTGCTCCACCCCTCACTCTGGAGAGAGATCCAAAGATCAGAGCTAGCGTCTTTACATATGAGAGTCAGGCCCCAGACACAGGACGAGAGCCCAGGAAACAGTGAGAAAGGCGTCGAATTTGGAGTCAAGAGACCTGGATTCAAGTTCCAGGCCTGCCACTTTCTAGATATTACCTCAGACACATTATTTAATCTCTCTGAGACCCAGGCTCATTCAGAGAAAGGTATTAATTCTCTCACTTGATTTTGAGAGGAACTGTGTGGCAAGTGCTTTACCAAATTACAGAAATGTTGCTTGTTATTTCTAAATAACTTCTCTTCTTGGCTGTGCCTCAGCTTCTGGCCTGGAGTGATGGCTGGGGAAAACCATACTACACTGCCTGAATTCCTCCTTCTGGGATTCTCTGACCTCAAGGCCCTGCAGGGCCCCCTGTTCTGGGTGGTGCTTCTGGTCTACCTGGTCACCTTGCTGGGTAACTCTCTGATCATCCTCCTCACACAGGTCAGCCCTGCCCTGCACTCCCCCATGTACTTCTTCCTGCGCCAACTCTCAGTGGTGGAGCTCTTCTACACCACTGACATCGTGCCCAGGACCCTGGCCAATCTGGGCTCCCCGCATCCCCAGGCCATCTCTTTCCAGGGCTGTGCAGCCCAGATGTACGTCTTCATTGTCCTGGGCATCTCGGAGTGCTGCCTGCTCACGGCCATGGCCTATGACCGATATGTTGCCATCTGCCAGCCCCTACGCTATTCCACCCTCTTGAGCCCACGTGCCTGCATGGCCATGGTGGGTACCTCCTGGCTGGCTCACAGGCATCATCACGGCCACCACCCATGCCTCCTTCATCTTCTCTCTACCTTTTCCCAGCCACCCAATCATCCCGCACTTTCTCTGTGACATCCTGCCAGTACTGAGGCTGGCAAGTGCTGGGAAGCACAGGAGCGAGATCTCCGTGATGACAGCCACCATAGTCTTCATTATGATCCCCTTCTCTCTGATTGTCACCTCTTACATCCGCATCCTGGGTGCCATCCTAGCAATGGCCTCCACCCAGAGCCGCCGCAAGGTCTTCTCCACCTGCTCCTCCCATCTGCTCGTGGTCTCTCTCTTCTTTGGAACAGCCAGCATCACCTACATCCGGCCGCAGGCAGGCTCCTCTGTTACCACAGACCGCGTCCTCAGTCTCTTCTACACAGTCGTCACACCCATGCTCAACCCCATCATCTACACCCTACGGAACAAGGACGTGAGGAGGGCCCTGCGACACCTGGTGAAGAGGCAGCGCCCCTCGCCCTGAAGGGACTCGGATGTCTGCTCACTCACTCAGTGCTCATCCTCCCACTCTTCAGGGACTGGATTTAAACCCCACTCTCACAGAAATTATGCAGCACCTCAAAGGAAAAGGCTTCCTGGAAGAAAGTGCTGAAATTAAAACAGAGATAAATCTACATATTGCCTCTTATCCCAGAGTCCACACTCACTATCAGAGCATGGGTTATTAGGTCAAGGTAGAATGGAAGTGATTGCTGCCCTAGGGAAAGGACATTTATTTAGCATCTTCTAGATTGTTCTGGATCCCTGAGCACAGTGATTGCCATGGCTGCACCGGTAGCCAGAGGTCCATGTCAGTCATGAAAGCAGGTGTCTGTGAACTTGACATCCAACTAAGTGACCCACCCAAAGCCTGTGGAGGAGTTTACCTAGCCCCTCTGTTACATTTTCTTCCACCACCTGTGTCTGAGCTTTCCTCTACTCAGTGGAACATCTGTTCTCCCCTTGGCCTTCAGGAAGAGGGGCATCTGAGGGTTCCAGTCATAAGGCTCTCTCCTTCCCAAGATACCAGCACAAAAGGAAAGATGGTCAGATGGTATCAAAAAGGACCAAGTTAAATATCAGGAAAAGCTATCTCCCAGGACAGCCTATACATGTCTCCCAGAAACACACTGGGGTGTCCTACTCTGGGTGCTTTTGGGAAAGAGCTGGTCAGGGATTCCAGAAGACCCACCAGCTTGAGAGGCAGGATCCAGAGCTGGAGCTAACCAGGGAGCCAGAAGCAGGACAAGGTGGAAGGAAAACACTCCCATCCCTCTGTGCTGAGGTGCCACCGGCTGCCCACTTCCCTCAGGCCAGGGACAGATGTTTCTCCTGCTTTATTCCCTGGAGCCCCCCATAGCTAAAGGGCAGCAGAAGGCCGAGGCAAAAAGACAGGCTGTTCCAGGTCCCCTCTATTCCCTCACCTCTCACACATCATTACCACCTTTGTGTCCTCTAGCCAAGAAATGCCAGAAACTCTGGCTTTCAGTAAGGAGAGACCTCAACATTTCATCAATAACATGAGCTGTTCAGGAAATGATGGGAACCCAGTCTTCCCTCTTACCACCCCTGTGATCTTCAAGGAGTCCTTATCCCTCACAGAGACTCTGCTCTTGTGCGAAGGAGTATTCAACCATGGGAATCGGTGTGTTCTTCTGTAGCCCAGCCTCTGCACCCACTTCTTTCTTTTCTTTTTTCTTTTTTTTTTTTTTTTTGATGAAGTTTTGCTCTTGTCGCCCAGGCTGCAGTGCAAAGACGCAGTCTCGGCTCACTGCAACCTCCACCACCTCCCAGGTTCAAGCAATTCTCCTGCCTCAGCTTCCCAAGTAGCTGAGATTACAGGCACGCCCGGCTAATTCTGTATTTTCAGTAGAGACGGGGTTTCACTATGTTGGCCAGGCTGGTCTCGAACTCCTGACCTCAGATGATCCAGTCAAAATAAGTCTCATGAAGTTGATCTCATTCCTAGAAATAGAGAGTAGAATGGTGGTTACCAGAGCCTGGAGAAGGAAGTGGGGAAGGGGACATAGGGAGGGATTGGTCAGTGGATACAAAGGTACGTTTAGAAGGAATAAGTTCTAGTGTTCTGTGGCACCATAGGGTGACCTCAGGTAACAAAATTGTATTGTAGATTTCAAAATAGCTAGAATAGAGAATTTTGAATGTTTTCACCACAAAGAAATGATAAAGGCAAAAAGTAATTATAAATTTAGAAAGGAAGATTTCTTTTTTTTTTTTTTTTTTTTTTCCTAAGACAGGGTCTCACTTTGTCACCCAGGCTGGAATGCAGTGGTATGATTTCGGCTCACTGCAACCTCAGCCTCCCTGGTTCAAGTGATCCTCCAGCCTCAGCTTCCCAAGTAGCTGGGACTACAGGCACATGCTGCCACACCAGCTAATTTTGGGGGTTTTTTGTTTGTTTTTGTTTTTTTGTAGAAACGGGGCTTCACCATGTGGCCCAGGCTAGTTTCGAACTCCTGAGCTCAAGTGATCCATCCACCTTGGCCTCCCAAAGTGCTAGGATTACAGGCGTGAGCCACCGCCCCCAGCAGGAGGCTTTATTTCTTAAAAACTGTTACAGCATGTAAGGTGGCCATTCTAACAGGCTGGGAAGCATAGGCTCCAGCCAAAGCCCAAAAGGCAGGCACTTCGAGGGAGAGGCAGGTGGAACAGGGATTTATGTGCTAAGCAGGTTGGCCAAGTGTACACATTCAGTAGGTTATGGGAGGAGCTAGGAATATTCCTGAAGGTGGTCCTAACATGTAGGTGCTAAATAAACATATATGTAGCATATGACCCATGTTCACCTTGGGGTGCAAACTTAACATTTAAATGCATTACAATTTAGACCCTTACCTCAAAAGGTGACGCAGAGACACAAAGGCATTCAAGTGTGCAGCCTCTGTAAACTGGCCAGAAGCAGTCCCTGGGCAGTGGTCTTCTTATCAGGAGAAAGTTACTGAAATCAATCATTTGGCCAATCAAAGCTGTAGTTATGGCTTGTGGAACAGGGGAGTCAGCCAGTAAGTGTCTGGTGGTGGAGGAGCTACAACTGTTTTGCTATTGCTTATCTCGAGGCCAGAGCTTGTTTAGCTGCTAGAGAAAAAGGAAAACCTTGCGGCAGTTAGAACATAGTTTATTCTTTAAGTGTAGGAATGTGTGACTTAACCTTTGCCTGGCATGGCCTTAAGTCCTGTTCATAATTTGGTATCTTATTGCCACAAAGAGTCTATTCTGTCAATCTCATGATCTCTATTTTAACATTAATGCTGGTCAATTGTTGTGTCTAAACCATAGAAGACAGGAGGTACAATAAAGTGTGTCTGACCTTCTATTCCATCATGGCTGAGGACTCTGTTTTTAAGGTTTCTCAGTGGGTGGGGGGCGTAGGATTTCATCTTTAGTTTACAATATGCTAAATATCTTGATTTACTTATTACACAAATGTATACATGTATTAAAACATCACACTGTACCCCACAAATATGTACAATTATTATGTGTCAATTAAAATAATAGGCCAGGTTCAGTGGCTCATGCCTGTAATCCCAGCACTTTGGAAGGCCAAGGCAGGAGGATTGCTTAAGACTAAGAGTCTGAAATCAGCCTGGCCAACATAGCGAGACCCTGTCTCTATTTAGGTTTTTTTAATTAAAATAATAAAACAAAATAAATGTCATACTCTCTGCATTCACCACTATCTCCCAGTTACAGACAGAGGATCCATACAAATTACAGGTCACTCCAAGCAGGGGCTCACCATTTGAAGGGAAAAGAGTACATGTGGCCAAAGGCAAGCCAGCCTGAAAGAAAAACCAAAGAAGGCAAAAATGCTCTCTACAGTACCATGAGTAACTAAGGTCACTCCTCCACCTATGAAGAAGCAAGTCAGGGGCCAGAGAGGATGGCAGGAAGTGTTTCTACACTTGTTTCTCTCTCTGGGAGTGGAATAAAAAATCCCTTCACCTTGTGGAAAGCCTAAGGATCAGGGTAATTACTAGTGCTCCCACCTCCACTGGATACAGACCACAAGGATGTTGTGGGCCACTTGAGAACCTGGGGGCTCATCCTCAGTGACAAGACCAGGTTTGAGTTTTTAAAAGATCACTCTAGCTGTGGTATGGAAAATAGGTAATAGAGGCACCAAAAAGAGACACAGAGACCACAAACCAGTCCATCAGTCAGGGCACTTAGTTGCAAACAACAGATTCCACTCTGATCATCTTAAGCAGAGACTAATTATTCAAAGAAGATTTCACAGTGCACAGCGTCTCCAAGGGGGGCAGGTTCCCCAGCCGCATGGCCAGGGTGACACTCAGCACCCGCAAGGGCAGCTCCAGTGTCAACTCCACGGCACTGGCAGCACAGTTCACACAGCACTGCCCAGTGCCTACAGCTGGCTCTCGGGATGACATGCCTGGGCTCTGCCAGATGCCTTCCCTACAAGCTCATTAGATGGTGAATTCTGCATCCTCCTCTGTAGAATCTGGAAAAGCAATTTACCTTGGGGAATGAAGACCAGTGAGGCATAAAACTTCCCAAACATTGAAAGGGTGTTCCAAAGGCACTGGACAGACAGAAAAAGAAGACAAATGTCCCCCAGAGATGCCACTGCTGCAACCAGGATCCAGGTGGCCAAGACACTCTCTACTGAAAAGATACAGAGATACGGTGCAGTGATCTGGAGCAGGCAGAACTTGAGATGATTAGAATCTGAACAGGAAGCATGGAAAGACAGTCAAACCAGAATGAATAGTAATAAGAATAGGTAACATCACATACATGCTAGGTACCAAAGACTATACTAACCTCTTAACCTGTAACTGTCTTATTTAATCCCCATAAAAACTCTACGAGGTACAGATCTCAATTTTATGGGACCTAAAGCTCATACAATTTAGGACTGCTCTATTTAATAAAAAATATCCATGGCTACTTCAACACCCCCCAGCAGAAGAGGAAATGTGACAGAGAGGAAGTGAGAGTGAAAAAGACAGACATTACAACAGCCTGCAGTTAACACATCACTTCCGCAATTTATATAAGGACATTTGACCACAGGAACACAATTGCTAAGGCTCTTTCCACACCTTTATGAGGGACCCATACAAATGAAGAGCCCCAAAAGCTTAAGCTTGACAATAGGTCCACCTGTAGGTCGACTCTATTGTTATGCCAATTTCAACCAGTTGAGGAAACCGAGGCACAGAGACATTAAACAACTTTCCCTAGGTAACACAGCTAGGAAATAACAGACTTGAGTTTCCAGCTCTAGAGCCCATGCTTTCAATTCTCCCTCCAAAAACGTGAGTTTAGAGAAAGTAGAAAGATGAGGGCAGCCAAGGAGCTAAGGAGCATAAACAGAAGCAAGAAAAGGAGATCAGTGACACACGGTGTGGGGGGCGGGGACAGGGGAGCCTCCTCTGCTGGAAGCCACTTCCTCTCATCTGGACTGGGTATGCAAATCTTGAGAAAGAAAATGCAATTTTTTCCGTCTCATAAGCAGAGACGATTCCAGAAGCCACTTGCTGTTGCCTGGCAGGGCACAAGGTCACCCTTCTTATCCTGCCTCAGGGTTACATCGGCTTTCTCGCTTTGCGCCACCAAATCCACAGGCACCTTCATCAGGTCACCACCCCGTAGAGCACCACACTGGTCCATTCTATTGATGAAACTACACTGACAGCATCTGGAGAGAGGAAAATGGCAGGTACCCTTGATGTACATTTATAACTAGGAGATAAATTTAGGGGCCTGGCCTCTCTGTGAAGGTTTTCTGGGAATATCAGGGTATCTCCTCAAATGTTACGGAGAAGTTGCCTCACCTTTTGCTCCCTACAGTAAGAAAAGACCTCTTGTAGTTATCTGGATTTGGGAAGCGACATATAGTCCTTTTGGGTTGGCTGCTTCGACCCACTTATCAGATGTCCTAAAAGCCAGAGGAAGCAAATGCTCTCCCAGTGGCCCACGCTGCAGTTCCGCCACTGGGCCTCCCAACTGCCCAGCAGACTGTAAGAGGCTCAGTGTCAGTGGCACTGGAGCCTGTGGTAAATCCAAGAGGTGAATCACAGATTTGGGAGCCAAACCTTGCCCTTTGGGGCAAACAATCAAGATCCTTTTGTGAAACAGCTCTTGGGCTGCTTGTAGGCAACAGTATACACTGAACAGCTGACCACTGGACACCAGGTGACTATGGAACAGTATTGCACACCATGAATTGGGTGTAATTTGACCCACTCACCCTAAAGTTAGGTATCCCCAATAGCACTTAATAGACAAGTGAAATTGGTAAAATCAGATGGGGCCCAAGCACAGCCTGAAAACAAAAGGAGGTTGCATCTACCTCATTCTCCAGCAAATCAATCTTTTTGGGGGGTATGGGGATGTGGGAGCAGGAGCTTGCTCTGTCGCCCAGGCTGGAGTGCAGTGGTAAAATCAAGGCTCATTGCAGCTTCGAACTCCTAGGCTCAAGTGATCCTCCCGCCTCAGCCACCCAAATAGCTAGGACCACAGGCACATGCCATGACCTCCAACTAATTTTTTATTTTTACTTTTGTAAAGATGAGGGCTCGCTATGTTACTCAGGCTGGTCTTGCACTCCTAGCCTCAAGTGATCCTCCCACCTTGGCCTTCCAAAATTGCTAGGATTACAGGTGTGGACCACTGAGCTTGGCCCCAGTTCATTCTTAATAGGCCTACAAATAGAAGGGTCATAATGGCAGGAAAGGAGGCCATCCATGAACTTAACAGGGTCTTCCCCCCAAGCTCTAAGTGGATAGAGCTTGTGGGGGACAAAGCTCTATCCACTTCTACAGAAGCCATTAGGCCCAAATTTGTGGATTCTCTAAACTCTGACAGCCGAGACACAGCCCTGTGATCTTAGCTAGTCCTAGCAGATGTAACTGCCTAAGACTTTGAATCAGGTGCAAGTGATTCAAAGAAGTAAAGTTTACAATTCATTTTGGTGATGACCACAGTGGCATCCAGGCCCACCAGCAGCAGCCTCAGCACCTGCACGGTGCCAGAGGAGTCACGGGCAACAGTGCCAGCAGTGCCTGCAGCATCCTAGCCAACCACCCCTGCGCTATGACCTGGCCTGTGGTTCTGGCCTCTCAGCTTCTTTTGGTACCTGATCATTGCCTAAGCCTGGTTTTCCAAGATTCCTCTCAACTCCTTGAGCTACCAGAGTCAGGTTTTCTCTAACCCAGAATTGTTCCCCTGCTTCTTTCCTCCTCTTTCATGGCCCCTATGGCCCATCTGATCCTTTCTGAGTTATCCCCCTCATAGCTCACACCAGGATTTCCTCTTTTCCAAAAACTCTCTTCCCCAAATCCCACACACACTTCTCCCCTTCCTCTCTTCAGCGTTAACACATTTTAGACTTTCCAGCAACTTTAGGGGGATTTTTTTAACAAAGTCTCAAGCTTTTAACACATCTAAAAACTGCTCTGAAAGTCATCATCAAAGTTCATAAGAAGGCAAATGATAGTAGTAGCAATTATAGTATAATCGAAATAGATTAGTGAACACTATTATCTACATGCACTGTGCTAAGCAGCTTTCATATATTCATTTATTTATCGATTCAGCAAATATTTCCTGAATATCTACTATGTGCCAGGCACTAGGGATACACTGGTAAACAAGACAGGCAGTTTCTTCCCTTCCCCCTTTATGGGACATCTCATTTTAATGAAAGGAGAGAAGCCACAAACAAACAAGTTAATTTATATGTCAAGTGATGATGTGGTATAGAATGGCTGAGGAAGGCTACGTTTAATCCTCACAGCAACCCTGTGATACATAGAAACTATTATTGTCATGACTTTACAGATGCAGAATTTAAGGCACAAAGATGTAAAGAAAACTCCCATTATTTCAGATGGTAAGTGATGATCAGGATTTGATCTTGGACTTGCCTAACACCAGAGCCAACAAACCACCCTGTCATAGTGCTATCTACAACCCAGCCTTCTGGTCAGCCTTCCTTAGCCAGCTCCTTATCCTCTATTCCTAGACTTTCCACTAAAAGAAAGAAATCTATTCTCTCCTTTGATGTCCCCTACTGCCAAGGACAGACATGGGCTTTTTGCTCCCTGGTATTCATAGTGTACTTCCAGTCCAAATATGTCCCACCCAGTCCTTGGTAAACTGAGGAAAAGTGAGTTTGTGTCTTCATTGGATCCTTTCTGCATCATAAGAATATTAAGTATCTATACCTTCCCCATTCTTCTCTTCCTTGCACCATCTCCCAACTCATTCCTGACTCTTAGTCCATTTCCCTACCCTGAAAATTGTGGGAAAAGGGGGGAAAGACACTTGATTGGACTGTAAAGCAATAAAAATTTTTGTGGAGAGAAATTTGGCAAAATGTTTCAAATGCTCTAAAACTATGCAAACCTACATTTTGACCCAGCAATTCGCTTTCTAGAAGTTTGTGCTAAGAAAAGCATAAAATAATATATAAAGATATAAGTGCAACAATATCCATCTCTGTAATATTTACAAGAAAAAAATGTTAAATTCCAGTGATGGAATATTGTTTAAAATTTTATACATCTGGCGGGCGCAGTGACTCACGCCTGTAATCCCAGCACTTTGGGAGGCCGAGGCGGGCGGATCACCTGAGGTCGGTAGTTCGAGGCCAGCCTGACCAAAATGGAGAAACCCCGTCTCTACTAAAAATACAAAATCAGCACAGCGTGGTGGCGCATGCCTGTAATCCCAGCTACTTAGGAAGGCTGAGGCAGGAGAATCTCTTGAACCCGGGAGGCAGAGGTTGCAATGAGCCAAGATCGCACCATTGCACTCCAGCCTGAGCAACAAGTGCAAAAAATCTCCGTTTCAAAAAAAAAAAATTGTACATCCACATAGTAGGACGCTGTATGGATAATAAAATCATGCTTTAGAAGTCTGCTGATGTAGAACAATGTTACAATATAGTTTAATATAGTAGAAAATAACTGTTATGAAACAGTTTAGACAATATAATCCCATTTTTTGTGTGTGTATATATATATACAGGTTGCAATAATTTCCCAAGGGCATTATTAACACCAAAGTGTTAATATTTTGTTTTCTTCTGGATGCAAAATTCTCTGCAATTAACACTGTAACCTTTGTAAACTGAAAATCAATTTTTTTAATTATAAAAATGAAGCATTTATTAAGAGAGTGACCCGAAAACTATGATTTTCCTGATTTTCTTTTTTTTTAACTTTTAAGTTTAGGGGTGCACGTGCAGGTTTGTTACATAGGTAAACTTGTGTCATAAGGGTTTGTTGTACAGACTATTTTGTCACCCAGGTATTAAGCCTAGCACCCATTAGTTATTTTTCCTGATCCTCTCCCTCCTCCCAACCTCCTCCCTCTGAAAGGCCCCAGTGTGTGTTGCTCCCCTCTATGTGCCCATGTGTCCTCATCACTCAACTCCCACTTATAAGTGAGAACCTGTGGTATTTGGTTTTCTGTTCTTGTGTTAGTTTGCTAAGGATAATGGCCTCCAGCTCCATCTTTGTTCCTGCAAAGGACATGACCTTGTTCTTTTTATGCCTGCATAGTATCCCATGGTGTATATGATGGTTAATACTGAGTATAAACTTGATTGAAGGTGCAAAGTATTGATCCTGGGTGTGCTGTGAGGGTGTTGCCAAAGGAGATTAACATTTGAGTCAGTGGCCTGGGAAAGGCAGACCCACCCTTAATCTGGGTGGGCACCATCTAATCAGCTGGCAGTGCAGCTAGAATATAAAGCAGGCAGAAGAATGTGAAAAGACGAGACTGGCCTAGCCTCTCAGTCCACATCTTTCTCCTGTGCTGGATGCTTCCTGCCCTTGAACATCGGACTCCAAGTTCTTCTGTTTTGGGATTCAGACTGGCTCTCCTTGCTCCTCAGCTTGCTGATGGCCTATTGTGGAACCTTGTGAGATATATATACATATATTCTAGTAGTTATACAGATAGATAGATAGATTATATATATATATATATATATATATATATTCTATTAGTTCTGTCCCTCTAGAGAATCCTGACTAATACAGTGTATACGGATCACATTTTCTTTATCAAGTCTACCATTGATGAGCATTTAGGTTGATTCCTTGTGTTTGCAATTGTGAATAGTGCTGCAATGAACATATGCATGTATATATCTTTAAAATAGAATGATTGCTATTCCTTTGGGTGTATACCCAGTAATGGGATTGTGAGTCAAATGGTAGTTCTGCTTTTAGGTCTTTGAGGAATTGCCACACTGTCTTCCACAATGGTTGAACTAATTTACACTCCCATCAGCAGTATACAAGTGTTCCTTTTTCTCCACAACCTCATTAGCATCTGTTTTGTTTTTGTTTTTTGCTTTTTAGTAATAGCCATTCTGACTGGTGTGAGGTGGTATCTCATTATGGTTTTGATTTGCGTTTCCCTAATGATCAGCGATGTTGAGCTTTTTTTCATAAGCTTGTTGACTGCATGTATGTCTTCTTTTGAAAAGTGTCTATTCATGTCTTTTGCCCACTTTTTATTAGGATTGTTTGGTTTTTTTTCTTATAAATTTAAGTTCTTTCTTTTTTTTTTTTTTTTTTTTTTGAGATGGAGTCTCACTCTGTTGCCCAGGCTGGAGTGCAGTGGTGCGATCTCAGCTCACTGCAAGCTCCGCCTCCCGGGTTCTCACCATTCTCCTGCCTCAGCCTCCTGAAGTTCTTTATATATGTTGGATATTAGACCTTTGTCAGATGCATAGTTTGCAAAAGTTAAGAAAGTCAGTGTTATTTTAAAGGTCCTCATGTCCTGTGCCTTGAGAGTGATTTCCCCACTTGTGCTGCTCCCTTCTGTGGCTTATTGCTGTGGGAGAGTTTATTCACAAGCAAGAACTGACTTCTCAAAAAAAGTAAAGTGATGCTGGATCTCTCTGGCAGTAAATAAAATTCCTAGCATCATGGACAGTTTGCAAGAAACAAAAGTGTCATTTGGGATTCAGACTGGCTCTCCTTGCTCCTCAGCTTGCTGTGGGAGAGGCCACAGGAACAGCCCACCTCTCCTTCCCGCCCAGAAAACCCCTCTGAACAGGAAGAAGATTAGCCCCGGGAGTCTAGGGACCACATTGGACTTCCGGATCAGAGGCAGGGAAGAGAGATGAATGTGCATTTCCACCCTAGGATCGCAGGAAGAAATGAATAGCAACTCAGTAAGCAGGGGGTGGCAAAAGTTGAGTAGAGAATACCAACATCTGAGGGATCCCAGGAGAGAAGTTGTAAGTCAGGAGAGAACTCACTGCACAGATGCCACCAGACTTAAAGCAGCACCAAGCAAAATGCAGCGCCTGAGCTTCCAAAGCAAATCAACTACTCCCTGCCCCTGTTCCTTCCCTGCTGCTTCAGACACCCATATTTGACATCACACCTGGAATAAAGGAGCTCTTGTTGACCAAAGATGACACATGTAAAAGAGAAAGGTTTGCAATGAGTAGTCTCTGGGAGAAGGAAAAAGAGCAATGTCTCAGGAAGCATAGGCCCAGGAAGGCACCCTGACCCTCAGCAAAGACCAGGAAATACTAGATCCTCACACAAGATCATCATACCCACCTTACCTCCTCAGCCTCCCTTCAAACGTGTGTTTCCCCACCTGTGCATCTACAAACAAGGCAGGTCAAGGTCATAGAAACATGCCCCAGAAGCGGAGCTCTGGGCAGCATGTCCCAGGATCAGGCCTTTGTCTCCAAGAACTCAGGGGGTCAAGGTCTCCAAAGTATCTCCTTATGAACCACCTCACGGCCCCAATGACCTCCTTGTTCTCGGAGTGTAGACAGAAGGGCTGAATACAGGGTGACAACTGCGTAGAAGAGGGTAAGGCTCTGGTCCGTGTCCTAAAAGAAGCCGGCCTGAGGTCTCACATAGGCAATTGTCTCAGTCCCAAAAAGAGTCTAAACACAAACGGGGAGTGGGGGGCAGGTAGAACAGGTAGAGAACACTTTGAGACGCCCCTGGGATGTCTCAACCCCAAAGATGGTGGCAAGAATACTGGCCAGGCACGGTGGCTCACACCTGTAATCCAAACAGTTTGGGAGGCCGAGGTGGGTAGATCATTTGAGGTCAGAAGTTCAACACCAGCCTGGCCAACATGGTGAAACCCCGTCTCTCCTAAAAATATAAAAATTAGGCGGGCGTACTGGCGGGTGCCTGTAACCCCAGCTACTTGGGAGGCAGAGGCAGGAGAATCGCTTGAACCCGAGAGGTGGAGGTTGCAGTAAGCCGAGATCGTGCCGCTGCACTCCAGCCTGGGCAACAAGAGTGAAACTCTGTCTCAAATAAATAAATAAATATAGAATACAAGCATAGGAGGCCACGATCCGTGAGAAGGGGCCAGCATAGAGGCCGTCTGACGGTTGAGATTCCCCACTTCAGCCCAGAAGTCTCAGCACAGGCCGAGAATCCAGCCGGAAGTAGCGGGTGGTGCTGCGCCGCAGAAGGGCAAGGTGAAGGTGAAGCGGGCTCGGAAGACTAGGGCTCCTCAGGTAGTAGAACGCAGCGGCCGGCAGATGGCGTCACAGCGGCGGAGGCCATGGCCGTGCGCAAGCGCATTCGGCGATGCCAGGGAGGGCGAAGAAACCCAGCAGCTGGAAGCCGCCGACCGGTGGGCTAGTGCGGCGGGGGAAGGGAATCGGCCTGCATCCGAGACTCCGCCGCCGTGGCGTGGGACCTCCCCTAAGGAGAAGTGGTGCAGGAGGAAGTGCGTGGGCCAGCGCAGGCAGAGGCTGCCAGGGCGAGGACGACGATCAGGGAGTTGTCCAGCAGGGTCACCAGATGTTTGCAGAGCACAGCCCAAAACAGAAGGCCCCGGACGGAACCAAAACCTGAGAGCACCAACAAAACAAGCTCAGTCATGCTGTGCCATTGCCACCGCCATGTCCCCAAGGCCAGACTGGAGGACGGGGCCAGAGGAGGGCTCGTGCTGCCCCAGGAAGCATCCAGGCAAAGACAAAGGCCGCAGCAGGAAAGCTGTGGGAGAGGCCACAGGAATAGCCCAGCTCTCCTTCCCGCCCAGAAAACCCCTCTGAACAGGAAGATTAGCCAGGGGAGTTGAGGGAAAATGGCAGGACCTTCCTCAAGGCTGGGGACTTAACGGACACCAGGGTGGTTCCACTCACCCGAGTTCTGGGCTCTAGGAGCAAAGAGCTGGGACCGGAGGGACAGCTGCCTTTGAGAAAGTGGTTGAGAAAAGTGGGCAGAAAAGTGGGTGAGCAGACAGAATAAAGCTGACAGGAGATCAGAAGAAAAATGGATCCACCATGAGGTGGAGAGTGAGTGGGAGTGAGAGCAAGAGTGAGAGAGAAGACAGGATCAAAGACCACCGATAAAGGCCCAGTGGGGCTTTACCTTCAGATGGGGCCCCTCCTGGGCAGCCCTCGCAGCAGCTCAATCTCCCCAAGAGCCTAGTTCGCAGAGCAGAGAGTGGGGAGGGAAAGTAGGCAAGGCAAGATGAAGAAGGGGGATAAAGTTTTGCCCAGGGACCAGGGAAAAGGAAGTGACTTTCTCCTGCCTCATCACTGTGCCTAAACTCCTAGGTCTAGAGTCTCCATCCCAAACAGTGGAGAGACTAATGAGGAGGGGGCTGGGATTTATTTGCGGTCCGTCAGCAAGGCCTGAATGAAGCTGGGCTCAGAAACCAAGTGTTTCAATGCCTTGGCCAATTTCTATCTGCTAAACTGCCCAGTCCATTGCCCAAAGGGCTGCCTTCTGCCTTTGTGGCCCATGCGTAGAATTATTCCCTAGCTTAGCTGCCTTCTTCTTTTATATATATATAATTTTTTTTATGAGACTCTCTGACACCCAGGTTGGAGTGCAGTAACACAAACACAGCTCACTGCAACCTGAAACTCCTGGGCTTAAGCGATCCTCCCACTTGAGCCTCCCAAGTAGCTGACACTACAGCACACACAACCACATCTGGCTAATTCTGGAAAGCACTTTTTTTTTTTAATTTTTTTAGTATTTATTGATCATTCTTGGGTGTTTCTCGGAGAGGGGGATTTGGCAGGGTCATAGGACAATAGTGGAGGGAAGGTCAGCAGATAAACATGTGAATAAACGTCTCTGGTTTTCCTAGGCAGAGGGCCCTGCGGCCTTCTGCAGTGCTTGTGTCCCTGGGTACTTGAGATTAGGGAGTGGTGATGACTCTTAACGAGCATGCTGCCTTCAAGCATCTGTTTAGCAAAGCACATCTTGCACCGCCCTTAATCCATTTAACCCTTAGTGGACACAGCACATGTTTCAGAGAGCACGGGGTTGGGGGTAAGGTTATAGATTAACAGCATCCCAAGGCAGAAGAATTTTTCTTAGTACAGAACAAAATGGAGTCTCCTATGTCTACTTCTTTCTACACAGACACAGTAACAATCTGATCTCTCTTTCTTTTCCCCACATTTCCCCCTTTTCTATTCGACAAAACGGCCATCGTCATCATGGCCCATTCTCAATGAGCTGTTGGGTACACCTCCCAGACGGGGCGGCCGGGCAGAGGCACACCCCACCTCCCAGACGGGGCGGCGGCCGGGCGGGGGCTGCCCCCCACCTCCCCGACGGGGCAGCTGGCTGGGCGCCCCCCACCTCCTGGACGGGGTGGCTGCCGGGCGGAGACACTCCTCACTTCCCAGACTGGGCGGCTGCCGGGCGAAGGGGCTCCTCACTTCTCAGAGGGGGTGGCCGGTCAGAGATGCTCCTCACCTCCCAGACGGGGTGGCAGTGGGGCAGAGACACTCCTCAGTTCCCAGACGGGGTCGAGGCCGGGCAGAGGCGCTCTTCACATCTCAGACAGGGCGGCGGGGCAGAGGCGCTGCCCACATCCCAGACGATGGGCGACCGGGCAGAGACGCTCCTCGCTTCCTAGACGGGATGACAGCCGGGAAGAGGCGCTCCTCACTTCCCAGACTGGGTGGCCTGGCAGAGGGGCTCCTCACATCCCAGACGATGGGCGGCCAGGCAGAGACGCTCCTCACTTCCCAGACTGGGCAGCCAGGCAGAGGGGCTCCTCACATCCCAGACGATGGGCGGCCAGGCAGAGACGCTCCTCACTTCCTAGACGGGGTGGCGGCCGGGCAGAGGCTGCAATCTCGGCACTTTGGGAGGCCAAGGCAGGCGGCTGGGAGGTGGAGGTTGTAGCGAGCCGAGATCACGCCACTGCACCCCAGCCTGGGCAACATTGAGCACTGAGTGAGCGAGACTGTGTCTGCAATCCCGGCTCCTCCGGAGGCCAAGGCTGGCAGATCATTCGCGGTCAGGAGCTGGAGACCAGCCCAGCCAACACGGTGAAATCCCGTCTCCACCAAAAAATACGAAAACCAGTCAGGCGTGGTGGCGCACGCCTGCAATCCCAGGCACTCGGCAGGCTGAGGCAGGAGAATCAGGCAGGGAGGTTGCAGTGAGTCCAGATGGCGGCAGTACAGTCCAGCCTCGGCTCGGCATCAGAGGGAGACTGTGCAGAGAAGGAGAGGGGTGAGGGGACAGGGGAGAGGGGAGAGGGAAGAGGACTTTTTAAAAATCCTTTTGTAAAACAGTGCTAATCTTCAAAGAAAACCACTGAATGAGAAACAGGCCTGACTTGTGGGAGAACTTCGCAACCCAGCTGAGGGGTTCAGCCCACTCCCTAGCTGCTGCAAAAGACTTCAACATTCTCTGTCCTTTAGAAATAGGAAACATTTTCTTAGATCTGAGTTGGGGCAAATGACATCTACTGCAGCAGGGGATGACAGAGGTGACACAAAAGAAAGTATTTCTCAAGCACTAATGGCTCAATGAATAAAAAATTGTAGGTCCTTAATATGTGATATGGTTTGGCTGTGTCCCCACCCAAATCTCATCTTGAATTGTGGTTCCCATAATCTCCACGTGTGGTGGGAGGGACCCAATGGGAAGTAATTGAATCATGGAGGTGGTTTCCCCCATGCTGTTCTCATGATAGTAAGTTCTCACGATAGTAAGTTCTCACAAGAGCTGATGGTTTTATAAGCGGCTTCCCAATTCACTCGGTTCTCATTCTCTCTCCTGCCACCATGTGAAGAAGGATGTGTTTGTTTCCCCTTCTGCCATGATTGTAAGTTTCGTGAGGCCTCCCCAGCCATGCCAAACTGTGAGTCAAACCTCTTTCCTTTATAAATTACCCAGTCTTGGATATGTCTTTATTAGCAGCGTGAGAACAGACTAATACAGTAAATTGGTACCACACAGAGTGGACCACTGCTGTAAAGATACCTAAAAATGTGGAAGCAATTTTGGAACTGGGTAACAGGCAGAGGTTGGAGCAGTTTGGAGGGCTCAGAAGAAAAATGGAAAATGTGGGGAAGTCTGGAACTTCCTAGAGACTTGCAGAATGGCTTTGACCAAAATGCTGATAGTGATATGAACAATTAAGTCCAGGCTGAGGTGGTCTCAGATGGTGATATGGTTTTGTTCCTGGACCAAACTGAGGGTCGAGCTGCTATTTCTCATGGCCCAATAATGAGATGCAGAGGAACTGGGGAGGAAGAGAGTTTTTATTTCTGTAGCCAGCTACTGGGAGAAGGCCTGGAAATTATCGCCAGACCAACTCAAAATTACAAAGTTTTCCAGAGCTTACATGCCTTCTAAGCTGTATGTCTACATGTAAGTGTATATTTATCTAAACACATAAGTGATTAACTTCTTTTAATCTATAACTAAGATCTGAGTCCTGAAGACCTTCCTCTGGAGCCTCAGTAAATTTACTTAATCTAAATGGGTCCAGGTGCTGGGGTGATTACCCTTATCTTGTCTTCCACTAAATCATGGAGGTTTGGGGAGTTCCTTCAGACCCACAATAAACTTGTTTGTGGAGGCCTGAGGAGTTTCTTCAGACCCACAATAAAACTTGTTTAATCCTAAATGGGTCCTGTTAAGAATTCCTGTTATTTTGTCATGCATTAAGGCCCAAGAAAGGCATAGGCAAAACTCTTGATGGGCTACTGTTACATCCCAGCCTTTGTATAAGGGCACTGGCTTTTAATATTTAACTTAACCACTCAGTCAGTACTGAAACAGTTGTTATGGAGGCCTGCATTAGTGAGACCTGGCCTGCCACAGTTTGGCTGTGTCCCCACCCAATCTCATTTTGAATTGTAGTTCCCATAATCCCCACATGTTGTGGGAGGGACCTGGTGGGAAGTAATTGAAACACGGGGGCAGTTACCCCCATGCTGCTGTTCTCATGATAGTGAGTGAGTTCTCACAAGATGTGATGGTTTTATAAGTGGCTCTTCCCCCTTTTGCTCATCACTTCTCCTTTCTGCCATCATGTAAAGAAGGACATGTTTGCTTCCCCTTCCACCATGATTATAAGTTTCCTGAGGCCTCCCCAGCCACGTGGAACTGTGAGTCAATTAAACCTCTCTTCTTTATAAATTACCCAATCTTAGTCATTTATAGCAGCATGAGAACAGACTAATACAGATGGAGATAAGGAACTTGTTGGGAACCCGGAGTAAAGGGCACTCTTGCTTTGCAAACAGACTGGTGGCATGTTGCTGTGGAACTTTGAACTAGAGAGAGATGTTTTAGGGTACCTGGCAGGAAAAATCTCTAAAGCAGCAAAGCATTCAAGAGGTGACATGGCATAAAAGTTTGGAAAATGTGCAGCCTGACAATGCAGTAGAAAAGAAAACCCCATTTTCTGGGTAGAAGTTCAAGCCAGCTGCAGAAATTTGCATAAGTAATGGAGAGTCAAACGTTAATAGCTAAGACAGTGGGGAAAATACCTCCAGGGCATGTCAGAGATTTTCACAGCAGCCCCTCCCATCACAGGGCCGCAGGCCTAGTAGGAAAAAAAATGGTTTCTTATGTTGGGTTCAGGACCCCGTGGCTATGTGCAGCCTCAGGACTTGGTGCCCTGTGTCCCAGCTGCTCCAACCATGGCTGGGGCTGAGGTACAGCTCAGGCCATGGCTTCAGAGGGTGCAAGCCCCAAGCCTTGGCAGTTTCCACTTGGTGTTGAGCCTGCGGGTGCACAGAAGTCAAGAACTGAGGTTTGGGAGCCTCCACCTAGAGTTCAGAGGATGTATGGAAATGCCTGGATGCCCAGGCAGAAGTTTACTGCAGGGGCAGAGCTCTCATGGAGAATCTCTGCTACAGCAGTGCAGAAGAAAAATGTGAGTTGGAGCCCACACACAGATTCCCCACTGGGGCACTGTCTAGTGGAGCTGTGAGAAAAAGACCACCGTCCTCCAGACACCAAGATGGTAGACCCACTGACAGCTTTTCCACCCTTGCACCTGGAAAAGCCACAGACACTCAACACCAGCCATTAAAGCAGCTGGGAGGGGGGCTGTACCCTGCAAAGCCATGGGGATGGAGCTACCCAAGGCCATGGGAGCCCACCTCTTGCATCAGTGTGACCTGGATGTGAGACATAAAGTCAAAGGAGATCATTTTGGAAATTTGAGGCTTAGTGACTGCCCTATTGGATTTCAGACTTGCATGGGTCCTGTAGCCCCTTTGTTTTGGCCAGTTTCTCCCATTTGGAATGGGTGTGTTTACTCAATGACTGTACCCCCATTTATCTAGGAAGTAACTAACTTGCTTTTGATTTTACAGGCTCATAGGCAGAAAGGACTTGCCTTGTCTCAGATAAGACTTTGGACTTGGACTTTTGGGTTAATGCTGAAATGAGCCAAGACTTTGGGGGGCTGTTGGAAAGGCATGATTGTGTTTTGGAATGTGAGGACATGAGATTTGGGAGGGGCCGGGGTGGAAAAATATGGTTTGGCCATATCCCCACCCAAATCTCATCTGGAATTGTAGTTCCCATAATCACCACGTGTGGAGGGAGGGACCTGGTGGGAGGTAATTTGAATCATGGGGGCGATTTCCCCCATGCTATTCTCATGATAGTGAGTAAGTTCTCACAAGATCTGGTGGTTTTATAAGGGGATTCCCCCTTTACTCAGCGCTCATTCTCTCTCCTGCCACCCTGTGAAGAGGTGTCTTCCACCATGATTTTAAGTCTCCTGAGACCTCTCCAGGCATGCTGAACTGTGAGTGAATTAAACCTCTTTCCTTTATAAATTACCCAGTCTCAGGTATGTCTTTATTTTCAGCATGAGAACACAGTAATACATTATGTATGTCACTTAACCAAGAAAGAAGTTTTCTTCATTGTCACAGATTCATATCCTCATAGTGTTCTTTGGAGATACTTCTAATACAAGGCAGTCTCTTGTTTGTTTGGGTTATTTTTCTTTTTTAGGTTGCAAAAGTGTGTTAAAAACTCCAAAAAATATGTAAATATGTAATATATAAATAAAATATGTAAAAATATGTAAATATAAAAAAGTGTAGGTAGCTTGCCCTCAAGGAGGGAAGACATAACCCCCTACTCCTTAAGTGTGGGCTACAGATAGTGACTTTCTAGACAGGAGAGGAAAAGAACAACTTTACCATACAGCAACCTGACAAACACACCACCTCAGGCAGGTGACTATGGTCAACATTGACAGTGACAGCCCCTTATAAAACCACCAGATCTTGTGAGAACTTACTATCATGAGAATAGCATGGGGGAACCGCCCCCATGATTCAATTACCTCCCACAGGGTCCCTCCCACCACACGTGGTGATTATGGGAACTACAATTCAAGATAAGATTTGGGTGGGGACACAGCCAAACCATATCATTCCACCCCAGCCCCTCCCAAATCTCATGTACTCACATTTCCTCTATGGCCTTCCTCCCAAAATCCATAACCCCAGACTAATCATGATAAAAACATCAGATAAAGTGGAATAACAGGGCCAGGCGCGGTGGCTCACGCCTGTAATCCCAGCACTTTGGGAGGCCCAGGTGGGTGGATCACGAGGTCAGGAGATCAAGACCATCCTGGCTAACACGGTGAAACCCCATCTCTACTAAAAATACAAAAAAATTAGCTGGGCATGGTGGCGGGTGCCTGTAGTCCCAGCTACTCAGGAGGCTGAGGCAGGAGAATGGCGTGAACCCGGGAGGCAGAGTTTTCAGTGAGCCGAGATTGCGCCACTGCACTCCAGCCTGGGTGACAGAGTGAGACTCCATCTCAAAAAAAAAAGAAAACAAAATTTCAATAACAGGGCACCCTAAAAACACCTAACTACTCTACTCCTTGAAATTGTCAAGATCATCAAAAACAGGAAAGTCTGAGAAATTAGGGAGACATAACAACTGGATGTAATATGTTATCCTGGATGGAATCCTGAAACAAAAAAAAAAAGACATTAAATGAAAACTAAGAAAATCTGACTAAAGTACAGACTTGAATTAATAATAATGTATCAATATTGGTTCATTAATTGTGACAAATGTACCTACTAATTTAAGACAATAATAAAGGAAACTGGGTGTGGAGTATATGGGAATCACATGTACTATCTTAGCAATTTTTCTATAAATTCACAACTATTCTAAAACGAAATGTTATTCTTTAAAAGTTTTTTGACATAGAAGTTTATAATGTATTGCTAAATGATAAAAAAGATTAAAAATATTAAATTTTCAATAAAATATGTATTCAGATCAATACATGACAGATATATATACATCTGGATAAAATATGTATCTAGATGTATAAAATATATGTATTCAGATCAATAGATGATAGATAAATAGACACATACATACCAAAGTATTAACAATGATAAGCTCTAAGTGGAATGGATTTGGGTGTTCATTATGTTGTTTTGGTTTTATATTTTTATATTTGAGATCCACTAATCATACAATAGGAAAAAATAGTGTATAAAACATTTAAACAAAATGATAGAATGTTTTATTTTGATTTTTTTAAGAAAGGATATATACATATATATTTTTGTTTGTTTGTTTGTTTTGTTTTGTTTTTTTAAGTGGGCTCTGGGAACAGGGTCAGTCCATTAGGGCCTTCAGTGTCCTGGTGGTGATTTTGTCCTTCTCAGTGATGTGGACAATGACTCCCATGCCTGACACGGCATCCCGGTCCACAGCATTCAGCATGGCTTGGAAGATGGTTTCAAACAGCTGTTCTGGATCCATGTTGGACTCCCAGAGGGACTCGCACATTTCATACATTTGTTCTGCACAGGTGCCACTGACCATAAAGTCTTCAGTCACCATGGGTCAGCCAATGAGCTCTAGAGAGCAAATAAAGGGCTTAAAGGTCTTCAGGTCCAACCCAGCAATGACTGGCTCAGTATAGTAGGGGCCAAACGTTTCTCAGACAAGAGGCCTTGGCCACCATGCTCATAGGGTATAAGATTTGACTGCCGACCTTCCTTCAACTCACACAGGTTCAGCCGGAACTTGAGGCACTGGATGTCTCGATGTCAGTGACGAGCCGGGCCAGATGGATATACAGCCGGTCACCCATGGGAAAGATCTGGAAGTCCGTGGTAACCATTTGGGCCTGGATCCCGAAGCGCCTGTCTGCAGCTATAGCCAAACAGTTCTTCTCCTTCATGGCCATGACGGCCCCTCGGTTATGGGACATAATAAACATAATTGTGGTATACTAGCAACCCTCCATCACCAGCGCAATTCCGGTAAACTGGGTCTAGCCTTCCCTTATTTTGACATTTTTAACGCCTATTTTTAACCAATTGTGCCTACTTTACGCCTTTAGAAATGTTTTATCAATAGTTTTATTTTGTAGTCCGCGTGTGGTGGCTCACGCCTGTAATCCCAGCACTTTGAGAGGCCTAGGTGGGAGGACGACTTGAGCCCAGGAGTTCAAAACCAGCCTGAGCGCCGGGCGCGGTGGCTCACGCCTGTAATCCCAGCGCTTTGGGAGGCTAAGGCAGGCGGATCATGAGGTCAGGAGATCGAGACCATCCTGGCTAACACGGTGAAACCCCGTCTCTACTAAATATACGAAAAAAAAAAATTCGCCGGGCGTGGTGGCGGGCGCCTGTAGTCCCAGCTCCTCCGGAGGCTGAGGCAGGAGAATGGTGTGAACCTGGGAGGTGGAGCTTGCAGTGAGCCGAGATCGCGCCACTGCACTCCAGCCTGGGCGACAGAGCGAGACTCCGTCTCGGAAAAAAAAAAAAAAAAAAACAGCTGAGCAACATAGGGAACCCCGCCCCCCACCCGCCGCCGTCTCTACAAAAAAATACAAAAATTAGCTGGGTCGAGTGGCGGCACCTGTGGTCCCAGCTACTCTGGAGGCAGAGATGAGAGAATCGCTTGAACCCAGGAGGTGGACGTTGCAGTGAGCTGAGATCGCGCCACTGCACTCCAGCCCATGCGACAGAGCCAGACACTGCCTCAAAAAAAAAAAAAAAAAAAAAAAAAAAAAAAGGAATTTGATCAATAGTGAATATTTCCCAATTGTCAATGCCCTTTTTTTTTTTTTTTTTGAAACAAAATCTCACTCTGTCTCCAGGTTGGAGTGCAGTGGCGTGATCTCCACTCACTGCAGCCTCCGCCTCCCGGATTCAAGCAATTCTCCTATTCTCCTGCCTCAGCCTCCTGAGTAGCTGGGACTACAGGTGCGCGTCCCCACGCCCAGCTAATTTTTGTTATTTTAGTAGGGACAGGGTTTCACCATGTTGGCCAGGATGGTCTCAGACTCCTGACCTCGTGATCCGCCCGCCTTGGCCTGCCAAAGTGCTGGGATTACAGGCGTGAGCCGCCGCGCCCGGCCGTTAGTGCACATTTTTTAAATGCATGCGTGGTAGAAAGGCTACAAGCAGAACACAGAGTGCTAAGTACTTACGTTGTTTCCAGCTTTATGATGTTCAAAATTTCTGAAATTTCTGGTTAAGGTGAGTCAAAAATAAAACTAAGAAGGAGTAGAGTCTGAAAATGGACCAAAAATTGAAGTTTTGTTTGCTTTTCCCAAAAATCTGCTGTTCTGGAGCCGGTTCAAATGGGGTCATATCGCCCCCGTGTGGTAAATCTCTGAACAGCCATGTTCAACAAGGCGTCCCCCGTCCCTGAGCTGCCTGGGAGACAGTAAAGGCGGTCTTGAACATCTTCTACTGGTCCAAACCCTTCATTCTGCACAGGAGGACGATGAAGTCGAGAAGAACTCATTTAGTTTACCCAAGATCAATTAGTGAATTAATGACTGAGCTAAGACCAGTAATAATATATATCATGTATGGGACACGGCACTGTTACATAAATCACCACCTGATACAAAGTTTAAATAATCCCACTCTGCTGATGAGGAAACTGGGGTGAGAGAAATGAAGTTCCTTGTTCGAGGTCACACAGCCCTACAGCAACAGAGCCAGACCCAAACTTAGTCTATCTGCCCCCTAAGCCAGTGGAACTAGACACTATAAACCCAGCCTCCAAACACAATGCCCACCCCACCTGTCTCTGTAATGTGTCTGCATCTGGGTCACAGAAAGAAGATGCCTTGGAGACACCTGCTCTTATTCCATCATGTGGCAGAAGAGGAAACAAAGGCAGAGAAGAATATGGTTTATCCACAGTCACTAAGGATCAGAGCTGGGGCTTGATCCCATGACTCCAGGATGCTGGTGTAATGCTGTCTCTAGGACTGTTCCACCAGCCCATCTACTGCAAGTCTATGTGTGGATGTGTGCCTTGTGTTGAATGTGTCAAGGTCCGTGTGAGTGTGTGTGTGTGTGTGCACACGCAGGACAATCCTACCCACAGAAAGAGTAGCCGGGAAAGCCCAGAGTAATCCCCACCAGGAAAGGTAGCTTTTCCAATCAGCACCTGTTCCACAGCAGAGCCATGAAGTCAGAGACAGGGATCAAAGTTTAGGGGAAGGAAGGGGCCATTGGTGATGTAAGGTACCACAACTGGGCCCCTGAGAGACCGAGGGTGCTTCCATGGGTGCAAGATCCCAGAGACTTACTTCACTGAAGTCCAGAGTGCAAAGCTCAGAGGGTCATATAGGCCACCATGGGATCAGACATTGTACGAATAGGAAGAGTTTAAGCCACAAGCCTGCCTTCCCCAAGACAGAAGCCTCTTCCATGCTCCTGCCTCAGCCGCAGAACTCAGTGTCTCTACATGGATCCTGGGGGAGGAACAGGCACATTGAGATAGGGGTCAAAGATGGTGCAAGAAGTGGCCCTGGCAGGAGAGTGTCAAGCATGGCCAGAGATAGGGGCAGAATTTCCCTGATGCTCCCATGGCAGGGGCTCCCTAAGTGCCAATGAGCTCAAGCCACAGTACCTAAGGGCAAGGTGTGAGGCAGCACAGGACAGAGGCCACAGGTCCTGTGCAAATGTATACCCATGCACAAGACAGTCCACTCTCACTCCAGATGGGACATCCTCCAAATGGAGAAGGAAGGAATGAAGGAAGTCAAGGGGAGGGAAAATGAACTGAAGAATAACATGAACATAAGAGAAAGGAGACCATGACCACAGAGGTCTACAAAGAAAAAACAAAAAGAAAGGGGATCAGTGGCTGTTGGCCAACCCACAAAGTTAGAAGGTGAAACTGGCCTCAAGTTGTAGCTGAAGACATTGCAATTAGACCCAAGAAATTAGAAGTGTAGTGGTCTCTTCCCTAGAGATCATGAAAACATATGAGGGAACAGAGCTGCTAGGAGAGGAGGCCCGAAGGTGGGCAGCACTGGGTGGTGTATTCCCACGTAAGTCTGGGGAAGCCATTTACCCTGAACCCTGCAACTTCTTGACTCTCCTGGGCCAAATTCTGGGGTCAGGGAGTGGTTATTTGTTTGGTTTTGGTTTTTTTTCTTGCAGAAAATGTGTGAGCAAAGATCTTACCTGTGCTAAGAGCTCCTGAGAGAGTACTTGAGACAGGGGACTGGGCTCTGTAAACCCCTGAGATCCTTTTCACTCTGAAAGTCTAAGCAGTAAACTGTGTACATCCGAATGCAACGTAATGATTAACATGTACTTTCTCCCCACAGATGCTGGGTAAGTTTTAATTAATTCCCTGGGATCAGTCAAGTCTCTCTGTTTCCCTGAGGCCTGCTCCCCAGCTCCACAGCACCCAGTGCCTCTGCCACAGTCATTACCTGCTCCACATAGGACCATCTCCATGAAGCACAACTGTAATCACAGCCATAATAATTCCACAATTATTTTTGTCCCTCAACATTTAAAAAAAGAAAAGATTTGCAGCCTAGCAATGAATAGAGCACTTGTGCAATTTCATTGCATCATCTCATTTGGTACTCACATCAACCCCAGAGATAAACCTAGCAGGTATTCATTAATACTGTGGTTTAGTGATAGGAAATTAAGGAGCCAGGTGACTCCTTAGTCACCAGGCCAAAGTCACTTGGCCAACAAGAGCAGAACTCGGACTTGAAACCTAGAAGCCTAATCCCCAGCTCCCAGTCCAGGACACTCCCTAATATACCACCCAGTTCCGCCCACCTGAGAGCCCCCTCTCCTACCAGGTCTGTTCCCACATCTGTTACTTGTCCTCTGAAAGCCCAGCTTTTTCCACCACTAAAAGGCTGCAGTGTCCTGCACAGCAACCCAAGAACAGCTGATCTCTTCTAGGAACCCCCTACCTCCTTATACCCTGACTCCTCAGCTCCTGCCCAGGCTCCTGGAGTGGGAAGCACACCCTATGGGGAAGTCACTGGTCCCTGCCCACAGACCTCACTATGCCTCTGTCATACCACCCACAACTCTTCCCGCCACTCCCGTCTCACAGCTAAGGAGAGACTCGCTGCTTATATTTATTTTTTCAGAGTCCTGTTGCACAGCATAAATAGCTTACCAAGACATGTAAAACACCATGAGATGGCAGGTATTAAAACTAGGAACAAATAAATACAAAGAAAAAAGAGACTTTAAAAAAGAAAGATGGAAATAGGGATCTAAAATCGCACCAGGAATGAACCTTAAAAATGTGAAATACAAGACCTGTACCCTTCCTAAGGGTGAGCCACAAGTCTGACTCAAAACTGTTCAGCAGCCAACCCAAAAAGGAAAGTCTAGTCCATTCTGAAGTTCACGGTGTCCATGAGATAAAACCGACAGATGACGCAGGGAAGCACAACTATTCTTGGAACTGAGACCAGACAAAAGTTTCTCCCAAGGACACTCCTAGAGAGATGACGGTGGTTCACAGCCTTACCGTTGCCCTGACAGTGAGTTTCCCAGGATGGATTCTAAGAGCCGCCCTTGACACAGGGGAGACCCTGGCACTGAGGGACCTCCGTGGTTGTGGGAGAGAGAGGATGCACCATGACCCTGCTCTTTCCCGATGAGTTTGTTGTAAGGCAGGACTGTTCAACCTTGGTACTAGTGACATTAAGGCCAGATAATTCTTTGTTGTGGGGGCTGTTCTGTGTATTGTAGGATGTTTAGCAGCATTCCTGGCCTCTGCCCACTAGATGCCAGTAGCACCCTTCCCTCCAATTGTGATACCACAATGTCCCCAGATATGGCCAAATGTCCCCTGAGGTACAAAATTGCCCCCAGTTAAGAACCAATGATCCAAGAGTAGAAATCATTGTTTCTATTTTCCTTTTAACATAGAAAGGCAAAGAAGGAACATCTAGTTTTGTTTCTATTTTGTTACAGGTTTATTGAGGTACAATTTATATACCATAAAATCCACTCATTTAACATATACAATTTAGCGGTTTTTACTGTAGACACAGGATTATGCAACCATCATCACTGATTTTAGAACACTTTATCAATCCAAAAAGTAACTCTGTACCCCTTAGCAATCACTCCTCATTCTTCCTTCCTCCCAACCCCCAGCAATCACTACCATATGGTCTCTCTATGGATTTGCCTATTCTGGACATTTTATACAAATAGAATCATGCAATGTGTGATCTTTTGTGACTGACCTTTTCACTCAGCTTGATGTTTTCAAGGTTCATCAATGCTGTAGCATGTTTTAATACTTCAATCCATTTATTGACAAATAATATTCCATTGTATGGATATTATTTTATTTATCCATTCTTCATTGTATAGACATTTGTGTTGTGTAAACTTTGGGACCATTATGCATAATTCTACTATGAATGCTCATGTACAAGTTTTTGTGCAGACACATGTTTTCAGCTTTCTTGCATGTATACCTAGGAACTGAATTGTTGGGTTAGATGGTAACTCTAGGTTTAATATTTTGAGGAACTGCTAAACAGTTTTCCAAAATGGCTGCATCACTTTATATTCTCACCAGCAATGAATGAGGGTTCCAATTTCTCCAGATCTTCATCAACACTTGTTATTGTCTTTATTTTAGCCATCCTAGTGGGAATGAATTTGTATCTCCTTGTGGTTTTGATTTCCATTTCCCAATGGCTAACAATGTTGAGCATCTTTCATGTCCTTATTGGCCATTTGTATATCTTCTTCGGAGAGGTGTCCGTTCAAATCCTTTCCTCATTTTTTGATTGGGTTATTCAACTCTTTGTTGTTGAGTTATACGACTGCTTTATGTATTCTGGATACAAGGCTCTTACTAGATATAATTTGCAAATATGTTCTCTGACTCCATGGATTATCTTTTTACTTTGTTGATGGTATCCTTAGAAGCACAAAAGGTTTTTTCGTGGGTTTTGTTTTTTGGTTTTTTTTGAGACAGAGTCTCACTCTGTCCCCAGTCTGCAGTGCAGTGGCCCGATCTTGGCTCACTCCAACCTCTTGGCTGGGTATGGTGGCTCATGCCTATAATCCCAGCACTTTGGGAGGCGGAAGTGGGTGGATCACTTGAGGCCAGGAGTTCAAGACCAGCCTGGCCAACATGGCAAAACCCCGTCTCTACTAAAAATACAAAAATTAGCAGGGCGTGGTGGTGCACACCTGTAGTCCCGGCTACTTGGGGGGCTGAGGTGAGAGGATCGCTTGAATATAGGAGGTGGAAGATGCAGTAAGCCAAGATTGCACCACTGCACTCCAGCCTGGGTGATGGAGTGAGGCTGTGTCAAAAAAAGAAAAGAAAAAGAAAGAAAGAAAGAAAAGAAAGAAAGAAAGAAAGAAAGAAAGAAAGAAAGGAAATCAAAAATAGAAAAACAATACAGAAAAATCAACAAAATGAAAAGTTAGTTCTTTGAAAACATTAGCAAAGTTGACAAACTCTTAACTAGACTGACAAAGAAAAAAAAAAGAGAAAGAGTCAAATTACTTAAATCAGGAATGAAAGAGGGGACATCACTACTGATCTTACAGAATAAAGAGGATTATAAGGAAATATTATCTGTCTAGTAAGTCCAACATCTGAGCTTTCTCAGAGAAACAAGCCTATTGATTGCTTTCTTTCTTTTTTATTTTTTTTTTTTATTTTTATTTTTTGAGACAGAGTCCCACTCTGTCTCCCAGGCTGGAGTGCAGTGGCATGATCTTGGCTCACTGTAACCTCTGCCTCCTGGGTTCCAGTGATTCTCTTTCCTCAGCCTCCCGAGTAGCTGGGATTACAGGCACATGCCACCATACTCGGCTGATTTTTTTCTATTTTTAGTAGAGCCTGGATTTCACCACGTTGGCCAGGCTGGTCTCAAACTCCTGACCTCAGGTGATCCGCCTGCCTCAGCTTCCCAAAGTGCTGGGATTACAGGTGTGAGCCACCGCGCCTGGCCAACATTTTATTTTTTAATCATACTGTATTATCTTTGACTAAATGCAAAGACCTTTCCAACATGTCACCTAGAGACCATTTTACCCACTGCTCTGTTTGACCATCAATCAGTCTCTTGTCCCTCTCTTTGACAATGGTGAGGTGGATACATTTTCCTTGGGGAAGAGAAATCTATGATTTGTTGCCTTTGCCAATAACAAAAATGTTGGAGAGCTGGGTGGCAAAGCTGTTGCCACTGGCATCTTTCACAGAAACCACAATATTTTAAGTAATACACTGTGGCAACTTCAGAAATCAGATTCCTACTCCCTCAGGACTTTTTGTTGTTGCCGTTTGTTGTGGCTGCTGCTACTGCTATTGCTGCTCTTGTATGTGTATTTGTTTAGTGACTTTCCTGGACTAAGTCTGTAAATTGTGTATTCTTTGTCATGTGTGTCTGCTTGGTTAGCTTAGCAGTCAGCTAATGCTGAAACAGAGATTTCCTTAAATGCCTTTGACCATTGAATCTCCCACCCCTTGTTGAGGAGTGTGTGTGTGTGTGTGAGTGTGCGTGCGTGTGCATGTGTGTGTGTGATGCCTTCAATACTCCAATTACTCTGACCTAGCCTTCACTTGCTGCTTGCACAGGGCTTTAAGGTGAGCCAGAAGTGAGAGGTGCACAGCCTTGCACATGTGTGTTGCCTTCTAGACCCCCAGGAATAAGTAAGAGCTTTCCAAGCCCCCTATGAACATCCCCAGATTTTCTCTGTAAGATTTTGGCCAGCCTGATTTTGCCCCAGTGCGTATCACTATCTCAGGCAACTGCAATTCTTAAATTGCCACTGATTATTTGACCAATGCTCTGGGGAAAGGGCTTTCCTCAGTGACCAAATAAAGATAAGCCCTATGAATGAGGCTTTTCCAGGGATCTTCTAGACAGGTCGAATAGTGACAATTCTCTGGCAACCAGGTCTTTGGGGATCTTGAAACCCACTCTACCACCTCCAATGGCTGCTAGGCCTCTGGTTTTCAGTGACTTTGGTTCCAAGGCTGCTGGTTTCAAGGCCACCATAGAGCTGGGAAGAAGGGGTGGAAACAGGACAAGTTAAAACACCACAAACCTCACCGTTCTTACAAGAGCCAGCCACTTTTCTTGAAAAAACTCTTAAGATTGTTGTAAGCCTTTGGTTAATTTCTAGAGTTCTGAAAAACTTGATATTGACAATTTTTGCCAACGTTCTTGCTGCTCTTACAGAAGAGCAGATTTTCAGAAGTCTTTATTCCACCATTCTAGAAGTACTTTCTCCTGGTATTATGTTTTAACCACACTTCCTCAAGAGTCCCCCAGGGACTCGGGAGACAGTGAGTCCTGAAGAAACAACCCAACAATCAAATGTAGATTGGTGGAGGCATTATGGAAAACTGTGTGGAGGTTCCTAAAGAATTAAAAATAGAGCTATCTGCAGGGTGCAGTGGCTCATGCCTGTGATCCCTGACTCTTGGGAGGCTGAGGTGGTAGGATTGATTTAAGGCCTGGAGTTCAAGACCAGCCTAGGCAACCCCATCTCTATTTCTTAATTTAAAAAAAAAAAAAAAAAAAAAAAAAAAAACCATCTCCTCTGGGTCTTTGTAGTCAGAAAAAAAAAATTTTTTTTTCAGGATCTTTAACTTTGTTAGCAGCTACTGAGCTACAGAATACTAACCAACCGAAAACATTAAAGAAAGGCTGCTTGAAACAGATATGTACAGGTATACTACACAGAAGCAAAACCTGTATCATCCAATCCCAAAGCCACCCCTGTGGGGAAGGATGGCCTTAGCTATGGGCCAAAGGAGTATGGAAGTTACAACATAAGAGTCCCGTCCATCCAGGAAAGCAGTGAACAACTACAGCCGCATGGGCACCAAAAGTTTATCTGAGATTAGTTTTTTGTTTGTTTGTTTGTTTGTTTGTTTTGAGACAGAGTCTCGCTCTGTCGCCCAGGCTGGAGTGCAGTAGCACGATCTCGGCTCACTGCAAGCTCTGCCTCCCGGGTTCACACCATTCTCCAGCATCAGCCTCCCGAGTAACCTGGGACTACAAGTGCCCACTACCACGCCCCGCTAATTTTTTGTATTTTTAGTAGAGACGGGGTTTCACCGTGTTAGCCAGGATGGTCTCGATCTCCTGATCTTATGATCCGCCCGCCTCAGCCTCCCAAAGTGCTGGGATTACAACCGTGAGCCACCGCACCCAGCCCTGAGATTAGTTTTAAAGGTTTAAAGGTTCAAATGAAAATAGGTACCCCTCTTCCTGTAGGCTTTCCAGCTCACTACCCAAAAGACTTGAGTACTTGTATTAAGGCAGCTGGAAGCCCACCCTGGCCTTGAATGGCAACTTGTCCTTTCTCAGCTGGTAATGCAATCCAACAGAATATGCCACAGGGAAGACAGGAATTTCCACAGTGCTGCCCTCTGGTAAAAGGGAAACACAGCACTCAAAGCCAAAAGCCACAGAGGGCTCCCTGAGAACCTAGTACAACTAAGCGAGGCCTTCAACTATCGAGACAAACTTTGCAACTGGATCCCGGTGGGACAGTGCCCTGCGGCGAGGAGTAGTGTATATGCCAATGAGAGGGTCCAGCTTCCAGGAACTGTTACAATGGCGTCTGGAGTCATTTTCTCTCTTCCACTTGCATTCGAGAGTGAGAAAACACACACCGTGGCCTTGATTCTCACTCACCACAATCCCCCTGTACAGAGGGGTTTGTTTCTAAGTTTGGATCCTCAACACGAGGCTGCGATGCTTCATGACGTGCTCTCTCCCATGGTCCAGCCATCTTTGGTGGTCTCCCCACAGTGCTTCCCCATCTTCTCACGCTCCTGTGGAGGGACCATGGGATGGGCCAGGAGGAAACTTGGGATCGCTCTGACAGGAAACAGACAAGCACAGCTGCCAGCTGCTCTGGCCTCAGTCTCCAGTTGTTAGTCTCAGGATCAACAGAGAACTGGAAAGACCTCTGGGTCTTTGTAGTCAAGAAAAAAAACTTTTTAAGAAAAAAAATAGAACTACCATAAGACCTAGCAATCTGTCTTCTGGGTACATATCCAAAGGAAATGAAATCACTACCACATAAAGATATCTGCACTCCCACATTCACTGCAGCATCATGTACAATAGCCAAGATATGGAAACAATGTACATGTCCATCAACAAACGAATGGATAAAGAAACTATGGTGGCCAGGCACAGTGGCTCACACCTGTAATCCCAACACTTTGGGAGGCCAAGGCAGGTGGATTGCCTGAGCCTAGAGTTCAAAACCAGACTGAGAAACATGGTGAAACCCCATCCCTACAAAAATAAAAATAAAAAATTAACCAGGCATGATAGCATGTGCCTGTGGTCTCAGCTGCTTGGGAGGTTGAAGTGGGAAGATCACTTGAGCCCCGAAGGTCGAGGCTGCAGTGAGCCATGATTGTGTTACCAATGGGGAGAGTCCAGATTCTTGGCATCTTGAACAAAGAATTGGACAAAATGCACAAACAAAGCAAGGAAAAAATGAAGCAACAAAAGCAGAGATTTATTGAAAATGAAAGTACACCCCACAGGGTGGGAGCAGGCCTGATCATATGGGTTCAAGAGCCCCGTTACAGAATTTTCTGGGGTTTAAATGCCCTCTAGAGGTTTCCACTGGTTACTTGGTGTATACCCTATGTAAATGAAGAGGATAAAGTTACGAAGTCATTTACTCAGCATATACCCTATGTAAATGGAGAGGATATTTCCTGACATAGCTGAAGTGTTTCCATCTGATTTAGTTCTAGGAAGTCAGCATGAATTGACCTTATGTTCCCTGCCTCCAGACCCTATTCTCCTGCCTCAGTTGTACCACCGCACTTCAACCTGGGCGACAGAGCAAGACCCTGTCTCAAAAAAACAAGGTTAAAAAATAATAATCATAATAAACAAATAGAGTATTATACAGCCTTTAAAAAAGGAGATCCTGTCATTTGCCACAACATGGAGGAACTTGGAGGACATTATGCTATGTGAAATAAGCCAGACATAGAAAGAAAAATATTGCATGATCTCACTTATATGTGGAATCTATAAAAGTGGTCAGGCTGGGCGTGGTGGCCCACACCTGTAATCCCAGCACTTTGGGAGGCCGAGGCAGGGAGATACCTGAGGTTGGGAGTTCGAGACTAGCCTGACCAACATGAAGAAACCCCATCTCCACTAAAAATACAAAATTAGCCAGGTGTGGTGGCATATGCCTGTAATCCCAGCTACTCAGGAGGCTGAGGCAGGAGAATAGCTTGAACCTGGGAGGCGGAGATTGCGGTGAGCCAAGATTGTGCCACTGCACTCCACCCTGGGCAACAAGAGCAAAACTCCATCTCAAAAAAAAAAAAAAAGAAAGAAAAGAAAAGGGGGAATATCATTTTCACACTGTTTCAGAGCATACAGAACCATGAGTAACTTTCTGCAACTGTCATAGCTGATTTCACTTTCTACCTATCACCTGGGTGCAGCAAGCAGGGCTACTCAGAGGTCCCGAGGTAAGAGGCAGGACTCGACTTCAGAGTGGGGGCTCAGACACTGAACCAAACTGAGAATAGCTAAAATAGGGACCGGAGGAAGCAGCTTTCCACAAGACACGCCCACCAGTGTGCCTTGTCAGTTTACCACTAACATGGCAGCACCCGGGATTTACTGCCCCTTCCCATGGCAATGACCTGATGACCCAGAGGTTTCTACCCTTTCCCTAGAAATTTCTGCATAAATCACCCCTTAATCTGCATGCAGTTAAAAGTAGGTGTAAACCGGGCGCGGTGGCTCACGCCTGTAATCCCAGCACTTTGGGAGGCCGAGGCGGGCGGATCACGAGGTCAGGAGATCGCGACCATCCTGGCTAACACAGTGAAACCCCGTCTCTACTAAAAAAAATACAAAAAATTAGCCCGGCGTGGTGGCGGGTGCCTGTAGTCCCAGCTACTCAGGAGGCTGAGGCAGGAGAATGGCGTGAACCTGGGAGGCGGAGCTTGCAGTGAGCCGAGATGGCGCCACTGCACTCCAACCTGGGCGACAGAGCGAGAGAGCGAGACTCGGTCTTAAAAAAAAAAAAAAGGAGGTGTAAACATGACTGCGGAACTGCCCTGAGCTGTTACTCTCAGCACACTGCCAATGGGGTAGCCCTGCTCTGCAGAAGCAGTCACAGAGTTGCAACACCGCCTAGGCTATAACACTGCCACTTCAGTAAAGCTGTTTTCTTCTATTACAGGCTCACCCTTGAATGTTTTCCTGGGAGAAGCAAAGAATCCTCCCAAGCTAAATCCCAATCTGGGGCTCACCTGCCATGTATCAAGAGGACTAGACTTCTAGTTTTCAGCCTCTGGGTATTTTTTAAAATGAAGAAATGCCAGAAATGAGTCAATATAATAGTGATGTGGTTTCGAAGTTTGGTTTTCGTTTTTTTGTTTTGTTTTGTTTTGTTTTGTTTGAGACGGAGTCTCGCTCTGTAGCCCAGGCTGGAGTGCAGTGGCGCGATCTCGGCTTACTGCAAGCTCTGCCTCACAGGTTCACGCTATTCTCCTGCCTCAGCCTCCCAAGTAGCTGGGACTATAGGTGCCAGCCACCTCGCCCGTCTAATTTTTTATATTTTTAGTAGAGATGGGGTTTCACCGTGTTAATCAGGATGGTCTCAATCTCCTGACCTCATGATCCACCCGCCTCGGCCTCCCAAAGTGCTGGGATTACAGGCGTGAGCCACCGCGCCTGACTGCAGATGTTTGTTTTTAACCAATCAAAACTTTGAGTTAATCCAATAAATACAAAGACAGTGTGATCTCATATGGCAATAATAGCAAAGTCTATACTGTGCTTGAGGCCCTTCATGAATACCAGGCCCAGGCCACACTTCTTCTGGTTCCCTGAGTAACAATAAGACCCTTCCTTTCCTTCCTACTGGGAGTTCTTGGCTCTCCTATGGACAGAAGGGAATGAGAATTCAGATAAATCAGCCTTACGTTCTCTCTTGCCAGGAGAGCCACTTGCAGCTCAGTGGATCACAAGTTGGCTCCTCCTAGCAAACCCAAGGTGATGGGGACAGGTGCATCCACTCCCCATCCATGGCCATCATATCTCAGCCCCTGCCAGCATTCTCTTGCCTCTCCAGGCTTCCACAGGGAGAAAAAAAATCACTCTCACTGCTTTAGTGGATCTACACTATTTTCTTTTCTGGCACGCCAGGGAACTATTACAGAGAATTGTAGAGTAAAAGGACTGGAAGTTGCTGATTTAGCTAAATAACTCATTCCCAGGCCAGGCGTGGTGGCTCCTGCCTGTAATCCCAGCACTTTGGGAGGCCAGGACAGGTGGATCACTTGAGACCAGCCTGGCCAACATGGTGAAACCCCATCTCTACTGAAAATACAAAAATTGGCTGGGCGCAGTGGCTCAAGCCTGTAATCCCAGCACTTTGGGAGGCCGAGGCGCATGGATCATGAGGTCAGGAGATCGCGACCATCCTGGCTAACACGGTGAAACCTCGTCTCTACTAAAAATACAAAAAATTAGCCGGGTGTGGCGGGTGCCTGTAGTCCTAGCTACTCGGGAGGCTGAGGCAGAAGAATGGCATGAACCCCGGAGGCGGAGCTTGCAGTGAGCCGAGATCATGCCACTGCACTGCAGCCTGGGCGACAGAGCGAGACTCCGTCTCAAAAAAAAAAAAAAATACAAAAATTAGCTGGACATGGTGGCGGGAGCCTGTAATCCCAGCTACTCAGTAGGCTGAGGCAGGAGAATCGCTTGAACCCAGGAGGTGGAAGTTGCAGTGAGCCGCGATCGTGCCACTGCACTCCAGCCTGGGCGACAGAGCAAAACTCCCTCTCAAAAAAAAAAATAATAATAATAATAGCTAATTCCCTTGTATCACGTAAGTAACAGCCCTTTTAGATCTAGGTTTTAAGAAGAAAAGAGTTTCTTGTGGACCCTTCCTCTCTCTCAACCCATGTTAAGCTTCAGATTTTAGCCAAATAATAACAATCTTTCTTCTTTACAGATTTTATCAGGTCCAAAGTGACAAGGAACTATCTCTGGTTCCATGAATGAAGAAGACATTGCATGCTGCATCCAGTTTCTTCACAGGTTACCAAAGAAGCAAGCACACCTCACCATAGCAAGGATTAATTTTTCTGTCAAGTCAAGACAATCTAGTTTCATATTAAGAAAGCATAGGCTGGGTGCAGTGGCTCGCGCATATAATCCTAGGACTTTGGGAGGCCAAGCAAATGGATCACCTGAGGTCAGGAGTTCGAGACCAGCTTGGCCAACATGGTGAAACCCCATGTCTACTAAAAATACAAAAGAAAATTAGCCGGGCGTGGTGGCGGGTGCCTATAATCCTAGCTACTCGGGAGGCTGAGGCAGGAGAATTGCTTGAACCCAGGAGGCAGAGATTGAAATGAGCCAAGATGGTGCCATTGCACTCCAGCCTGGGCGACAGATCAAGACTCTGTCTCAAAAAAAAAAAAAAAGAAAGAAAAGAAAAGAAAGCATATATTGCCCCTAATGTTAACATTTTTACCATATTCCTTCCAAAATGATAACACTAATATGACTGCACCAAGGAATTACTGAGTTTCTGAGCCTGCACTAGCTCTAACAGGTCACTCAGTCCCTCCCAGGTCATGGGTGCGAGCTCCAAATTCTGATCCACAACTCTCTCTCCTGACAGAAGAAAAGGGAGGTCTTAGAACTTCTTAAGTGTATAATAGTTCACATTCTAACGTGTATCTGGATGGTTTCAATTATTTTTGCTGTGAAATATCAAACCATCGTATTTGAACACAAGAGAATGACATGCAGGAGTCACACAACAAATACATATAACAAGAGCACATTGGGGTGCTGGGAGGGCACGCGCTCTTCTGCAACTTCACCCCATGCTCCCTGTAAGATGTCCTTAGAAACACAGGCCTGAAAGTCTGCTAACTTCAGTAAAAAGCAGGACATTTTAACAGCCACCCCTTCAAAATGTAAAAATATTGCTTCAGATTGCCAAAAACCATCTTGCGCTGAACATTCTGACCTTTACCCCAACCCTGAGCCTCACCCCATTCCTGAAGCTTGCCCTATCCCTGACCTTCTGAGCTGAGGGCCCAGCCCCAGTCCCTGCCCCAGCCCCAGGAACTACCTCATCTGATTCTCACCCTGACCCATGCTTGCTGACCAGGCCTCTGACTATCTGGCCTACCACTTCCATCTAGGCCCACTTACTGCCACACCTAGCCAGCCTGATTTTGGCTAGATCTATTTAGTCCTATTTAGCCAAGCCCAGTCCCAGTCCCAGTCCCCAGACAGCTCCTGTTTAACCCTGCCTGTGAGATGCTGAGTCTCCAGACCTGCTCATCTGGTCACACCTACTAGATTCAAGTCCTTTGCTCTATTTCTCCTGAAGTCTGGCTCTAACATCCATCGGCCGAGCCCCACAGAGCACTACTTCCTGAGGAGCAAAAGAGACCTAAGACCTGAGCTCACAGGCTCCATCCTTTCCCAGGCAACAGAATTGTTTTCTCGGACAGTGCCTCTCAAAATGGAATGCACATACGAATGACCCGGGAGTCTTGTTAAAAATGCAGATTCAGATTCAGTAGGTCTGGAGTGAGGCCCTAAAGCCTGCATTTCTAACAAACACGCAAGTGAAGCCCATGTTGGTCCAGAAAACAAACTTTAATTAGCACAGTTCTGGAATACCAATTATAGTTTTGCAAAATTAAAAAAAAAATGTTTACAGTATCAACAGCCTTAATTTCTACTAAGGGAAGAGAACTCATCCCCCCATAGAATGCTCCAGCCTACAGAACTTGGAGTCTGTCCCACATATATTGTGCACTAATCACACAGTGCTTTGAATTTCACTCAATAGTTTCCTATATGTGTGTTTTATTATTCATTTGGTTCCTTTACAGCATTTGTTCATTCTGCAAACATTATTGATCATTAATCTATTAGGGCCATAAGAATATATAAGGCATAGTCTCTGTGTCCGATAAGGCAACAGGCCATTAAAGAAGATAGATATGGGCCAGAAGCGGTGGCTCACACTTGTAATCCCAACACTTTGGGAGGCTGAGGCGGGCAGATCACCTGAGGTCAGGAGTTCAAGACCAGCTTGGCCAACATGGTAAAACCCTGTCTCTACTAAAAATACAAAAAATTAGCTGGGCATGGTGGTGCATGCCTGTTAATCCCAGCTACTCTGGAGGCTGAGGCAGGAGAATCACTTGAACCCGGGAGGTGGAGGTTGCAGTAAGCCAAGATCACGCTGCTGCACTCCCGCCTAGGCGAGAGAGCAAGACTCCATCTCAAAAAAAAAAAGATAGATAGATATGTAAGCAGATCTTTTCAGCACAATAACAGTATATGTATATAGCGTGGAGGAAAAAGAGACCTGTAACCCCATTGGAGTTGGGGAATCAACAGGAAAGCCATTCTGGGCAAAAAAGTAGCCTGAGCTGAATCTAACAGAGGAGTGAGTCAAATGAAGTGCAGGGGACCCACAAGGCAGAGGAGCAGCCTGGCAGAAGCCCCGGGGTGAAATGGCTGGGTCGGAGAAGAGCTGCACACACCCAGGTTGTTGGGGCACAGTTAGCAGGGAGGAAGCCTCCAAGAAGAGGCTGAGGTGTCAGCCAGGGAACGATCACAGGGACCTTGTCTGCCACGTTAAGGATCTTGGACTTTAGCCTGTGGACAATAAGGAAACAATTTAAGTTTTTAAATAAGGCCAAGGCACGTTTGGGTTTTAGGTAAATCATGTTTGGTGACTGTGCAGAAAATAAAACTGAAGTTGCCAAAACTAGAAACAGGCTGGGCAAGGTGACATATGCCTGTAATCCCAACACTTTGGGAGGCCAAGGTGGGAGGATTGCTTGAGCTCAGGAGCTCGAGACCAGCCTCGACAACATAGCAAGACCTCATCTCCACTAAAAATAAGTGTAAAAAATTATCCAAGCATGGTGGTGCATGCCTATAGTTCCAGCTACACTCTGTTGTCCAGGCTGTAATGCAATCGTATAATCATGGCTCACTGCAGCTTCGACTTCCTGGACTCAAGCAATCTTCCCACCTCAACCTCCTAAGTAGCTCAAGCAATCCTCCTGCCTTGGCCTCCCAAAGTGCTGGGATTACAGGCGTGAGCCACCACATCCAACCAATGCTACCTTTCTAACACCTGTATAAATATCCTCCTCTCTGTCCCCACCACTATTGCCTTACTTCTCATTAGCCTTTCCTTGTACCATAGCAAATCATCTCTTAACTGATCTCCCAGCCTCCAGTATTTTTTCCCTTAAATCAAACATCGGAGAAATGTTTCCAACAGACTAATCTGACTATCTTAGTCTGTTTTCTGCTGCTGTAACGTAATACCACAGACTGGATAGTTTATAAAGAATAGGAGTTTATTTTGCTTGTAAGTCTGGAGGCTAGTAAGTCCAAAAGACCATGTTGCCAGTGTCTTGTGAGGGTCTTTGTGCTGTGTTATCCCATAGCATAAGGGCAAGCAAGTCCATGAAACAGAGAAAAAATTAAGCCTATTCTCATGATAACTAATCCGCTCCTGTGACAGTGGCATCAATACATTCATGAGGGCAGAGCCTTCACAATTTAATTGCCCCTGAAAGGCCTCCTCTCTCAATACTATTATATTGAAAATGAAATTTCGACATGAGTTTTGGAGGGGATATTCAAGTCACATGGCACTGACCATGTGACTCTTTCCCATTTCCTGTAGGACAAGAGGCAAACCCCATAGATTAGTGTATAAGATCCTCAATGACATAGACATTTCTCAATGATATGGGTCCTTTCTCAATGATATGGGTCCTTTCTCAATGATATGGACCTTTCATTAATACATCTACTAAATGTGTATTGAGTGGTCCCTGAAACAGGCACTAGAAATGGCCCTGAAGATATTACCATGAAGAGAAAAATATACTCTGGCATTGTAGAGCTAACATGCTAGAGGAGACAGCCAATTTTAAAATATAGACAAGCCAGGCATGGTGGTGCACACCTGTAGTCCCAGGTACTCAGGAGGCTGAGGCAGGAGGATCCCTTGAGGGCAGGAGTTCAAGGCCACAGTGCTGTAATCACACATATGAATAGCCACTGCACCCCAGCCTACACAACACAGTGATACCCCATCTATAAAATTAAATTAAAATATAGAAAAATTTAAAAGCTTAAAAGCTTAAATGTGATAAAGGTATTCATCATCTATTTGACATACACATTTTTAGTGTCTACTACTTGCCAGGCACATGCTAGATGCTAAACACGTGGTGATAAGGGAAAAGGACACAATCCTTACTGTTATGGAGCTCATGGGCAGACACTAATACCATAATAACAGTCATGAACAGTATCACAAACTGGCCTAAGGGCTGTTGACCAAAATGAAGAAGGGAAGGGATGCTTGATACAAGAACCAAAAAATGAGTTAAAAAGTTAACTAGGCAGGAGGGAGGAGGGACTGCTGAAAAGAAAGCAAGCATATCAGGAAGAGGAAGACAAGCTCAACAGCACTGAAGCTAAAAGGAGTGAGAGTATGAGGAACTGAAAGAAGATTGTATAGCTAAAACACAGGGTTAAGGGAGGGTAGCATGAGAGGTGGACAGGGGCCAGATCACACAGGGCCTTATGGGCTACAGTAAGGAGTTCAGATTTTGTACCAAAGATAATGGGAATCCACTAAAAGGTTTTAAGCAGTGGGTGAAAGTGGAGAGACAGTTAATGAGGCCCTTGCAGTGGGCCAGGCAGCGGAGGGTCATGATCTGGTCTAGGGTTATGCCAGTGGAGATGAAAGAAATGCATGAAATTAATGAACTGGGAAATAGAGCTGACAGGACTTGTGAGTAACTTGAAAGTTATATATATATTGGCCGGGCGCGGTGGCTCACACCTGTAATCCCAGCACTTTTGGAGGCCAAGGCAGGCAGATCACGAGGTCAAGAGATCGAGACCATCCTGGTCAACATGGTGAAACCCCATCTCTACTAAAAATACAAAAATTAGCTGGGTGTGGTGGTGCGTGCCTGTAGTCCCAGCTACTCGGGAGGCTGAGGCAGGAGAATTGCTTGAACCCAGGAGGCGGAGGTTGCAATGAGCCGAGATCGCCCCACTGCACTCCAGCCTGGCGAAAGAGCGGAACTCTGCCTCAAAAAAAAAAAGAAAAGAAAAGAAAGTCATATATATGTTATAGAGAGATACAGATGGAGATGAAATGACATGATGTTTGGGATTTTCTTCAAAATGACACACAGGAGAAGGAAGCAGAAAGTAGAAAAGGATGTGGATGGGGAAGGATTGGCTGTTGGTTGATAGTTGTTGGGATGAATGATGTATACATGGGGGTATCTTATACTGTTCTGCCAACTTTTGTGTATATTCAAAATTCTCCATTATACAAAGTTAGAAATGAGAAAAGAAAAGGAGGAGACAGAGAAGAAATAGAATAAATCCTAGGTTTTTGGTTGAGCAATCAAGAAGCTAATGGTGCCATTCACTGAGATGATGAAGAAGATGGGCAGAGTAAGACGAGACTTGGGGAGTACCGTAACTGTCATTTTGGACATGTTAAGTTTTATACGTCCAGAAGATATGCTGAGGAGGAGGATCAAGTACACAACTGGGTATACAAATTTGAAACTCAAAGGAAGGATCTGCACTAAAGATATAAATGTGTGAATAATTTGCATATACATGGCATTTTAAACCATGAAAATGGATGGGATTTGGTGATAATTATGTGTCAATGTAGGTTCATCAATTGTAATAAATGTCCACTCTGGTGGGGGATACTGATAATGAGGAAGGCTAGTCATGGGTGAGGACAAAGGGTATGTGGAAAATCTCTGTACTTTCCTCAACTTTTCTATGAAGCTAAAACTGCTCTAAAAAATAAAGTCTATATTAAAAAAAAAAAAGATGAGGTTATTTAATGAGAGAATTTAGACAGAGAAAGACCCAAGACTAAACCCAAAGAAACAAAATTTAAAGGTCGAGTAGATGAGAAAGATCTAAAAAAAGAAGTTTCTAAGAAGTAACAGCCACGGGAATGTTATAGAAACAAGAAGACTGTTATGTTAGGACAGCCTAGATGAGAGAATTTTTCAAGAAGAAATAGTAGCCAACTATTTCTGAAGCTGTTGAAAAGAGAAAAACAACAGCCTATGTTGCCCAAGCTGGTCTCAAACTCCTGGGCTCAAGCAGTCATTTCCTCTCGGCCTCCCAAAGTACTTGGATTACAGGCACGAGCCACCATGCCCACCCAAAGTCATAATTCTTGAGTCATCTGCTCGTGTTATCTTGGTTTCCTCACCTTCCATTCACTCTTTCTCCCACTCCAATCCATCACTAATAAAAATTTCTTGGGCTTGGCACAGTAGCTCACGCCTGTAATCCCAGCACTTTGGGAGACCAAGACAGGAGGATGGCTTGAGGCCAGGAGTTCAAGATCAGCCTGGGCAACCCTGAGAGATACCCTGTCTCTACAAAAATTTTTAAAAGTTAGTAGGCATGGTGGTATGCACCTATAGTCCTAGCTACTCAAGAGGCTGAAGCAGGAAGGGCAGCACAACCCCAGGAGTTTGAGGCTGCAGTGAGTCAGAATGGTGCACTCCAGCCTAGGCAACAGAGCAAGATCCTGCCAAAAAAAAGGACTTTGACATAGACTTGTAAAATGGAGTTTTAGCTAAAGTGACATGTGTTGTCAAGAGGGTCAGTTTATTATTAACCTGAAATATATTAGAGCATATTCATATTTTGAAAGATCCATGGAAAGGCAGAGATTAATGATTTAGGAGAAAGAAGATAAAATGAAGACAAGAATTCATAGCAGCATTGTTTATAGTACCCCAAAAGTGGAAACAACCCAAATGTCTATCAACTGTTGAATAAATAAACAAAATGTGGCATATCTGTACAATGCAATGCTACTTGGACGTAAAAGGAATGAAGTATTGATACATGCTACAACATGTGTAAACTTTGGAAGCATTATGCTGTGTGAAAAGCCAGTCACATAGGCCACATGTACTATGATTCCAATTACATGAAATGTCAAGAATAAGTAAATCCATACAGACATAAGTAGAGTAGTGATTGCCTACAGAAAGGAAATTGATGGTACTGGGGTTGGGAAGGGGACGGGGATAGGGGAAATGGGAGTAAGTGGTAAAAGCACAAGTTTCTTTTGGGGTAACGAAAATGTTCTAAAATTGATTGTGGTGGCTGGTTGCACAACTCTGAATATACAGTCACATGTTAAGTCATGTGTTGCTTAACAACAGGAATAAGTTCCGAGAAATGCATCGTTAGGTGATTTTACTATTACGGGAACATCATCACAGAGTGTCCTTACACAAGCTTGGATGGTGTAGCCTACTATACAGCTAGGCTATATGGTGTAACCTATTGCTCCTAGGCTGCAAGCCTGTACAGCATGTTACTGTACTCAATACTATAGGCAATTGTAACACCATGTTAAGTATTTATGTATCTAAACATGGAAAAGGTGTGGTAAAAAATACAGTATAAAAGATTTAAAAATGGCATACCTATATAGGGCACATATCATGAATGGACTTTGCAGGACAAGAAGTTGCTCTGGGTGAGTCAGTGAGTGAGTGGTGAGTGACTACACTAAATTTATTTAAAATTTTTTTTCTTTTCTTCAATAATAAACTAGCCTTAGCTTACTGCAACATTTTTACTTTATAAACTTTTTAATTTTTTTAACTTCGACTCTTGTAATAACACTTAGCTTAAAACATAAATATTCTACAGCTGTACAAAAATATTTTATTTCTTTATATCCTTATTCTATAAGCTTTTTCTATTTTTTAAATTTTTTTAACTTTTTTGTTAAAAGCTAAGACACAAAGACACACATTAGCCTAGGTCTACACAAGGTCAGGATCATCAAGACATCACTACAGGACAGGGATTTTTCAGCTACATAATAATTTTATGGGACCACCATCATATATGTGCTCTGTCATTGAGCTAAATGTGTTATGCAGCACATGGCTGTACAGTTGACCCTTGAACAACTCAGGACCTAGGGGACTGACACCCCTCACAATTGAAAATCTGTGTATCTGCAGGGTGGGGAACACCACACATTGGGGCCTGTCGTGGGGTGGGGTGGGGGGAAGGATAGCATTAGGAGATATACCTAATGTAAATGACCAGCTAATGGGTGCAGCACACCAACATGGTACATGTATACATATGTAACAAACCTGCACGTTGTGCACATGTACCCTAGAACTTAAAGTGTAATTAAAAAAAGAAAATTTAAAAAAAATATATGTGTGTCTGGCCAGGCATGGTGGCTCACACCTGCAATCCCAGCACTTTCGAAGGCCGAGGAGGGTGGATCACGAGGTCAGGAGATCGACACCATCCTCACTAACTCGGTGAAAACCCATCTCTACTAAAAATACAAAAAAAAATTAGCCGGGCGTGGTGGCGGGTGCCTGTAGTTCCAGCTACTCGGGAGGCTGAGACAGGAGAATGGCATGAACCCGGGAGGCAGAGCTTGCAGTGAGCAGAGATCATGCCACTGCACTCCAGCCTGGGTGACAGAGCAAGACTCCGTCTCAAAAAAAAGAAAAATTAGCTGGGCATGTTGGCATATACCTGTGGTGACCACTACTCAGGAGGCTAAGGTGGGAGGATTGCTTGAGCTTGAGAGGTTGAGGCTGCAGTGAGCTGTGATCGCACACTACACTCCAGCCTGAGTGACAGAGCAAGGCTATCTCAAAAATAAAAAATAAAATGAAAATTTCTAGAAAAGGAAATACAGAGGCTCTTAATTATAAGAAACAAAAATTCAACCTCACGCAGAAAAGAGTAAGTAAGCCGGGCACGGTAGCTTATACCTGTAATCCCAGCACTTTGGGAGGCCGAGGCTGGTGGATCACCTGAGGTCAGGAGTTCGAGACCAGCCTGGCCAACATGGTAAAACCCTGTCTCTACTAAAAATACAAAAATTAGCCAAGTGTGGTGGCATGCGCCTGTAATCCCAGCTACTCGGGAGGCTGAGGAGGGAGAATCGCTTGAATCCGGGAGTCGGAGGTTGCAGCAAGCCGAGATAGTGCCACTGCACTTCAGCCTGGGCGACAGAGTGAGACTCTGTCTCAGGAAAAAAAAAAAAAAAGGAAAAGAAAAAGAAAAGAGCAAATAAAAAGCACAGGATAATACTACTTTGCCTCTTTCTGTGTCCATGGAGCAGGCCCAGGAGCAATTACTCCCCAGTGATAATCACATCCAGCATTCAGATCTTGGTTTTTAAATACCATCCTCCTCACAAAAGACCAGTGCGAGAAATAACTAAGTTCGGGGCTGGAGCAGGGGAAATACAAGATGAGCCTGGAACATCTTCTTGTAGCAGAAAGTAAGAAAATGCTCAAAGAGTGATGGAGTTGTGTCAAAAGGAGACAGGAGCCAGCTTGCAGGTGCTCCCCCAGCCAAATCTAGGGCAATTTGAACATCAAAATACACACCCAGGTATTCACCCAAGAGAAATAAAAGCATACGTCCACACAAACCCATGTACACAAACAGTTCATAGTAGCTTTATTTCTAACAGTCAGAAATTGGAAACAACCCAAACGTTTATCAACAAGTGAATGGATAAAAATATATGTAGTATATCCATACAATGGAATACTACTCAGAAATAGAAATGAACTGTGGATGCATGTACAACATGGATGACTCTCCAAATAAACATGCTGAATGAAATAAGCCAGATGCTGAAATCCCATACATTATAGGATTCCATTTACACAAAATTCCAGAAAATGCAAACTATTTGGGAGGCCAAGGTAGGCGGATCACCCGAGGTCAGGAGTTTGAGACCAGCCTGGTCAGTATGGTGAAACACCGTCTCTACTAAAAATACAAAAATTAGCCGGGCATGGTGGTGCATGCTTGTAATCCCAGCTACTCAGGAGGCTGAGGCAGGAGAATCACTTGAACCTGGGAGGTGGAGGTTGCAATGAGCCAAGATCAAACCACTGCACTCCAGCCTGGGCCACAGAGTGAGACTCTGCCTGAGAAGAGAAGAGAAGAGAAGAGAAATTAATCTATACTGACAGAGAGCAGATCAGCGGTTACCTGAAGATGGGGATGAAAGAGGGGCGAATGGATTACAAAGAAACACAAGGAAACTGATATAGTTTGGATGTTTGTCCCCTCCAAATCTCATGTTGAAATGTAATCCTCAATGTCAGAGGTGGGGCCTGGTGGGATGTGTTTGGCTCCTGAGGTCCCACCCCTCATCAGTGGCTCAGTGCCAACCCCTTGGTGATGAGTGAGTTCTCGCTCTGGCAGTTCACGCAAGGTCTCTCTTGCTCCCTCTCTTGCCATGTGATACACTGCTCCCCTTCGTCTTCCACCATGATTGTAAGCTCCCTGAGACCCTCACCAGAGGCCAAGCAGATACTGGTGCCATGCTTCCTGTGCAGCCTGCAGAACTATGAACCAATTAAACTTTTTTTCTTCATAAATCAACCAGCCTTAGGTATTTCTTAACAGCAATGCAAAAGCCTAACACATAGACATGTTCATTATCTCGACTGTGGTAATGGTTTCCCAGGTATATACTGTGTCAAAAATAATCTATATACTGTACATATGTAAACCTTCTTATATATATTATACCTCAAAGAAACTGTAAAGAAATAAATAGGGTATTAGGTTACAAATCAGTGAATAAAATAGGAATCTAGGCATCAATAATAATATGAACACATAAAAGACACATAAAACCAAATGTTGCTGGTGGAAGTGTAAATGGGTACAATCACTTTGGAAACCCATTTGCTATTATCTACTAAATCCAATACATTGTTAAGAAGGGGGGGAAGCAAGGTATACAAGAGTGTGTACAATATACTACTATTTGTAAAAGAAAAGGGAATATGTATATGTATATATGTACATGGATCTAAACACGTGGTGTGTGTGTTCCCTGCTCGTTCACAGGTCATCTCTGGAAGGATTCACAAGAAATTGGCAATATGGTATTTAGTGCCTCCAGAGAGGAGATCTGAGTGGTTGGGTCACAGGAGTAGAAGAGAGAATTTTCCCTGTAATCTCTTTAGTATCTTTTTAATTTTGTACTAAGTGAATGTACTGCCTCTTCCAAAAAAAAGTTGTTTAATAATGTTTTGTAAAAAGAATTCTTCTCGATATTCAGAGAAGGACTGTGTGGTAGATAGAGCTCCCTCTCCCCTCTCCCCTCTCCCCTCTCCCCTCTCCCCTCTCCCCTCTCCCCTCCCCCCTCCCCCGTCTCCCCTCTCCCCTCTCCCCTCTCCCCTCTCCCCTCTTTCCACGGTCTCCCTCTGATGCCGAGCCGAAGCTGGACGGTACTGCTGCCATCTCAGCTCACTGCAACCTCCCTGCCCGATTCTCCTGCCTCAGCCTGCCGAGTGCCTGCGATTGCAGGCGTGCACCGCCACGCCTGACTGGTTTTCGAATTTTTTTGGTGGAGACGGGGTTTCGATGTGTCAGCTGGGCTGGTCTCCAGCTCCTAACCGCGAGTGATCCGCCAGCCTCGGCCTCCCGAGGTGCCGGGATTGCAGACGGAGTCTCGTTAACTCAGTGCTCAATGGCGCCCAGGCTGGAGTGCAGTGGCGTGATCTCGGCTCGCTACAACCACCTCCCAGCCGCCTGCCTTGGCCTCCCTAAGTGCCGAGATTGCAGCCTCTGCCTGGCAGCCACCCCGTCTGGGAAGTGAGGAGCGTCTCCGCCTGACTGCCCATCGTCTGGGATGTGAGGAGCCCCTCTGCCTGGCTGCCCAGTCTGGAAAGTGAGGAGCGTCTCTGCCCGGCCGCCATCCCATCTAGGAAGTGAGGAGCGCCTCTTCCCGGCCGCCATCACATCTGGGAAGTGAGGAGCGTCTCTGCCCGGCCGCCCATCATCTGAGATGTGGGGAGCACCTCTGCCCTGCCGCCCCGTCCGGGATGTGAGGAGTGTCTCTGCCCGGCCGCCCTGTCTGAGAAGTGAGGAGACCCTCTGCCTGGCAACCGCCCCGTCTGAGAAGTGAGGAGCCCCTCCGCCCGGCAGCCACCCCGTCTGAGAAGTGAGGAGCGTCCTCCCTCCTCATCTGGGAGGGAGGTGGGGTGGTCAGCCCCCCGCCTGGCCAGCCGCCCCGTCCGGGAGGTGAGGGGCACCTCTGCCCGGCTGCCCCTACCGGGAAGTGAGGAGCCCCTCTGCCCGGCCAGCCGCCTCGTCCGGGAGGGAGGTGGGGGGGTCAGCCCCCCGCCTGGCCAGCCGCCCCGTCCGGGAGGCGAGGGGCGCCTCTGCCCGGCCGCCCCTACTGGGAAGTGAGGAGCCCCTCTGCCCGGCCAGCTGCCCCGTCCGGGAGGGAGGTGGGGGGGTCAGCCCCCCTCCCGGCCAGCCGCCCCATCCGGGAGGGAGGTGGGGGGGTCAGCCCCCCGCCCGGCCAGCCGCCCCGTCCGGGAGGGAGGTGGGGGGATCAGCCCCCCGCCTGGCCAGCCGCCCCGTCCGGGAGGGAGGTGGGGGGATCAGCCCCCTGCCCGGCCAGCCGCCCTGTCCAGGAGGTGGTGGGGGCGCCTCTGCCCGGCCGCCCCTACTGGGAAGTGAGGAGCCCCTCTGCCCGGCCAGCCGCTCTGTCTGGGAGGGAGGTGGGGGGGGTCAGCCCCCAGCCCGGCCAGCCGCCCCGTCCGGGAGGGAGGTGGGGGGGTTAGCCCCCCGCCTGGCCAGCCGCCCCATCCGGGAGGTGAGGGGCGCCTCTGCCCGGCCGCCCCTTCTGGGAAGTGAGGAGCCCCTCTGCCTGGCCAGCCGCCCCGTCCGGGAGGGAGGTGGGGGGGTCAGCCCCCCGCCCGGCCAGCCGCCCCGTCCGGGAGGGAGGTGGGGGGGTCAGCCCCCCGCCCGGCCAGCCGCCCCGTCCGGGAGGGAGGTGGGGGGTCAGCCCCCCGCCCGGCCAGCCGCCCCGTCCGGGAGGGAGGTGGGGGGGTCAGCCCCCCGCCCGGCCAGCCGCCCCGTCCGGGAGGGAGGTGGGGGGGTCAGCCCCCCGCCCGGCCAGCCGCCCCGTCCGGGAGGGAGGTGGGGGGGTCAGCCCCCCGTCCGGCCAGCCGCCCCGTCCGGGAGGGAGGTGGGGGGTCAGCCCCCCGCCCGGCCAGCCGCCCCGTCCGGGAGGGAGGTGGGGGGTCAGCCCCCCGCCCGGCCAGCCGCCCCGTCCGGGAGGTGAGGGGCGCCTCTGCCCGGCCGCCCCTACCGGGAAGTGAGGAGCCCCTCTGCCCGGCCAGCCGCCCCCTCCGGGAGGGAGGTGGGGGGGTCAGCCCCCCGCCGGGCCAGCCGCCCCGTCGGGGAAGTGAGGGGCACCTCTGCCCGGCCGCCCCTACTGGGAAGTGAGGAGCCCCTCTGCCCGGCCAGCCGCCCTGTCCGGGAGGGAGGTGGGGGGTCAGCCCCCCGCCCGGCCAGCCGCCCCGTCCGGGAGGGAGGTGGGGGGGTCAGCCCCCCGCCCGGCCAGCCGCCCCGTCCGGGAGGTGAGGGGCGCTTCTGCCCGGCCGCCCCTACTGGGAAGTGAGGAGCTCCTCTGCCCGGCCACCACCCCATCTGGGAGGTGTACTCAACAGCTCATTGAGAACGGGCCATGAAGACAATGGCGGTTTTGTGGAATAGAAAGGGGGGAAAGGTGGGGAAAAGATTGAGAAATCGGATGGTTGCTGTGTCTGTGTAGAAAGAGGTAGACATGGGAGACTTTTCATTTTGTTCTGTACTAAGAAAAATTCTTCTGCCTTGGGATCCTGTTGATCTGTGACCTTACCCCCAACCCTGTGCTCTCTGAAACATGTGCTGTATCCACTCAGGGTTGAATGGATTAAGGGCGGTGCAAGATGTGCTTTGTTAAACAGATGCTTGAAGGCAGCATGTTCGTTAAGAGTCATCACCACTCCTTAATCTCAAGTACCCAGGGACACAAACACTGCGGAAGGCCGCAGGGTCCTCTGCCTAGGAAAACCAGAGAACTTTGTTCACTTGTTTATCTGCTGACCTTCCCTCCACTATTGTCCTGTGACCCTGCCAAATCCCCCTCTGCGAGAAACACCCAAGAATGATCAATAAAAAAGAAAAAAAAAAAAAAAAAAAAGACTACTTTAAAAAAAAAAAAAAAAAAAAAAAAAAAAAAGAATTCTTCTCAGCCAGGTGCAGTGGCTCCCAACTGTAATCCCAGCACTTTGGGAAGTCGAGGTGGGTGGATCACCTGAGCCCAGGAGTTCAAGACCAACCTGGGCAACAGGGTGAAACCCTGTCTCTACAAATTACAGAAAAAAAAAAAATTGCTGGGCATGGTGGTATGCACCTGTAGTCCCAGAAAATCAGGAGGCTGGTGTAAGAGGATCACTTGAGCCTAGGGACATTGAGGTTGCAGTGAGCCCAGACTGCTGCCACTGCACCCCAGCCTGGGCAGCAGAGACCCTGTCTCAAAAAAAGGAAAGAAGGAAAGAAGGGAGGAAGGGAGGGAGGGAGGGCAGGATCTCTAAAAAGTGACTATTCTCTGACCTCACTTCCCCCTATTTGTCCAACTCACCCCATTCCCCACAGAACTAAACTTCTCACCCTTTCCAGGAGAGGGCATGCTGTCTCTGTCCTGTACACCTACTTTTTCCTCTGCCAAGAGCACCCTTCCCTTCCTATGGCCCCTCTGAAGTGCCTGACCTGAGGACGAAATGAAGCCAGGATATGTCCCATGAGTCAACTCTGTCCCCAGCATTCACCACTACCAACCCACCCCCAACGCCCTGCCAGCCCCTGACACTCCCCCGCCATGAGTCTGTCATCTGAAACATATCCCCTTTACCCCTTCCCACTCCCTCTGAGATGACTCAGCAGCCCCTGCCCCCCTTCAGCTGGGCACAGTGCCCCAGAACTCAGGAACATGGGTACCACCTGTCCCTCCACCCACATAAAAGTCATTGAAGAGCTTGTGGGGCTGTGGGACCTGCGCCCTCTGGAGGAATTCCATACACCCACTCAACTCTGGCAAATAGGAAATTGTCAAGTAGGAGACAAGGAGCAAAGTCCTATCACAGCGGGAGGGGACGCCAGCGCCTGCAGAGGCTGAGCAGGGAAAAAGCCAGTGCCCCAGCGGAAGCACAGCTCAGAGCTGGTCTGCCATGGACATCCTGGTCCCACTCCTGCAGCTGCTGGTGCTGCTTCTTACCCTGCCCCTGCACCTCATGGCTCTGCTGGGCTGCTGGCAGCCCCTGTGCAAAAGCTACTTCCCCTACCTGATGGCCGTGCTGACTCCCAAGAGCAACCGCAAGATGGAGAGCAAGAAACGGGAGCTCTTCAGCCAGATAAAGGGGCTTACAGGAGCCTCCGGGAAAGTGGCCCTACTGGAGCTGGGCTGCGGAACCGGAGCCAACTTTCAGTTCTACCCACCGGGCTGCAGGGTCACCTGCCTAGACCCAAATCCCCACTTTGAGAAGTTCCTGACAAAGAGCATGGCTGAGAACAGGCACCTCCAATATGAGCGGTTTGTGGTGGCTCCTGGAGAGGACATGAGACAGCTGGCTGATGGCTCCATGGATGTGGTGGTCTGCACTCTGGTGCTGTGCTCTGTGCAGAGCCCAAGGAAGGTCCTGCAGGAGGTCCGGAGAGTACTGAGACCGGTAAGCAGGGTGGGAAGGGGATGGGTGTGGGGCAGGCAAACGCAGCATCAGCCGCCCCAGGGTTCGGCCCCCAGAATGGGGCATCTGAGGTAGTAAATAGCACATCAGACACCCCATCCACCCCTACCTGCTGGTGAATAGGAGACATGACCAGTGCCATGACGGGGCACAATTGGGTGCTGTGGAAGCAACAGGAGGATCACCTACCACCATGGGACAGGGAGGGGAGCGGGGAGGACACCTAAGGAACTGAGGTTTAAATCGAGATCTGTGCTTGGGAGGCTGAAGCAGAAGGATGACTTGAGCCCAGGAGTTCAAGACCAGCCAAGGCAACATAGTGAGATGCCGTCTCTACAAAAAAAAAAAAAGTACAAAAGCTAGCCAGGCGTGGTGGCACATGCCTATAGTCCTAGCTACTCAGGAAGCTGAGGTGGGAGGATCACTTGAGCCCGAGTTCAAAGTTACAGTGAACTATGATCGCACCACTGCACTCCAGCCTGGGCCACAGAGTGAGACCCTGTATCAAAAAAAATAAACAAATAAATAAAAAGAGAGAGAGAGATCTGAGGGATTAAGCAGAGTGTGGACGGGGTGGGGAAAATAAAAGAGTGTTCTAGGTAAAGATAGTAGGGGAAGTAGAGTAGAATCCATCAGACTGTGGAGAGAACGTTCAGAATAGTTTCCAGGTTTCTAGCATGAGCAACTGAGGGGAGAGCTGATGAAAAGTGCCATTTGCTGAGATGGAAGAAAGCTGTTTTGGACTTACTAGGTTTGAGATCACCTAGGGAGAGTATAGTGAGGCGAGGAGCTTGAGGAACCCCAGCTTCAGTCAAGAGTTGGGCCTGAGGTTTCCCTGGGATGTTCACAGCGATGTCCAGGAAGCAGCTTGTGCATGCATCTGGGTTTTGTGAGAGAGGTTGTGCGTGTATCTCAGAATACAATAAGCCCAGCTGGGCGAGGTGGCTCACGCCTGTAATCCAGCACTTTGGGAGGCAAGGCAGGTGGATCTCTTGAGGCCAGGAGTTTGAAACCAGACTGGCCAACATGGTGAAACCCTGTCTCTACTGAAAAATACAAAAAGTAGCCGGGCATGGTGGCTCATGCCTGTAATCCCAGCTACTCGGGAGGCTGAGGCAGGAGAATCGCTTGAACCTGAGAGGTGGAGGTTGCAGTGCACCGAGATCACGCCATTGCACTCCAGCCTGAGCAACAGACTGAGACTCTGTCTCAAAAAATAATAATAATAATAATAATAATACAATGAGCCCTCCACTCCTGTTTCTCAGTTTCCCCTTCTGCATGCCCTCAGTTATTCTGGTCAGGCTTTAAAGATCTCCCACCAGCCACTCCTTTCAGTTACGAGGTTCTTCACATGCACTTTGAAGGCGGTAGCAGGGGATGCAGAAAAGGTCAGGGGCACGACAGTTTGCTCCATGAACTCTCAGACCAGCAGCTCCCATTTCACCAAGAAGTTTGACTGTCTTGATCAGCGCGATAGGGAGCAGGGTCAGAATGGAGCCAAGTGACACTAACTCTCTCATCCCTCCCAGGGAGGTGTGCTCTTTTTCTGGGAGCATGTGGCAGAACCATATGGAAGCTGGGCCTTCATGTGGCAGCAAGTTTTCGAGCCCACCTGGAAACACATTGGGGATGGCTGCTGCCTCACCAGAGAGACCTGGAAGGATCTTGAGAACGCCCAGTTCTCCGAAATCCAAATGGAACGACAGCCCCCTCCCTTGAAGTGGCTACCTGTTGGGCCCCACATCATGGGAAAGGCTGTCAAATAATCTTTCCCAAGCTCCAAGGCACTCATTTGCTCCTTCCCCAGCCTCCAATTAGAACAAGCCACCCACCAGCCTATCTACCTTCCACTGAGAGGGACCTAGCAGAATGAGAGAAGACATTCACGTACCACCTCCTAGTCCCTCTCTCCCCAACCTCTGCCAGGGCAATCTCTAACTTCAATCCCGTCTTCGACAGTGAAAAAGCTCTACTTCTACGCTGACCCAGGGAGGAAACACTAGGACCCTGTTATATCCTCAACTGCAAGTTTCTGGACTAGTCTCCCAACGTTTGCCTCCCAATGTTGTCCCTTTCCTTCGTTCCCATGGTAAAGCTCCTCTCGCTTTCCTCCTGAGGCTACACCCATGCGTCTCTAGGAACTGGTCACAAAAGTCATGGTGCCTGCATCCCTGCCAAGCCCCCCTGACCCTCTCTCCCCACTACCACCTTCTTCCTGAGCTGGGGGCACCAGGGAGAATCAGAGATGCTGGGGATGCCAGAGCAAGACTCTAAGAGGCAGAGGTTTTGTTCTCAAATATTTTTTAATAAATAGACGAAACCACGAAACCACTAGACTGATGCAGCAAACTAAGGTCAGATGAGAGGGGAAACTAGAGAGGGAGCAGCCTGAGTCAGTGACACAACCTCCTCCCCGACCCTCTAGGCTAAGGCACTTCCGGGGAGGCAGGTCCTTGGGGTCCTGTTACACAGGGTGAATGGGAGAGGAAGGGATTAGGATCCCTTCTCCCCACCTTTGCATCAGGACACCCCTGCCCTTCTCACCCTACCCCATGGCCCTGTCCCTGATTTACCCACTCTCATCTCACAGCACGCTAAGGGGAAGTTGGGTGGGAGGAGTTCTTGTGGGTGGGAGAGGTCTGTGCCCCTGAGGAAGCCGATCCTGCCAAATCTTGATGCGACACCAGCAGCCCACTCTACCCTCTTCATCCCAAGGAGCCATCTCTGGGGAAGGGATGGAGGGCAGCCACAGGCCAGGCTGGGACATGGGAACCTAGGCGGTGCCTGGCCCTGGATGCCCATCGGGGCCCAGCTCGGGATGCCCGTCGGCAGCCAGGATGGGGTGTGCATCCGGGCCCTCCCGCCGGGGGCTGCCCCAGTTGTTCCTCAGGATGGTGCCCGTCTTCTCCTCCTTGAACTGCTGTCGGTCTTCCCGAGGAATCTTCACCGCATGGTACTGGGGCACGGTGGCCTCGGGGTGCTTCGCCCGTTTGAAGAATCCCATCTATAAGGACACCAGGCCAGACCATGAGGAGCCTGAAGAGCTGCGGTCCCTGGAGCAGATGCCTAGCGCGGCACAGCTCCTCACCCTCACCATCCCTGCTGCGGCAGAAAGGAAATAGGCTGAATAGCATCTGGTGTGGTGGGCAGCACCCACGGTGCTCCCATCAGTGCCGTGTCCCCAGGTTCTCATTCACAGCAAGAGAGAGACCAGAAGGGCGTCCAAGAGGCAGGACCAAGGGTATCTCCCTTGGCCCCTGAAAGAGGGCCTTGAGGGTGGAGCATCAGGACCTGACTCCAGATTTGTACCCACTCTAGCTTCTTAGGAGACCCAATAGTGTCCCCCAGAACACAAACAAGACCTGAGGAAGAAAATGGCTTCCTAGTCCCCTGCATCTCTGGAATGATACCTCTCAAGCCTCATAAACATGCACCTTGTGTACTTGTACCTTGGGCGGCACGCCCCTTACAGCAATACCCTCTTGTCCATCAATACAGTAGTCTAGCCCCACCCTAAATGAGGACCATGCTGGCCCTTACACACCAGGGTGGGAATGTGCCCCTGCACACTCACACTCAGAGGCCCAGGACTCCTACATGCTCAGACTGCATGGCATCTCCTTACACATTCATCTCCTTGCACACTCATGCCCGTAGAAAAAAGCATGCATGCGACCTCCCCACACTCCCACATGCTCACACCCCAAGAGCCCACCAACCCTTTGTGCACGCCTCAGGCTGTGTAGACTTACCCTTATATCTGCACCCTTCTAATTACCTCTCACCTCACGTATCACTCTCATGCAATCTCATTTTTCACCCTGAACATTCCTGATCCCCTGAATGCTGGGAATTCTCCTTATATTCACACACATACATACCCACACACACTAGACACATGCACACACACAACAGTTACCCCACAGTCCCTGGACCCCCAACTTCCATGGCTGAAGGCTGCACAGCCAGACAGGCCCGGTGATAGTTGGTGGGAAAAGATGAGCTCTGGCTGCTCCGATGGAAGAAGCCACACTAGGATGTCGAGGGAGAAGCAGGGCAGAGGAGGCAGAGGATGGAAAGATTGAGGAAGGACAGGAGCCCCTATCTCTGCTCTGTCTTCCTTCCATGGGAGCAGGGAGCAAGCATCCTGGGACCAGTTTCACAGAGGCATCAATCTCCCCTAAGACTGGGAAGGTTCCCAGCAGCTTGGATGCCACTCCAGAGCCTGGTCTACTGATGATTCACACTTGCCAAAGGGTGGCTCAGTCTCTGATTGGTCCCAAAGAGCAGGCACAGGCAGGGGCAGTTCTCCAGAGCCCCAAGGACATGTGTGGTTCTGAACACAGCCCCCGATGTGGCAGATGGCTCAGCATATGACCCCGGTGATGTATGTGATTCCGTGTACTGACGTGTGCATGTGCATACTTTTACATTGAGCCCTGGATACCAATATGATTTGGTATACAGCTCTGGGTGTACAAGAATGCTTCCATGCAGAGCCTGGTATGTGGAAGCTCTGAGTTCCGCCATGAGGGCAGTTCCCTGGAGGCCGTTCTCCGTGCTTGTTGGCCTTCTTGGCCACATTTACCTTTCCAGTTTTCACTGCCACATTCTAGTTAAGTCAGATCACACTTCTCTGCCTCCACGACTTTGCCTACCATGGTCCTGCTGGACCCCACCTACCTCATCCCCTTACATCCTGACCCTACTACCCCAACTTCCTCTAAGGACTGGTTCCAGTGCTACCTCCTCTCAAGCTTTTTTCCCTCTAAACTCCCACTCCATTTTCTCAACTCAATACTTCCTGCCTTGTCCTTGACTACAGGCTCACCACTCCCATCCCACTGGACTATAAAATCCCTGAGAACGAGATCTGCATCTGATTTCTTTTTTTTTTTTTTTTTTTTTTTTTTTGAGACAAGAGTCCTGCTCAGTCCCCCAGGTTGCAGTGCAGTGGCGCAATCTTGGCTCACTGCAACCTCCACCTCCCGGGTTCAAGCGATTCTCCTGTCTCAGCCTCCCAAGTAGCTGGGATTACAGGCACCCCCCACCATGCCCAGCTAATTTTTTTTATTTGTTTGTATTTTTAATAGAGACAGGATTTCACCATGTTGGCCAGCTTGGTCTTGAACTCCTGACCTCAGGTGATCCACTCACCTCAGCCTCCCAAAGTGCTGGGATTACAGGCATGAGCCACCATGCCCGGCTTTTTTTTTTTTTTTTTTTTTTTGAGATGGAGTCTCGCTCTGTCACCCAGGCTGGAGTGCAATGGCGCCATCTCGGCTCACTGCAACCCCACCTTTCGAGTTCAATCGATTCTCCTGCCTCAGCCTCCCAAGTAGCTGGATCTACAGGTGCGTGCCACCACGCCCAGCTAATTTTGTATTTTAAGTAGAGATGGGGTTTCACCATGTTGTCCAGGCTGGTCTCGAACTCCTGACCTCAAGTGATCCATCTGCCTAGGCCTCCCAAAGTGCTGAGATTCCAGGCATGAGCCACTGCACCCAGCCTGCATCTGATTTATCTTTGAAACATCCAGGGACTAATAGAGTTCCTGAGACATGCAGGGCAAGTGTTCAGTGCAGATTTGCTGAATACATGAGTGTGTGGGTGGGTGACAGAACCACAATACAAAATGCTGCTCACCCAACCAGGAAGTCCACCCCCATCAGCCCCACCTCCAAGCCTCACCTTCCACAGGAGTAGCACCAGCAGTGCTAGCACCAGCAGCCCAGCCAGTACAGCCAGGAGGATGACCCACCAGGGCACTCCTTCTGCCACCACAGCCATGGGGTCCAAGTATACCATCACTGGGATCTGGGGAGCAAGGGGTCAATGGAGCAAGAGGTCAATGGAACAAGAACTGGAGGGAGCAGGAAAGAAGAGAGTCCTCCCCACCTATCCCCCAACCCTGCAGCTCACCACTATGGAGGCATCTCGGAGCATCAAGTTCTTTATGGAGGACTTCACTGTGATGTTGGCCCGGACAATCACTTCCAGGGACTTCACAGCTGAGTACTCCTAAGGGAACAGGGAAGGAGACCCTTCTCCTAAATGCCCCATGTCTCCCTCCCTTCCCCTTACCTCCTGAAACTATAAATGTAATGGTGCCCAACACAGAGGATGTTTCTGCCTGGTTTGGGTTAAGAGTATGCTGCGTTTGGGCTGGGCGCAGTGGCTCACACCTGTAATCCCAGCACTTTGGGAGGCCAAGGAGGGTGGATCACCTGAGGTCAGGAGTTTGAGATCAGCCTGGCCAACATGGCAAAACCCCGTCTCTATGAAAAATACAAAAATACCGGGTGTGGTGGCACGTGCCTGTAATCTCAGCTACTCAGGAGGCTGAGGCAGGAGAACCTCTTGAACCTGGGAGGCAGAGGTTGCAGTGAGCTGAGATCGCGCCACTGCACTCCAGCCTGGGGGACAAAGGAAGACTCCGTCTCCAAAAAAAAAAAAAAAAAAAAAGGGATGCTGCATTTGGACAGTGAGGAAGGAGGAGGAGAAATGAGTCCTGGAGGGGCTTTGGAGGAAGAAGAAACACAGACTAGAGCTGAGTGGTATCCTCACCTCCAGAAAGGTGCTGTTCCAGAGACGGCCCCAGACATGCAGCACAGCCGCGCGGTCAAAGCTGTAGAGTGGGCAGCTGAACACCACACAGTTGGCCGTGCCCCGGGCGCAGTCCTAGGGATAAGGACAGACAGGGGTCTAAGCCACTCAGCTCGACCCTGCTGAGACTGCCATCTCTCCCATTTTCCTTACTTGACCTCAAACTCCCCTCCTCCAGGAAGTCTTCTCAAACTAATCTTATATCCAAAATAGCTGCCTGCCCCAAATCTAAGCTATTCAGCTTTGAAATGCGTGGAGGGGGCAGCATGGAAGGGAATCTCTTACTTGACAGCACAGGCAGAGTAGCTTCCCCAAGTGATGCTTATGTTACCTAATGACAGTCCCATTTATTGAGCACCTACTACTTGTCGGGCACTTATCTCACTTAAGCTTCGCAATAGTCCTACAAGGTGCACATTATCATCCTCATTTTTCAAAGGAAGAAACTGAGGAGGCCCAAGGAGGCCAAGCGACCTGCCTCAGGTCACAGCACTAGCAAAGCTAATGAGTGGTGGAGCAAATATTTGAACTCAGGTCCATATTCGGCAAAGCCACACCCCTGCCCTAAACCCAAACTCGCTGAAGGAGGAGGAGGTAGCCTCAGGAGCTCCTGGGGAGACAGGGGACTCAGGCTCTGTTCTTTCCAGGACTGACCTAAATCCATTTGGCCCAATCACCACCTCACGACCCATTTGCCTGAAAGTTATGTTATATTCATCACACCACGATCCAGACACAGAAGAATGGCTTTAAGAGTGTCTGAATTATTTGAGTTATCTTTTATTTTGCCACTTTTGAGCCATTCAAGAATCCTTAGCCAAGCTGTCTAAAAGCAAGGCCTTCTGCCTTTTTTGTAAAAGAATCTACTTTAGTACTAGTACCAAAACAGAGATATAGATCAATGGAACAGAACAGAGCCCTCAGAAATAACACCACATATCTACAACTATCTGATCTTTGACAAACCTGAGAAAAACAAGCAGCGGGGAAAGGATTCCCTATTTAATAAATGGTGCTGGGAAAACTGGCTAGCCATATGTAGAAAGCTGAAACTGGATCCCTTCCTAACACCTTATACAAAAATTAATTCAAGATAGATTAAAGACTTAAATGTTAGACATAAACCATAAAAACCCTAGAAGAAAACCTAGGCATTACCATTCAGGACATAGGCATGGGCAAGGACTTCATGTCTAAAACACCAAAAGCAATGGCAACAAAAGACAAAATTGACAAATGGGATCTAATTAAACTAAAGAGCTTCTGCACAGCAAAAGAAACTATCATCGGAGTGAACAGGCAACCTACAAAATGGGAGAAAATTTTCGCAACCTACTCATCTGACAAAGGGCTAATATCCAGAATCTACAATGAACTCAAACAAATTTACAAGAACAAAACAAACAACCCCATCAAAAAGTGGGCAAAGGACATGAACAGATACTTCTCAAAAGAAGACATTTATGCAGCCAAAAAACACATGAAAAAATGCTCACCATCACTGGCCATCAGAGAAATGCAAATCAAAACCACAATGAGATACCATCTCACACCAGTTAGAATGGCAATCATTAAAAAGTCAGGAAACAACAGGTGCTGGAGAGGATGTAGAGAAATAGGAACACTTTTACACTGTTGGTGGGACTGTAAACTAGTTCAAACCTTGTGGAAGTCAGTGTGGCAATTCCTCAGGGATCTAGAACTAGAAATACCATTTGACCCAGCCATCCCATTACTGGGTATATACCCAAAGGACTATAAATCATGCTGCTATAAAGACACATGCACACGTATGTTTATTGCGGCACTATTCACAATAGCAAAGACTTGGAACCAACCCAAATGTCCAACAATGATAGACTGGATTAAGAAAATGTGGCACATATACACCATGGAATACTATGCAGCCATAAAAAATGATGAGTTCATGTCCTTTGTAGGGACATGGATGAAATTGGAAATCATCATTCTCAGTAAACTATCACAAGAACAAAAAACCAAACACCGCATATTCTCACTCATAGGTGGGAATTGAACAATGAGAACACATGGACACAGGAAGGGGAACATCACACTCTGGGGACTGTTGTGGGGTGGGGGCAGCAGGGAGGGATAGCTTTAGGAGATATACCTAATGCTAAATGACGAGTTAATGGGTGCAGCACACCAGCATGGCACATGTATACATATGTAACTAACCTGCGCATTGTGCACATGTACCCTAAAACTTAAAGTATAATAATAATAAAATTAAAAAATAAAAAATAAAAAAATAAAATAAAATAAAAAAGAATCTACTTTAGACATTATGTTAAGCAAAGTAAGCCAGACTCAGAAAGATAAATACTGCATTATCTCACTTATATGTGGAATCTGAAAGTTGAACTCATAGAAGTAGAGAGTAGAATAGTTGTTACCTAGGGCTGGAGTGGAGGCGGGGTGTGGCTGGGGAGATGGAGGAGATGGTGGTCAAAAGATACAAAGTTTCAGTTAGACAGAAGGAAGAGATATCTATTTAAGAGATCTAATGCACAACATGGGGACTGTAGTTAATAACAACATATTGTATTCCTGAGAATCACTAAGAGAATAGATTTTAAGTGTTCTTACCACAAAAATAAGTATGTGAGGTGATGCATATGTTAATTAGCTCAATATAGCCATTCCACAGTATATACATATTTCAAAACATTGTATTATACATGATAAATATAATTTTTGTCATTTAAATAAATCAATACATTTTAACATGAAAACAAAAAGAATCTATTTCAAAGTTCCCATTTAAAAGGGAGGCCTCTCAGAGGAAATCGGTCACGTGGAGAAGGGAGGATTATCCATGTAATAGAGCAACAGCCATGACATGGGTTCCTACATCCCCTGACGTTCTTCAGTTTGCCTCATGCCATGCTCCCAGGGGAGCTGAGGGCCCAAAGCAGGGACTGCAGCAGCTGCTGACATTCCCCTGCAAAGGATCTCCTTGGCTCTACCTGGGGTTTACCTCCACCTCCTTACAATCAAGCCAAAGACCTCCTAATCTAAGTCCCCACCACATTCTCACTGCGAGCCCCATCCTAGCAGGGAGGGGCACAGAGCATGTGCGGATCTGCTCAATACCTTCACCTAAACAACACAACTCTGCAAAACAAGCAGAAAAGGGGAAAGCAAAACTGCTCAAAAGGGGTAAACTTAATAAATCACATATAATATACTGTTGTCTTAATTATTAGAACTTTTAGAATTTAGTGTTTTTGCTGAGCGCGTGGCTCAGGCCTATAATCCCAGCACTTTGGGAGGCCGAGGCAGACAGATCGCTCAAGGTTAGGAGTTCGAGACCAGCCAGCCTGGCCAACATGGTGAAACCCCGTCTCTACTAAAGATACAAAAATCAGCCGGGTGTGGTGGCATGCACCTGTAGTCCCAGCTACTTAGAAGGCCGAGGAAGGAGAATTGCTTGAACCAGAGAGGCAGAGGTTGCAGTGAGCTGAGATCGTGCCACTGCACTCTAGCCTTGGTGACAGAGCAAGACTCCGTCTCAACAACAACAAAAAAGAACTTAACATTTTTAATACTGTAAAAATCAAGCAAGTGTCCTTACACAAATTGACTTTTTTATCTTGTAAGAGTTCAAAAGAACGACAAACAGACCTCAAAGTGTGAGGATGGGCTAACCCCATCCCATCACGTATAAAATGTAATGCTTTATATAAACGTAATGTGAATCAATTGCTTGGCTAACTAACTGGCTTCAGGTGGAGTGACCTGTTCTAGAGTGAGCAATTGCAGGGGCTGAGCAGGAAGGGGGTCTGCAGTGTCAGTAGCTGCCTCCCGGGCACCCCCTCCTATGAATTGTGATGGGAACATCTGGTCAACTTGCACCCAGACCATCATGTGTCTCAACAGGCTACCCTTCCTGGACACGCAGCACCCCGGAGCTCTGGCTGCACCGAGTCTGGCCTGCCCTCACCAGGGTGATGTTTTTCTTCTTCTCAGCAGAGGACACTGGCCACCAGGACATGCTGGGCTCCTGCCGCTCACCAGACTCCTGCTGCTCAGGTGGCTCCAGCTCCCGCCGCCTCCTATCCCTACTGTCCACATCCTGGACACGGAAGGGGGGTCTTAGTGAGTGTCCCTCCAATCACAGCAGTGCTAAGATCGAATCTCCTCCCCACCGCCTTCCTCCTGCCCCATCACTGCACTCACTACCCTTACTCCCCATAACATCTGTCCCAACATCTAACGCCCACCCCCACCTAAGCCTCACCAGGTGGAGGATGTTGGGCCTGGGAGAGCAAAGCCCTTTCTGCCCAGGCCCCTGCCCGCCCTCCAGCTCAACCCGCATTGGGTACAGCAACCACTTCCCATTGGCAATCTCATGAGGCCACATGATGTTGAGGAAGGCAGAGCCCAGGGTTCTGAGCGACTGGCCTTGGTTGGAAACCTGTGGGAAAAAGAGAGTATGAGGGGAGAGACCTCAGTTTTTCTTTTTTTTTTTTTTTTAATTTTTTGTAGAGACAGGATCTATGTTGCCCAGGCTTGTCTCTAACTCCTGGGCTCAAGTGATCCTGCCACCTTGGCCTCCTGTAGTGCTGTGATTACAGGCATGAGCCACCGTGCCCAGCCAAGGAACTCAGCTTTCAAGTGGATCCTAAATCCACAGAGATGGAAGGAACAAGGGCTGAAGAGAAGGCCCTCAGGAAACACAATTTCAACAAATACTCAGGATCCTAGACCCTGCCAGGCACCATTCTCTCCACCCACCAAATCCGGGAAACCCTGGAAGTGTCCCTGGAAGGTGTGAGGAGAGGCCCCAGCCAAGCAAAGGCGAGACATTAACCCCCTGCCCCATGTTCCCATCCCCCAGCTGAGGCCCACAGCAGAGAAGCTTCCCTGGACTCTCATGGCCTACCACACCAGCAGGTGAGACAGCCAGACAGAATGACCAGGAAATGGTCAAATGAGGCCCCAGCAGGAACACCTTCCCACAGCCAAGGTCCATATGCAGGACAGAGGCCTCAAACTGCATGCTGCCACATGGTAGAAGAGCCCCAGCCCTGGGGACACAGCTCAGCCTCTCCTCTGTGCCAAGGAGGGAGGGTGACCATGGAGGGGCCTCATCCCTGACACTTACCGTGACCTCATACTTGACCTTGCTGCCCACATCCCGCTCAGACTGCATGGCTCTCTCGCCCCTCACCACACCAGAGAAGAAGAGTTGCTGGGGAATGGCCATTCTGGCATGGAGAGGTCAGAACAGGGGTGAGAAGGTCTGGGGCCTGGCTCAATGAAGGCAGGGCCCTGGCCAAGGTTTGGAAATGTCAATGCCCCCTCCCTCCAATGGAGGTGCCCCCTTGGGCCAGGCTCACCCTGCAATGGACAGTGGCAGCTCAATGAAGACACGGGCTCGTGCAGAGACTGGATGCAGCTCCTGCTCACTGATCCTGGTGAGTGGGCAGGGGCAAGTATGGGCATCAGGCACAGGCACCTCCCAAGGGGTCAGATGAGGTCAATATGACTACCCCCACCTCACCCCTCCGGCCCCGCCTGGCTTACGTGGCCAACAGCAGCTCTACCTCCAGTTCCGTGGTCTCAATGCTGATCCCTGAGGTGCTAAGGATGAGGTAGAAGGTGACCTAGGCCAAGGGTGGAAAGAGATTAGAGTCAGGGGTGGTCTACGGGCTTATGGAGAGGCTACTCAAGTAGGGATAAGGGCAGATGTGCCAACCTGGGCACCTCTCTTCATGGGGTTCCCCAGCTCACACTCAACATGGGAGGCATTCTCATTGGACAGGCAGAGTGGCTTCTCCTGGAATGGGAGAGAAGGCAAGGTCAGTCTGGGTTACTGGAGCCCCTCAAGACCCCACCCCATCCTGCCCCCAGGTCCTCACCGCAGGGTCCAGGGCCCGGACCCCTGAGTAGTGCAGTGAGTCAGGAAGCATGACCAGGAGCTGGGCTTCATGGGCATCATCCCCATCAGCCTGGGGCTGGGCTGGGTCCGATGGCAGGTTGGTGACCATCAGCTCCAGGCCAATGACTGGCTGCCCACTCAGTGCAAACAGGGCTGTTGTTCCATCCACATCCCTGGAGAGTCAGACCCCACTCCTGCTAAGTTCTGAACACCTCCCCCTACCATTCCCCCTCCCAGTCTGCTCCCCCAGTACCTGCCTTCACTCCCTGAGCCTCTCTTCCCACCCCAGGTCCCCATCACACCCGTCCAAGCCTCAGGCCTCTGTACACACGACTGGGAGTCAGGGGACCTCCGTTCTCATGTCAGCTCCACCATTACTTACCTTGGGCAAGTAACTTAACCTCTCTAGGCTTCAGTTCTCCATCTATAAAATGAGACTAATATAATTACTACCTCACAGAGGTTTGAAGACTAACCAATGAGATGTATGTAGACTGCATATTATTAGTGTATTGTGAAGGATTGCTATTCCTTGCCATGGGAGCCCCCGTGGCCCCATCACTGACCCTCATCTCAGTCTCCAAGGCCATCGGCAGGTCCTTTTCCACCTTCTGCCTTTTCTGCAGGCTCAGCCCTTCCCTCTGACTGGTCCTCCTGAGAGGGCTTTCTCTCAATCCTTGAACTCTTGCCCTCCCACCCCGACCCTGCTCTCTGCCCCCCTCACATGGGCAGAGGTTGGAATTCCGTGTCGCTGACCCGGGTACAGAAGCGGGCGCGGACCAGCTGCAGATTGCTCTGGCAGATCTTGTCTTCACCACAGCCTTGCTTCAGGAAGTGGATCTGGGGAGAGACATGAGATAAGGGGCATTCCTAGGGGGCAAGGCAGGGGGCAAACCTGTCACCATGGCATATGGTGGGTTAGAGTATCACAGGATTAAACAACCTGTCCTCAACTCTCAGATCTGCTGCTTACTAGCCATGTGATCCTGAACTGGGTCCTCTCCTCTGCAGTAAAATGATGGGAGCACTACCATGCCATGGTAGAGACTAGCAGCAAGTCAAGAGCTGGGCCACACTGCCCCAGCTCACATGCATGTAACTGAGTTCCGGATTTAGAACGGGAAAAGATGTCAAGGGCACGGTGACTTCTGGGCCAGCCATAAAAACCATGCAAGCAAGGGGCCTCATGTTCTCCCTTCCAGCTGAATGGGATGAATGTGACTTCAAGAGCTTGAAGGCCGCATTTGAAGATTACAGAATCCCATCAACCTGAGCCTCCTGAATGACTACATGGAGTAGAGGAGCTCTGTCCCCTTGACTAGGAACATGGTCATTTAGGCACCTAGAGATATGAGGAATTACTGGAGTAGCATACGTGAAAGGGCTCTGTGAGCTGTGAATTGGTGTCACTGGGGAGGGACCATGATCTTTGCCCTCCCAGCTCCTCCTCCTGGGCTAAACCAGAACCCATGCTCACCTCTGCCCGCTGGGTGCTGGGCTGGTGGGCATTGAGGATGGGGGCCACTGGAGGCAGCCCCTGGCCAGGAGCCTGTCGCCGGAGCCGAGGGGTCTGGAGACTGTAGGACAAGGTCACTACAATGGCCCGAAGCTTGTCTTTGACATTTTCCTAGGAAGAGGAAGGTCTATTCCTCACTGGAACAATCCCCAGGCCTCAGCCCTGCTCAGTGCCCCAGCCAGACCTAGGACCAATTCTAAAACTTGGAAAGAATATTAGGGAGATGAATGAGAGAGGTGGAGAACTGAGCAAGGAGGCGGGAGAAAGACTGGGGTAGGGGACAGGGGAAACCTTTAGGGCTTTGAGGACCAGATGTGATGATAAAAGCTGCCACCTCCTCCATTCAGCTGGAAGAGGGGACATGAAGCCCCTTGCACCTCCTCCTCCTCCAGGGAGTGCAGAAATGACAGGAGAGGGCAGCAGATGAGGAGGAAGTGAGCTCAGAAGACAGGCTTCCCACGTGTCTAGGTCTTAGAAGGAGGCACGAGTGTGCTCGGGAAAAAGCAGCTAAGAGGAATCAGGGAAAAGAGATGGAGCCATGAAAATGACCCTCAGAAGCCAAGAGGTCAGTGTCCACCTGGAGCTGGAACATGGCATCTCCACAGACTCGGTCATGCTGGTGCTTCAGCCACACGGTGCCCGAGGCCTGGTGCTTGGGTTCTTCCAGGTTACGGCTCAGGAACGTCACACGGGGAACCTGGCCCCGGAGCCTCCGGTCTGTGTCCGCATCTAACACGTAGTCCAGGGCTGTGGCATGTTGGGAAAGGAGGAGCCGCTGAGCTGCAGAGCTGCTCCAGCTCACCCCATTCCGAGGGTGCTCTTCTACCACCTCGAAGTGACCCCCCTCCCTGGGAAACCCAAAAGGGCGAGCCACAGAGGGGGGACCGCACTCACCCACAGTAGGGCTATAGCTGCTGGGGACTGCAATGTAGCTGAAACAGACCCTTAGGTCCACACTGCGGGGGCAAAGGTGGCTCCTGAGCCAAACGAGGCTGATGGGCCAAGGCCCCTACCCCCACCCCATCTGTCACATCCTGTCACAGCCCCAGCCCCAAACTGGGGGGATAAAGGGGTCAAAGAGAGGGCAGGGGAAGCTGCCAGGGTCCAGGTGCCACCCGATCCCACCTCACCAGACCGAGTGGCCACCAGCACAGTTGGGCTGCTCCAGGTCGATGCTTCGTGGAGCAATAGACACCTCATGGGAGACATGGAGGATGGGTCTGGCCCTGGGATTGTGGAGTCAAGAGCACAAGAAACATGAGAACATGAGGCTGGGAAACACTCTTCAGCATTAGATTTGGCACTGAGGTCGGGGTCAGAGTCACAGGGAGGGGCTGACGGCCTCAGGGAGGGAAAAGGTTGAGGGGGGCTCACCTGAAGAGCACTGCGGTGTCAGCCAGGGAGCCCACCAGCAGGTCAGGGTATTGGTTCCCATCCATATCCAAGCTGCCTGACAGGGAGTAGCCGAAGCTCTTGATGCCCACAGCCTCGCCCTCCAGCACCTAGAGAACCGGCTGTCAGCCTCCCTCAATCCCACCTCCCGCAGGCCTCTGCCTCCCCTGATGCCTCTGCTGATTCCACCCACACCCATTCCCTCATCCCAGCAACTCCCCTCACCTGTGAAGGTTTGGCGACAACCCCCAGGCTGCTCCCATGGTAGATGAAGACTTTCCCATCACCATCAAAGGGGGCACCCACTGCAATATCTGCAGGGCACAGGGAAAAGGCAGTCACGCTGGCTGGGGGCCTTGCAGACAAGATCCAGGCCTTAACTCCCCCCAGTCACTCAGGTATGTTTTCTATTTTATTGAGAGGCTACAAAATCCCAGGCACTCTACATACATCATCTTTAATCCTCTTGGCCACTCCCTGCAGATATTACTAACGCAAAAAGGTTAGGAACTTGCCAAGGTCAGAAAGCTGGTAAATGGTACAGCTCAGACATAAGCTCAGGGACCCTCTCTCCCTGAGTCCTCAGAAGACCACACCCTGACCTCTGAGGGGCTTCCCCATCCCTCCTGTGGCCCCTCCCTCCCCGAGCCTTTCCAGTTCCCAGTCACACCTGGAAAGCCATCTTGGTTGAGGTCCCCCAGGACAGCCAGGCTGATCCCGAACATGGAGTCAAGGGAGCCGCAGAGCCGGAGAGGGGAGATCCCAGCCCAGTGACCCCCCTGGTTCAAGTACACATACACAGCACCCCCCAGCTCTTCTTGGCGCTCAAAGAAGTAGGGGGCACCCACTATCAGGTCTGGCCAGCTATGGAGAGAGGGAAACATTCAGTGTGGGTCCTCCCTGGCCAGAGGAGCCAGCAGGAGGCTAAGTGGCCTCAGCCAGACTGGGGCTACTAGACCCAGCCTCCCTCAGGTGGCACGGCCCTCTACCCACTCACCCATCACTGTTGAGGTCAGCCACAGCCAGTGAGTAGCCAAAGCCGGAGGTCAGGCGCTCCCCAGACAGCATAACCTCGGGCACCAGGCGACTGGCGCTGTCCTTGCGCAGGATGACCACAGCACCCTTGTGGTTGGCGCGGGGGGCTCCAGCCACAAAGCTCAGCTCTTCTGCACGCACCAGACCTTTCCCCGAGTCAATAGAGAAGCCTGGGGGAAGGGTGACTTACCCCTAAGTCTTCACCCCAAGACTCAGAAGCTGGGGTGTGTCACAGCTCCCCCAGCCCCTGCCCCCTCCCTACAGGTTAAGAGCCAAGTCACAGCTCCCCTGCACCCTGCCCCCTCCCCTAGGTTAAGAGCCAAAAGATAGGTCCCCCCAAGTCATCAGCACCACAGCTGGATAGCTCTTCCTCCCCACAGGGCCTGGCAGCCTCCCACACCCACCAGGCCCAGAGATAAGCTTGGCACAAAAAATGCAGTGAGGTCAGCCTCAGGGACTGGGCAAGAGAGAGAAAGGTGATGGCTGAGAAGGCCAGGAGCCCAGGTAGGAGGCTGAGCACAGTGGCCTCACCCTGCCCACACCCAGGGAGCTAGAAGAGCTAGAGGTCCCTCTCAGGCCCGAATCCCACCCAGTGCACCTCTTTCCCCCAACTCCCTCATCCTGGCAGGGAGGGGAAGTCTTCACATGGATGAGGGGGAGACAAGGGGGAGTGAGAGAGCGCCTGCTTCACCCAAACATCTCCCAGGCCTGGTTTCCTCCTCCTCTGCAGAGGAATGCAGATGAGACAACGAGAGGGACTTACCAACAACACTAGCCCTTTCTTCAACACTAGCCCACCATCCATCCCCTCAGGGAAAGTCCCCCTAGAAGACAGGACTGTCCTTCCCAAAATATCCTCAGCCGTGGCCCTCTCATTCCACCTGAATCTTCCTCCATGGAGACCCCTGGCTCACAGCCCCAGAGGCCACCACCCTGGGGGCCTCCTCTTCTTAGGCCTGATCACTGGACCCAGCTCTTCTCTGCAATTTGGGCCCAATGTATGTCTCCCTGGGTGTGTGTTGGGGGAGGAGGAGATTATAAGGCACCAAAGGTCGAGTTCCCTGGGGAAGGAGGGGAGGCTGGGCCATGCCCCTAGAGTCCAGGAGGTGGGAGCTTACAAACCTAAGTAGCTATTGAGGGCCAAGTCTCCGGCTGGTCCTGGGAGCCGGTCAGCAGGGTCCAAAGTTTTATACACCAGCTGGTCGGGGTCTGAGCTATCAATGTTGGTCACAAAAAGCAACCCTGTGGGGGGTGGGGTGAGACACCAGGGAGGGGACATCCAGAGGAGGGGCCACAGAGTAGGGAGACAGAGCCACAGAAAGGTCACAAAATGGTGGAAGAAGAAGAGGTAGAGAGAGAAAAAGAGACCAGAGAGATCACAGCCAGAGACAGAAAGACAGAGAGAGACAAGGTGAGAGACAGAAACAGAGACAGAAGGATGGGAGCATGGAGAGGGAGGACAAGAGAGAGGAGCAGAGGGTTAGAGCAGTTCTGGGCCGGGGAGAGGTCCCTACCAAAGTAGCTGTTGGCAGGGACCGGGATGAGGCGGGGGTCCTGCTCCTTCTCTCCCCCCGCCTCGTAGGGACCGTCGTCCAGGTGTGCCAGGTCCGCTGAGCCCTGTGCACAGAGCTCCACCCTGGCGGTGCCTGCAAGGACAGACCTGTTAGTGCCCAGGGCAGGGCGCAAGGAACACCCCTCAGGCCGGACACTGAGTTAGACAGGCACACAGGGAAGCCCCGCCTCTTCTTTCTAGCCCTCTCCCCACCCTGTCCCCAACCCAGGCTTCCTGGGGTCCCCCAGATGTGGCATCACACTCACCGAGTGTCAGCTCAGCCAGCAGCAGCGTGCGGAGACGGGAATGGCAGTGATGAGGTGTGGGCTAGTGTGTTGGAGCATGCAGGCCCCAGCTGCAGGCCCAGCGTGCACTTGGGGCCCATGCCAGCATGTTGAGGAACACTTGGCCGTGCGAGGGAAAGGAGGCACCCCCCATTCACGTGTGCACTAGCTCAATGGGGTGGAAGGCATGGCAGTGCCCTGGGGCCATACAGCAGTGCACATGTGGTCATGCTTGGCCATGTGCCATCCCCAACCCTGTCTCTGAGGTAAGAGGAGGTTTTGGTCCCCTTCTCCCCTTCCCGAGGAGTGACTCACCCTTCCAATTATAGGTTCCTGGGGCCCCAAAGAGGAGGTAGTGGCTATCAGGGGAGAAGGCGGCAGCTGTGCCCTGCTGGCAGAACCCAAATTGTTCATGGCCTTGGGGGCGTCCCTCACAGAACTTCCATTCCCCACCATCCAACTCATCCCGGATGGCCAGGTCCTGGCTGAGCACAAAGCAGCGACCAATCATATCCCGTGTCTCCAGGATCTGGTCCACTCGCTGCCTTGCCTCATATCGGTGTGCACAGGTCTGGGGGAGGAAGGGATGGGGATCATTTCACTCTGTGGGCCAGGGACCTGCTTGAGGCATGCTGCCCATATGCAGAGATTTGGCAGATACTGATACATGTGTGCTCACATGCACACGCACATGCACACATACACACACACCCCTATGCCGGCACCACTCAAGCACCATTACCCTGCCAGTGTTACACAGGTCCATGCATAACCCAGCAACCTGTCTGCACCCACTTCCTTGCCCTCAAATGGAGATCTCCTTGTTCCACATTCTGCCTGGAGCCAAAAGACACAATTAAGCCACCACATAGGATGTGTGTCTCCCTGATCATGTCACAGTCCTCCAAAATGCCAAGCTTGGCCCTGTCCCTGGACCTTTGTAAGTGTCACCATCTCATCTGCAAAGAACTTCCTGTCCGCTTCACTCTCCAAGTATTACTTTTTTTTTTTTTTTTGAAGCAAGGTCTCACTCTGTCACCCAGGCTGGAGTGCAGTGGCACAATTATGGCTCACTGCAGCCTCGACCTCCAGGGCTCAAGTGATCCTCCCACCTCAGCCTCCTGTGTAGCTGGGACTACAGGCATGCACCACCATGACTGGCTAATTTGTTTTTATTTTTTATAAAGATGAGGTCCCACTATGTTGCACAGGCTAGGTATTACCTATTATTAAAGCCTGGCTCAAATCACCCCCTCTGCAGAAGTCTTCTCTCTACTCCTCCTTTGGACTTTTATAGACTGGAGACTAGACCACTCACTTAACATGAACCAGATTCTGCCCCACAGTGATCTGTATTGGTAATTGTGTATCTATGTGTGTTACTGAAAGATAGAGAGAGAGAGAGAAACAGAGAGCCCTGGTTTTTTCGTTTGTTTGTTTGGTTGGTTTTGAGATGGAATTTTGCTCTTGTCTCCCAGGCTAGAGTACAATGGTGCGATCTCAGCTCACTGCAACCTCCTCCACCCAGGTTCAAGTGATTCTCCTGCCTCAGCCTCCCGAGTACCTGGGATTACAGGCGCCTGCCACCACACCCAGCTAATTTTTTTTTTTTTTTTTTTTTTTTTTGAGACGGAGTCTCGCTCTGTCACCCAGGCTGGAGCGCAGTGGCGCGATCTCAGCTCACTGCAAGCTCCGCCTCCCCGGTTCACGCCATTCTCCTGCCTCAGCCTCTCCGAGTAGCTGGGACTACAGGCGCCCGCCACCACGCCCGGCTAATTTTTTGTGTTTTTAGTAGAGACGGGGTTTCACCATGGTCTCGATCTCCTTACCTCGTGATCCGCCCACCTCGGCCTCCCAAAGTGCTGGGATTACAAGTGTGAGCCACCGCACCCAGCCACGCCCGGCTAATTTTTTTGTATTTTTAGGAGAGACAGGGTTTCGCCATGTTGGTCAGGCTGGTCTCGAACTCCTGACCTCAGGTGATCCACCTGCCTCGGCCTCCGAAAGTGCTGGGATTACAGGCATGAGCCACCAAGCCCAGCCTTCCCCTGTAGTAACTAGCACAACGCCTGATGCTTAAAAGGTTCTCAGTAAGAGTTTGACAAATGGATGGATGAATGAATGGACAGACGTTTTTACATTTATAAGGACAAGGACCATGTCTCACACCTTTTTATATCTCCCTGATGTACTTGGAATCATACCATATTCCTAACTTGTGTTCTCTAAGCACACCTATGCATATGCACACACCATAAACACACACACACACACACCCCATCCGTGCATTCAGTCATGAGAAGCAATACTCACAACGATCTTGCCCCCAGGCCCCTGGCTCCGAACACTGACTCCCAACCACTGGTTCTCCTTGCTTTCCTTTTGCATATCAGCTAGAGGCAGGACACTGGGAATTAGGGGAGGGAAGAGGAGCCCAAGTCCTCTCCTCCCCGCTCACACGCTTCCCCCACTCTGTTCATGCAGGGCCACACCTCCCTGGTCGATGTCCACTCTGTAGCAGTCAGTCTCCTCCAGGCTCAACGGGCAAGCGAAGAGGCCTCCAGTGCGATTCGCCTGCTGCCCAGGAAGAGCCATGGCCTGGGGAGCACCCACCAGCAGCCTGCAAGATGGGGCAGGGGCAGGGGCAGGGACAGGGACAGGAGTTAGAGGTCAGAATGACCCAATCTCCTTAGAGCTGCCCAGGCCCAACCCCTCAGTACTAAAGAGAGTGTTCAAGGACTAAAGAGAAGGGGAAAATGTCAGTTTTCTCAAACCCTGGCAAGGACAAATTAATATGCTTGGTCATGCAGTCATCACGTTGCATGTACATACTATCTGGATAAGGGATCAACATACACAGTAGATACACACACACACACACACACACACACACACACACACGCCAACCCAAGCAGCCAGGCCAACAGTGCTGGTTTGAAAGAACTGCCTGTTCCCAGCACCTGTTTCTGAGTAGGCCTTCCCTATCCCCTCCTTGGCCCCATCCCCAAGCTCTGCCCTGCTCCCCAACCCAGTCCAGTTGAAACCCAGCCAGAAATGCCAAGAATGCTGGGAGCAAAAGTAACAGGGCTCCAGACTGGCATCAGAGTGTGGCTCAGGGACCAGCTTCAGAGGCCAGGCAAGAGGCTAGATACGGACCCACTGCCCCCTCATCAGGGACCCAGCAAAGACCCCACCTCCCAGAAGCTGTGCCAGCCCAGGATTCGATCAGTCACTCTGGCTGGCATGGAGGTAGGGATAAGTTTCTCCTTCTGCCTCCAATGCTACCCCATTCTCTTCCCGACATCCTGAATCCCCTTCCCCATCCTTCCTTCTCCCCATGTCCATGATTTCTCCTTCCCTTCCACCCCCACCCAGTCTTCTCTCCTGCCTCCCCCTCAGCCTCTTTCCCAGCTACAACTTTCTTGGCAGGACAATTTTCCATGATCACAGCCAAGCCGTCTTCCCCAGGGGAGCACAGTGCTGGGAATGGAGGCTGCCTGGGTCCCCTGGGGCTGAACCCCCAAGCCAGAGTGAAGGCGGGGGTGAGGTAAGATGACTGACACCCAGCTGGCTCCATGGGTCCTCTCTTTGCAGAAGGAGAGACTCAGAAGTGGCAGCGGGACAAACCTCAACGCCTCTCTCCCACACTCTTCTCCTCCATCTCCCTTCCTGGGGGGCAAGGCCCAAAACCATGTTAGGCAGTATTACAGACAGGCATCTGTGGGGCACTGTGCCAGGTCTGATGGGGTGGAGGGGGAGGGCAGAGAACCATTCTTCCTTCCCACAACTCCTCCTCATCTCTTAGCAGCTGCCATCCCTTGTCAGAGCCAGTGTCAAGACAGAGAAGGGGTATAGGGAGTAGTAGAGAAGAGAAGACACATTTGGCATTCAACTACTTATTGAGAGTCTATTGTATGCCAAGCCCTGTGTCAGGCGCTGGTGAGACAAGGAAATCATATTTATTCAGCACCTACTATGACGTCAGATCCGAGGCTAGACACCAGGGATATAAGAAACTAACATTCATCACTGTCCACATATGTGCCAAGCACCAGGATAGGCAAGTCACATGCATTATGTCATTTAATCATCAGAACAATCCTATGAGATAAGCATTCTTTTCTTGTCTTTCAGATGAGGAAACTCACTCAAAGACATTAAGCAGTGATGCTGGAATTCAAATCCACATGGGCCTAACTCCAACACTTTGTCACTCCACCCAGTGACTGACCTGTCTCTAGAACACTGAGACCACCCCAGAAAGGGAAGGAGAGAGTGGGGAGATGAGGGTACCCTGGGCAGAAAAGGAAACGGGGTGATACAGCCCTGCACAAATAAATGGCAACCTTCAGGCAAGTCAGCAGTACCCCCAGCCTCCAAACATAGAAGTGGCCATCTCTCTGAGGGTCGGGGCTGTCTTTTCATCTTTGTGCTTGCCCCATAGGGAGTGTCAGAATGTGTTTACTGAACACACACATTTTGTGGACTCATAGAGATACCCAGTGTCACAGCTGGTCAGTGCATAGCTAAGCACCCAGATAAGTTATCCTTGTTCTATGTTCACATCTCCTCCGGAGGCCAAAAGTAGGGAGGAGGGGAGGGGCCCATGTGGAAGAAAGAAGCTGAGTGCATAGATATGCCCAGTCCGCTCTTGGTGGAGAAGAGACCAATCGATCCTTAGTGGAACAAGAGCACCCAGCAGCATCCTCTCTAGTCCCTCCACCTCTGGTCCAGCCACACACACTCCTTCCTGGCTTCATGCCATACGCCCTAACCACCCCAGGCTTCTGGACAGCCACAGTGTAGCCACTGCAGAGAGAAAAGCAAAAAAAAAAAAAAAAAGTGTTGGCAGCTGGGGGTCAGAGGGACCCCCTGGGAGCTCAGCTAAGTGAAGACAAAGGAGTAGCCCATGACCACTGCACTTCTCGATTCTCCACACACTCCAGGGCCCCAGCCCAAGTCCAGCCCCTCTTTGGCCCCTCTCAATCTGGGTGGCCCTCTGGGGAGGAAGCTTGGCCTGGAAGGCTGGCTCAGCCAGGGAGGCCCTCTAGCCAAGCCTTTGGATCCAGAATCTCTGTAAGGCACTCTGTGAATCACAATACAAGAATAGCAATACTACTAACACTTCACAGCACTCACTGCGGGCTATGCACTATTCTAAGCATTTTATATATATTAAGAACTCTTAATCTGCACAACAACCCTATGTAGTAATACTATGTTTATATCCATTTTACAGTTGAGGGAAGTAAATGAGGCTGGAACCACACAGCAAAGGTTAGACCTTGAAGTCTCATCCCAGAGCTAGACTAAAAGACATCAAAACAGGCAAGAAGTTTTTTTCATCAGTGAGTGCTAAGGCAGGCCACCTACAACTCAAAAGCTAGGGACTGAGCGGGTGCCTGGCCTCTCACATACCCCCCGCCCCCCAGCAGCAGAGCACCCCCTGCTGGAGCAAAAGCAGGGTGAGGCAGTCAGGCCCTCTGGGAAAGGCCCCAGCTTGGCTCTGGGAGACGGAATCAGGGGCCACCTTCAGAGAGGAGGGGGAAATGACAAGAGACCAAGCTATTAAAAATAACCTAGAATTTGCCTGGAAATAGCTTAGAGAGTTCAGCATGTCCTAAAAAGGCCTCCAGTCCTCGAACTCTGACAGATGGAGAAGGAGGGAGGAAGGGAGGGAGGGAGCAAAGGTGAATGAGGAAGCAGATGGTAAAGAGAAGAGGAGATGAAGTCCGTTGCTTTCTATCTCTCCCAAAGTTTTGGGGACCACCAACCCTGCTACCAGATGATAGGGATAATGGAAGAAGAAAGATTAGAGCTAGGCCCCCACTCCCCAAGCAAGTGAGGAGAAATGAGCTCTTGTCCCTGCCCCCTGCCCCCAGACCGATAGCAGAGGCAGAAGACAGTCCCAGTGGACAGCATTGATCCCAGTAATGGATACTTAATGTGGCTTAGGCACTGGTTGAAGAGAGAAAAGCCCCCTAGCAGGAGCAGGTGAGAAGCTTTCTTCACCTCTGGCCTCCCTTTTTACAATCAGACATGTAGCAAGAGCCAAGGATACAGGCAACATGACCAGTCACAGGCCCCTCACAAAAGTATATCCATCTCCCATGGGTCCTGAACTGATTAGAAAGAATTAGAATTGTCCTCCACCCCTTACTCCTCCTGGCCTTTCCCAGCTGCTGAGATTCCTGGAGTTGGAAATTTGCTAAGGAGGAGGAAGGGGAGCAGCCTGGCCAGCATCCTTCCTGGATCTCTCTCACTGCTACAGCTGCTGCGGCTACTACTACTGCTACTAGTACTTTGAGGGTTCAGTTTGCTGCCACTCTCTATCACCAAGCCACCTACTGCAGGTTGGCAGACCTGCAGATCCTCTCCCAATCTTCCCGTGGTCTTAAGCCACAGAAGTGGAAGCTCTCTCCTGGCCTTCCAGTGCCCTGCTGCCCTCATTCCATCCATGGCAATGCTCTAGCAGGAAGTTATTTCTGGAGTCTGCCCTGCATGCATCCCTCTCATGGCACCCTCAACTTCTATGTCCTTTCCATCTCCTCCCATTCTAAGCAGAGACAGACAGTCTCCCTCCCTTGGGGAATTCAGCCCTTGGAAGAAGCAGGGGAGCCAGAGGCCCTGGGGCTGGATCAAGGATGCAAGTTGGGGGAAAGGCCCAGAAGAAGGAGATGGTTCGCTGCCAAGACAAGAACCTTGCTTTCCAACTCATCCCTAAAGCAAAATACTGGGTCTCAGGGCCGGGAAGTGCAGCTTCAGACGCAAGCCAGATGAGGCAAGGCTCCAGGTTGGGTTGTGGGATGTCTGTGGGCAGTCTAGGTCTTGGTGGGGCTAGAAAACAGAAATGAGGTGGCCCACAGAGTGGGGAGGGGGACGATCTGTGGCTCGGGCATGGCGACTCTGGGCGGGTGCGGTGACTCACCAGCTCTGGGGTCGGGGCTGCAACTGCCGGTGCAGGGCCACAGAGAAGCCGAAGAGGCTGCCTGGCTCGCCCTCCTTGCGCAAGGCACCCATCACGTCCAGATTGAAGGCGACAGCCCGTGAGAAGAGCAGTTCGACGAGCAGGGAGCCAAAAAGGTAGCAAATCCCGGAGGCCCCCCAAGGGTCGCGGCTCCGAGCCCCGGCCATGGGACGATCCCTGCGCGCGCTCCCAGCGAATGCAAGGGAACTCTCGCACGCCCCAAGCCCCAGGTCCCTCCAGGCGCGTCTCTGGTCTCCGAAGTCTCGTTGGTCTTTCAGACGTCTCCCAGTCGTTCGCCCCGCCAGCCCTCCCTCCCGCCCGCCGCTCCGCTCCGCCACCCCGCCGCCCCAGCACCGGCTAGGACAACTACAGCAGCCGCAGCTCCGGCGTCCACTCCGGCTCCCGCCTCCTCTCCCGGGGACGCCACCCAGGCCCCGCCTCCGGCCCCGCCCCTCGCTCCCGCGGCAGGTGGAGACCCAAGCCCGTCTCCAAGGGGATGCCCAGGCTGGTGGCTGGGGTGGAAACTAGCCTTGCTGACCCCCCACCACCACGCCCCCCAAGCCCAGCACCGTCTCCGGCTCCGCCCCTGCGCGGCGCTCTCCTCCCCTTCTCCCCGCACCCCATCCCCACCCCGGGAGTGGTGGAGGCGGCGCCTTGGAATGCGGAGGGAGAGAAGTACAGATAGAAAGAGAGGGGCTGAAACAGAGGAAGGAGGGTAAGAGATGAGAAGTTGGGAAGACGCTAAAAGACAACCTGGGAAGAGAGATGTGCAGATAGAGAGGAAATGAAAGGGGAGCCGTCCTGGGCCTGGGTGCAGCGTGGCATCTTAGTGCTCCCTGTTCCCCCATGGTCACATAGAGCACTCTTTCTGCTGTTGGGATCAGACCGCTGCCCTCCCCCATCCTATCCCATCCCCCGCCCCCAGCCCGGCAATGACCACAGCAGTGCTGGCCACATCGTCAGGATTCAAGGGAACAGAGAAAAAGAGGCAAGAAGAGAGAGAGAAACTCGGGAGATACGGGGAGCAAATGGAGAAATGGAAAAAGGAAAGGAATAGAGAGGAAGAAAGAAGGGCAAGAGATTAATTGACAAGGGATGGAATGAAGGGAGAAAAGAAAACGACTGGGGATGATTACAGGAAGAGGAAATTAAGCAGTGGGGAGGGGAGTGGGTGTCAAAGAAGGCAAAGATGAAAGAGACTGGACCCAAGAGGCAGAGGGATGTAAAGGGTGTCCCCAGGTACCAGACCCTTCCCAGGACTGCACATTTCCTATCCATGAAAGGGGATGGGAGGGGGCAGAGTCCTGGGCTGGCTCAGCAGGACCTGGGTGGGGCTGAGATGGGATCTCCACAGGGACCCATTGGCCTGTCCCTCTTCCTCTCCCTTTCCCTCAGGCTGGGACAGAGGCAAGGGGGTGGGGGGACACTTTCCAACTCTCTGCTATTTATAACTCCGATACAGAAATGGGGCCAGAAGGAGAGACAGGAAATAATTTGGCATAATGGGAACCTCGAATGCTCCCACTTCCCCTTCCTACTCCCCTTGCTTACTGGTGTTGGTCTTGTGAATATACATCTGTCCATCTTCCCTTCTCTCTCTCACTATCTGATTTTGTCTCATCCCAAATTCTATTTTGTCATCATTCTTGTCTCTGCCACACTTGGAATCTTTCTCAGAGTATTTCTCAATGTTTCTAGTGTTGTCTCTGCCCTTCAAACGCTATCATATTCTTACGATTCTTTCTTCTCCTTCCCTTTCTTAAAAGTTCCAATAAGTGTCCTACCTCCTTCCTCTTCCTGTGTTCTCTTTGTCTTTCCTACTTCATTGTTCAGGATTATACTTCTTTGAAAACAAAAAAAAAGTGGGTTCTTACTCTGCTGCCCTGGGACAGTCTTTGCCTTGGATAAGTTAACAGACATTTGGAAGTCTGGCCCTCTGTTTTCCAATACTACACCTGTGGCTATCCCCTCCAGAGCACTAACACATCTCTAAACAGGTACTATAAGGAAATACATATGCTGTCAGCAGGGCTGGCACCAGGATTCTACTTTCACCATGCCCTCCCCATCCTTTTTAATATCTCAGAGCCCCTGACAGTACAGAAGAGCTGACATGGGAATGCAGAATTGCAAAATTAGGACAGAACTGGGACTACTGACTCCCTGCCCAGGTTCCCCCACCCCCGACCCAGCTCAAAATGCCTTTAGAGCCCAAGCTGCCTCCTATTGGCACCTGCAGCTTCTGCCTGTCTCCATTCCCACTCCACTGGCTTCTGTGATCCAGGGCTGAAATCAGATGCCAAGAATCTGCTTCTGACCTCCTCTCTCCAAATATTTGAGAAGTCACCTCACCACCACAGGAGGAAAGATCAGGAAAGAAGAGAGAGAGAGTTCACCCAAAATTAGCCTGGCTATAAATAGAGGGGCAAAGGAGGGAGGGGAACACACAAGAGCGCGCTAGACCAGCCTAGTAAATTTAGACATGTAGATTTCTCTCAAGGAGAAATGAGACCAGAATGTTGGAGTGGAAGATAATATCGTAGGTGAAGAGGGAAATTAAGAAACTAGAGGGGGCCGGGCGCGGTGGCTCACGCCTATAATCCCAGCACTTTGGGAGGCCGAAGCAGGCAGATCACCTGAGATCAGAAGTTCAAGACCAGCCGGACCAACACGGTGAAACCCTGTCTCTACTAAAAATACAAAAATTAGCCGGGTGTGGTGGCGGGTACCTGTAATCCCAGCTACTCCAGAGACTGAGGCACAAGAATCACTTAAACCGGTTGCAGTGAGCTGAGATGGCACCACTGCACTCCAGCCTGGGTGACAGAGACTCCACGTCAGAAAAAAAGAAAAAAAAAAGAAACTAGAAGGATCCAGAGAATGGGGTAAGCTCAATATTAAAATAAATAAACTGTTAGAGAACTTCTTGTATTTCAGTCAAGAGCTTAGGAATTAGTTAAATTAAAAATTAATGCTGAGCTGGGCACAGTGGCTCATGCCTGCAATCCCAGCACTTTGAGAGGCCAAGGCAGGAGGATCACTTCAGCCCAGGAGTTGGAGACCAGCCTGGGCAACATAGGGAGACCCCCATCTCTACAAAAAATACAAAAGTTAGCCAAATCTGTGGTCCCAGCTACTCAGGAGGCTAGGCGGGAGCGTCACTTGAGCCCAGGAGGTGAAGGCTGCAGTGAGCCATGATCTTGCCACTGCACTCCAGCCTGGGTGATAGAGTGAGACCCTGTCTCCAAACAAAAAATGCTGAAACTGTATTATTCCACTCGCATACCATTCTCAAAATGACAAAACTATAGAAATGAAGACCAGATTACTGGCTGCCAGGGGACAAGGATGGAGGGGGGTGGGCACAAACATAAAGGAATAGCACAAGGGGGTTCCTTTGTGGTGATGGGTTTTGTATCTTGATTGTGGTGGTGATTATCCAAATCTATACATGATATAAAACTGCACAGAACTACAAACAAAAAAATAAATGCATGTAAAAAATGGTGAAAACTGAGTGAGGTCTGCAGGCCAGTTAACAATACTGTACCAATATCAACTTTTTGGTTTTGATTTTATGCTACAGTTACATAAGATGTCACCATTAGGGGAAACTGAGTGAAAGGTACACAAGACTTCATGTGCTATTTTTACAACTTCCTCTGATCTATAATTATTTCAAAATAATTTCCAAGCCAGACATGGTAATCCCAGCACTTTGGGAGGGAGGGAGGTGGATCACTTGAGGTCAGGAGTTTGAGACCAGCCTGGCCAATATGACAAAAACCCATCTCTACTAAAAATACAAAAATCAGCTGGGCGTGGTGGTACACACCTGTAATCCCAGCTACTCAGGAGGCTGAGGCACAAGAATCGCTTGAACCCAGAAGGCGGAGCCTGCAGTGAGCAGAGATAGCACCACTGTACTCCAGCCTGGGGGACACAGTGAGACTCTGCCTCAAAAAAAAAAAAAAAAAATTAAAAATTTTGTGCTTCTAAGGATACCACTAACAAAGTAAAATGATAATCCATGGAATAGATTATCCACTCCACTCCATGGAATAGATTAATACACTGTACTTCAGCCTGGGCAACAGAGTGAGACTCTGTCTCAAAAAAAAAGAAAAAGAAAAAGAAATGTGGCTAGTATGACTGAGAAACTGAAATTTTTAAATAAATTAAATTTAAAAATGAAAGATTAATAATCTTTATAAAAATTTCCAAAATTTTAGACGTTGAGAAATGTCCAGATCCAGCCAAGATTTTAGCCCTTTAGCTTTTGTATGAGTGGAAGCTGAGGCTTTCTCCAGCTCCTTCCCTTTTCAACATCTTCTTCCCCCCTTTGAGATCAGTATTTTTCAGCTCCCTCAAATCACACTTTTTGCAACTGTTGTCTCTAGCTTACAAGCAAACACTTCCAGAACACACACTTCAGGGCTAACTTCTCCCTCCACCTCATCTGGCAACAGAGCCTTGGAGCTTATGTCCCAGGGTCAGGCTTTTCCGTCCCAACACGCACACCGTGAGAACTTTTTTACTTCACTCACCTCTCCAGCACTGGAATCCTTCTGCCTGCCTCTGAATTCTGGTTGTAGTCAAAGCTTGAACCATGGGAGTGGCTGGGAGGAAAAGAATATAAATGTGATTGAGGGAATTCAGTGGGGAAACAGCTTGACCGCTCCGGTCTTTGACGATCCAAAAGAAACCCTTAACACTTGAGAAGGACTGGGAGGTCACTTACCAAAGGGAGCCATTTGGACTGTCTTGAGGGCCCCCTTTCTTTGAGCACTGGCTTCAGGCCAACATTTGGAACTTAGCCACACCACCACCAACCCCCTCTCTTGAAGCCCAGCCAGATTTCCCAGTATGTGAAGCCTTGTCTACTCACTCTGTGTCCTCCCTCAGCCCTCATCCAACCCCTAACAACTCAGCAGCTTCCAGCCCTGTTTGGCCCAGCCAGTCAGTTTGGAGCTTGCTAATTAAAGCTAACTCCGAAAGAGACCTCAAAAGAAGAGGGAAAAGAGTGAAGAAAGGAGTGTGGAGTTGCATTCATTCAGTCCAAGGGAAAATAATCTGAGTAGGAAATTGTAAGGAGAGGTGAGCAGAAAGAGACTTCAAATTTCAAGAGTCATTCTCCAGATAGATATGTATGCGACTTGTGTCCATCTCTACCAAGGACAAGTGAAGCTGAGCTTCAACTGCAGCAGAAACTAAGGTTAGACAGTGAACAATAAAGGCCCAGAAAAAGAACAGATGGAGGATAACCCTAGAGAGATCAGATGGGGACACTAGATACAGATACCCCATGTCCTCTGCTCAGCTCTAGGGCAAAGGAACAGCCAGTGTGTGGGAGAGGAGGGAGAGGCTAATGTCTGCAGAATCCTGGCAGTCTCTACACCGATTGTGAAAATGTCAGGCAGTTGTGCCAAGAAGGGTGAGGGTAATACAGGATGGGCCTGACACTCTCCCTGAGTCGGCCTAATCTTAACATTTAGACTCACTTTTGAGACCCCCCCAACACTAACCCCCATTAGCCCTCACCCTCTGTTTCACTTATCCCATGTCACCATTATCTTGACACTTCCAACCCATGTCCTTCTCTTCCAGGCCCCACAGCTCTGGAGGTGAGGCACCAGGCATTTCCAATCTGCCTCTATTTTGCTTGCTCACTGCAGTTGGAAGCTGGAGCCAGAGAGTGGGGAGGACAGAGCCAGGCTGCTCTGTGATGCTCTCACTCTTCCCACTTCTATTGATTAGCCCTTCTCTGGAGCAGAGCCTCTTCCCAAACACTCCTCCCCTGCCAGGATTCTCTACAGCTCATGCCCAGCAAGCTAGAGGGGCATAATGATTAGAGACAGAGAGATTCCCAGAAAAGTGCTCTGGGTCTACCCTCCTGGGGTCTCAACTGTGGTTTTATGCAGTATACAGCAGTAAGACTCAGGCTCTGGAGTCAGATAGCCTGGATTTGTATCCTAGCTCTACCACTAATGAACTCTATTACTTAACTGCCTTGTACCTCAGATTCTTCATCTGCAAATTTGGGATACTCGTAATAATATTTCACAGAACTGTTCTAGGGATTAAATGAATACATACATGTAAAGTGCTTGACTATGATGAGTACTAAGAAATGTTTAGAAAGAAGATACAGTACACATATAATTTAGACACATACACACAGTATCTAACGTTTTTATTAGAATTTTTATTTTGGCACTTAAAATGTTTTGCTTTATGCTGCCACTTAAGCATTTCATGTGCTTCTCCTCACTAATCCTTTGACAGTTGCACATCTCCCAGGATTTGGGATGCTATTCTGCAAATAGTTGAATGAATCATTGATCAGTAATTCTCAAATCTTACTCAGAAAATTCAAGAATGTTTTCTTCTAACGCAATCAGCACCCATTTCTCCTCCCCCTGCAAGTAAATATAATGACATCAACTTCAACTATGCCAATGAATCACAAAATGAGAGAATGCCAAAGCTGGAAATAGTTTTAGATATGGTGTAGCCCAGTGAGTTTCAACCCTGGATACACATTAGAATCACCAGAACAGCTTTTAAAATATACTGATAAGGCCAGGCACGGTGGCTTACACCTGTAATCCCAGCACTTTGGGAGGCCGAGGCGGGCAGATTACCTGAGGTCAGGAGTTCAAGACCAGTCTAACCAACACGGTAAAATGCCATCTCTACTAAAAATACAAAAATTAGTCAGGTGTGGTGGCACATGCCTGTAATCCCAGCTACTCAGGAGGCTGAGGCAGGAGAATCGCTTGAACCTGGGAGGTGGAGGTTGCAGTCAGCTGAGATCACGCCACTGCACTCCAGCCTAGGCGACAGAGCGAGACTCTGTCTCAAAAATAATAATAATTTTATATATACATATATATATACACATATATACGTATAATACATATATACACATATATACGTATACATACATATATACACATATATACGTATATATACATACATATATATAGTGATGTTTGGTCTTCACTCCTTAGATTCTATTTAATTAGTCTGGAATCAAGGCTTTTTTTTTTTTTTTTTTTTGAGACAGAGTCCCACTCTGTCGCCCAGGCTGGAGTTCAGTGGCGTGATCTCTGCTCACTGCAACCTCTGCCTCCCAGGTTCAAGCGATTCTCCTGCCTCAGGCTCCTGAGTAGCTGGGATTACAGGCTTGCGCCACTACGCCTGGCTAAATTTTGTATTTTTAGTAGATACAAGGTTTCACCATGTTGGTCAGCCTGGTCTCGAACTCCTGACCTCGTGATCCGCCCGCCTCGGCCTCCCAAAGTGCTGGGATTACGGGCGTGAGCCACTGCACCCGGCTAATCACGGCATTTTTATAAGCCTTGTGATTTCTGTGATTCTAATGTTTAGATTCTAATGCTTAGCCAGGGTTGAGAACCACCGATTTAATCCAATCCCTTCTCCTAGTTTTACTAAAGAGAAAACTAGAACCTAGAATGGTGAGCAACTTGCCCAAAGTCACCCAACATGTTAGTGCAAGGTGCACCGAGAGAGATTGTACCAGTAGCAAGAATATGCTCATGATGTTTATAATTGTTCTCGCTGGAGTTAATCCCGGAAGCATTTCTTTTTAGTTCACAGAGGCCTTATATAAATTACTTTTTACTTTGGCACAGCACTTACGCTTCTGCTAACACTGAAATGGGTTCGCATTCCTGACCACAAAAGGACAGAGATGAAATTCTACATTCACACAGCCCGCCAAGTTAGCCAAGCTCCCTAGGAGGCTGTCTGAAGTGCCTAAAATGCTTCTCTACAATGATCACCCAGAGCTGAGAGACTTCAGTGGGGTAGTGAGAAGAAAGAGGGTTGGGAGAGACAGGAAAGCATTCTCTCCTTGAGGGAAGGAACTGGGAATCAACTGAGAACCAGCTAGCACTGCCAGGAGGTGAGGAGAGGGAAGGAGAATAATTTAAATGATGCCAGGGAGCTTCTGCTCCCTCAATTAAACGGTGATAGACGGCCTGACACCACCAGCCCTCGAAGCCTGAGATCCACAGGAAATGTTAAAAACTGGCTTGGCAATATAAGTATTAGAAAATACTTCTTCCAACACTCACCAAAAACTAAGCTCCCAATAAAGAACACTTCACCTGCCCTCCGCAACCCTCTACCTCTCTTCCCCGCCAAGATCTTCACCCAACGTCTCAAGAGGGCGGTTCCCAACCTCACGTGACACAGCGGTCACGTGACATGGCCCCGGGGAGCCGAGGTGAGAGTTCCAGCTTCCGGAGCCGGAGGGGGCCCGGCGTACCCAGCCCCCAGCCCGACGTGACCATGCTGTCCCGCCTCCTAAAAGAACACCAGGCCAAGCAGAATGAACGCAAGGAGCTGCAGGGTGAGCCAAATATCCTGTCGGCCGTTTTCTCTTCGGCCGCGGCCTAGCTTCAGCCCGGAGCCTGGATCTCGAGTAACTACCCATATCCAGGGAAGGACGCCAGCTAGCGGGCAACGGGCATGGGGGAGAGGGAATTTCAGAGAGGCTTTTTTTAAAACTCCTTTCCCTTGCCAACTGGCTCCGGTCCCTTGGGCAATACTCCGGTCCCCTCGGCAACGCCCCCAATCCCCGACCTGCCGCACCTTAGCCCCGCCCCTGCCCCGGAGCGCCCTGCCTATTGGCCCTGGGAGCCTCTCGTCCTGGCGGCGGGAAGGAGCGACTCTGGAGGGAGGAGGGTGTGGGGAACCCCCCAGAGATGGGCTTCTTGGAGGCCTGAAACCACCGGAACGGAGGTGGGGCACTTGTTTCCTGAGTCCGGGCTGGAAATCTCGGAGTTACCGATTCTGCGGCCAAGTAGTGGAGAAAGAGTGCCTGGGAGTCAGGAGTCCTGGGCGCTGCCGCTGACTTCCTGGCGTCCCTGAGTGAGTCCATTTCCCTCCCAGGGTACCAGTTTCCTCATCTCTAAAATGAAAGAGGTTGCGCTATGTTTTGCAAGGTCCTTTTCAGCTCCGGCATTCAGAGATTAGTTAAGAAATTTCGGCAACTAGCAGAATAGTAATGGATGGGTAGGGAACCTTTAACACTACCCCTCAAAAAACCAAGTCTCCCCTCCAATTCCTTGTCCCCCTCTCCCCAGAAAAGAGGAGGCGAGAGGCTATCACTGCAGCGACCTGCCTGACAGAAGCTTTGGTGGATCACCTCAATGTGGGGTATGGACCTCTTATCAACATCAGTTTCCTCCTTCCCCACCCCGCCCAAGTTTAGGCACTGGCCAGTCTGGCCCTCAAATAGCTGTTGAAGGGGTGGGATGTTCCACTAATTCCCCTATCCTACCCCGCCCCTCCCAGCTCTTTGTAGAGCAACTTGAGTCAACTCTGAGTCCTAGCACTGGGCAAGGGAGGAACAGCTGCCGTGGTTAGAGAAGCAGCCAGATTTCCCCTTCCCCACGTTAACTTCCCTGGCATTTACAACTTGATGCTATCTGCCCACCTCCCTTCACCCTTCCAAGTCCAGCTGTCACTTCAGCAGGAGGGAGAGCACCCTCCTTCATTACAGCTTACCACCCTCTCCTCTGCCTCCCACCCTCTGGCAAGCCTGGGGAGCAGCTGGCAGGAAAGAGATGGCACAGCTGGTGGTGGTGAGAATAGAACCTGTTCCAGGAGCTATGGCAGAGCCAGGCTGTCTCTTACCTTCCTACTGGGTCTCCAGGGACCACACCCTGCCCCAGCCCTAAATGAGAATGCCAGTAACAGCCAAAGACTTGGGAAAAAGCAAAGAACATTGTCTCTTGACCCTAAGTGACCCAGAAGCGTGCAGAGATGATGATTTGCTAGTCTGCCTATTGGAAGAAAGGCAGTATGGTACCTTCCACCCCAGGTCAAGTAGAACAGCTCGGTGTGAATCCAGAGACTGAGTCATCCAAGTGAGCCATGCAGGGGCTGGGGTCATCTTTGTTACTCATCTTGGGGGAAGGTTGAGAGAAAGAAAGTTGTGGCTGGGGCCTCTGATCTCCCTTCTCTCCAGGCAGCTCTCTTTACTCAGTGTGAATATAGAAGCAGGTGGTCAATGGGGAAAACCAGAAGTTCAGGAATTCTCAGGGGAGTCTGTTTCAGTTCCTACCCGACCCTTGACAGTGACCCAGCTGTCTCCCAAAAAGAAGGAACAGGGTCTGCCCTCCCATTTCCTCCCTCCCACATTGGCACCTCCTGGGCTCTGCTGTGCCCATCATTTGTGAGATTGGCCCAGGCCTTTCCCTCTTCTTTTCCTTTGCTAGATGCCACCCCACTTTCAGCTTAGAGGGCAGCTAAGCCAAAGCCAGATTAGAAAGGGTTTTGTGTTGCTGCCCACGGCTCCTCTCATTCCCTGGAAAGGAAAACAAAGGCTCAGTCTATCTTGGCCCCTGTCAGGTGTCCTGCCCACTCCCTCAGCCCCCACCAACCCCTTCCCTGCTCCAGCCCCCACACATTCCAGTGGGTGGGGGCACCGGATGTGGAATCTCCTGGCTGACTAGAGCTTTGGGGTGGGAAGTGAAAAATTCAACAGCCAATAAAGGAGAACAATTATTGTAGGGGTTGGGGAGGGCAAAAAACCCTGGCAGAAGGTTGGGGACACCAACCCCATGGTAGTAATGGTAACCACAGCCCATACCTTGATTGAAAAGAAAAACTAGTGCCTAAGGCAGAAGGGAGGGAGAGCATGTGTGTGTGTGTGTGTGTGTGTGTGTGTGTGTGTGTGTGTGTGTTCCTTGATCTGTGTGGGCGAAAGCGAAGGCTTGGGAGAGCAACTGAGAGCCGAGAAGAAACCCCTGGGATACCCTCTTTTGACCCAGGGTTCCTGGGGAGGGGGTTTGTGCTCCCATCCTAACCCGGCTTCAGGGAGGGGCCCAATTTCCCTCTCCAACTTCTTGCATAGATCCCTAGGCTTCCAATCACTGCCAGATGTGTTCCTCCTGCTGGATTTTCCCAGTTTTTCCATGCCCCTTTTTCCCTCCCAGCTTTTTCCTCAGGGATATCACCCCAGGTTTTCCCTCCCTTCCCCCACTCAGCTGCAGGAACTCCTTTTTGGGGTTTGGAGCTGGTATGTTTCTAGTCAGCTCCGAGCTTGGCTCTCCTGGGAATCCTGGGAGTGAAAGGAAGGAGCTGGGTTTATTTGCATGTACTGGTAGTCATTTGCATCACATCCAAAAATGGCCAAAATTATGAGCCCTGATTCTTGGCTGAACTCCCACTGCTGCAATGGAATATTAGTCCCGGAGACCACCCCCAACTAGCTGGGTGAGCTGATCTCCTCCCTCCTCCAACCCCCCAGTGTGGCCCAGGCCTACATGAACCAGAGAAAGCTGGACCATGAGGTGAAGACCCTACAGGTCCAGGCTGCCCAATTTGCCAAGCAAACAGGCCAGTGGATCGGAATGGTGGAGAACTTCAACCAGGCACTCAAGGTGGGCCATACTCCCTACCTCACCACCCCAATCCTGGGCCCCCATTGGCTGCCTCCAGTCAGGTTACCTCAGGTTTAGGTTAAGGAGGAAGTAGGGTGGTCCCAGAAACCCCATCTATAGCCCCAGTGTCAGAAAACGTAGCAAAAGAAAGAAAAGCAGTTGGTGGGTCCAAGTAAAGCCTTTTCCAGGAGATGAATAAAACGTATTCCCCAGACTGGAAGCCATACTCTACCCATTCTGATTCCTGGGCTCCCACCTCCTCTCCCCCTTCCCAGGAAATTGGGGATGTGGAGAACTGGGCTCGGAGCATCGAGCTGGACATGCGCACCATTGCCACTGCACTGGAATATGTCTACAAAGGGCAGCTGCAGTCTGCCCCTTCCTAGCCCCTGTTCCCTCCCCCAACCCTATCCCTCCTACCTCACCCGCAGGGGGAAGGAGGGAGGCTGACAAGCGTTGAATAAAACACAAGCCTCCGTTTCTCTGTGGTGTGTTTCAGAGAGCTACTAGCTCCAGTGTCGGGGGTGGGAGTGGAAGGTTCAAAGGTGGTTTCCCTGAGGGACAGGTACCTTTTGGGTAGAGGGTGGAACTAGCTTCCTCTTACTGTCCCAACTCTCTTCTCCTCCATGGCCCTTGTGCAGGTGTCTGTTAGGCAAGCAGAGGGTGGGAGTTCCCATCCCTCCTGAGAGAAGGTCCTAGTAGCCCTGCCCCAAGCTTCCTAATTCAGGACTTGTTTCCTACAGAAGAGAAACAAGGCAAGGTACAGGCCTGGTCCCCAGCTCTGGCTTTCTGCCTCTCCACGTGCTCATGGCCTCTCCCAGGCTAACACTAAGCAGTGTCATGAGTCTGAGCCAGGTGGGAGATTAATTCCTGGGGGCACTTCAGGGCTGAGAAGGGGGAGGAATGACAGGTCCAGTAACCATTACCAACAGAGCAGTGCAGCTGCCATCCTTGACAGCTCCCTCCTCCTTGGAGACCATGACATAGATGGTCAGGAACCCAGGCTGAGAAAGACAGCCAAGGGGTGGGGGGAGCCTAGGCAAATCTGGCCTCTGCCAAGTCCTGGCTTCAGCCAGGCAAACTCCAGCCTCCCTGGCTCCTCCTCCTCCTCAGTCCTATCCCCACCCTGTCACACATACACTTAATACGCCTGGCATCCAAGTCCACCCACTCCGGACTTTGGCCTTAGCAGTAGTTAGTGTGGGAGGCTGGGAAGACTGGGAGCAGTCTCTTAAACAAAAGCAAAAGAATAAGCTTCGGGCGCTGTAGTACCTGCCAGCTTTCGCCACAGGAGGTAAGTGGATACTGGGAGCTGGGGGAACTATGAGAAGACTAGCCAGATGTTACATGTATTGCCAACTCAAAACTTTCAGCTTTTAACATGCTTCCTCACACATTATCCCCTTTGATCCTCCACAACTCTGAGGTGGACCTGGTGGGTCTTAGCCCCACTTGGTAGATGAGAAAATAGGTTGAGAGAGACAGTGAGATGCTCAGTATCACACAGCAAACCTCTTGGCCCTATACATCATTCCAAACACAAGACCCAGGTTGCATATAGAAGGTTCAGTGTCCCTGGTTTAGAAGGAGAGGTGGTGTGAGGCAAGCAAGAAGATGCCTCTGCTGTACTCCAGCCTGGGCGACAGAGTGAGACTCCATCTCAAAAAAAAAAAAAAAAAAAAAAAGATGCCTCTGCTCCATACAGCAGGTCTGTACACAGGATCTGGCTCATGTGGTTTTAGTTAAGTTAGCCACAAATACAGGGTCTGCCCACATCTTTGCTTTGAACAGATGAGCCATGGTTGGCCAATTATCTGCCAACCAGATAATTTCTCAATATGCTCACACCAGAGGCTTCCAGCTAGGGAGGGTATTAGGGGAAAGGGCTTGAGGGCCACAGTAAACTGGACAAGTTTTTCTGCCCAGCCTAGGCTGCCACCTGTAGGTCACTTGGGCTCCAGCTATGTGGCTGCCTCTTCTGCTGGGTGCCTTACTCTGGGCAGTGCTGTGGTTGCTCAGGGACCGGCAGAGCCTGCCCGCCAGCGATGCCTTTGTCTTCATCACCGGCTGTGACTCAGGCTTTGGGCGCCTTCTGGCACTGCAGCTGGACCAGAGAGGCTTCCGAGTCCTGGCCAGCTGCCTGACCCCCTCCGGGGCCGAGGACCTGCAGCGGGTGGCCTCCTCCCGCCTCCACACCACCCTGCTGGATATCACTGATCCCCAGAGCGTCCAGCAGGCAGCCAAGTGGGTGGAGATGCACGTTAAGGAAGCAGGTAAGTATGGTAGACCACCAGGAATATGGTGTGGGGTGTCCTGATCCCCACAGTCACCCCAGGAGTCACCTGCAAGGGCTGTGGTAAGCTAAAGGGACAATTTGAGGAGGAGCAGTTTTCAGATGCTCCCAGGAAGAAGAGGGAGCTGTGGGAGTGCCTCACCTACCCCCAGCATCCTTTTCATCTCCCCACAGGGCTTTTTGGTCTGGTGAATAATGCTGGTGTGGCTGGTATCATCGGACCCACACCATGGCTGACCCGGGACGATTTCCAGCGGGTGCTGAATGTGAACACAATGGGTCCCATCGGGGTCACCCTTGCCCTGCTGCCTCTGCTGCAGCAAGCCCGGGGCCGGGTGATCAACATCACCAGCGTCCTGGGTCGCCTGGCAGCCAATGGTGGGGGCTACTGTGTCTCCAAATTTGGCCTGGAGGCCTTCTCTGACAGCCTGAGGTGAGGGGTACAGGGCTCTGGGTTCCAGGACTAACAGCAGCCCACTCAACAAACGTGGGCCAGCAGAGGTGGTTAAGATACAGCACATTGGAATAGTTAAGAAGAGACAGTTTAGGGCTAGACTTCATGGGTTCAATGAAGTCTACCCTTATGTAAGCTTTGTGACCATAAGTAGATTACTTCTCTTTACCCATTTTTAACGTGTTTGTTTTTTGTTTTTTGAGATGGAGTCTTGCTCTGTTGCCAGGCTGGAGTGCAGTGGTGCGATCTTGGCTCACCACAATTTCCGCCCCCGGGGTTCAAGCGATTCTCCTGCCTCAGCCTCCCGAGTAGCTGGGACTACAGGCATGTGCCACCATGCCTGGCTAATTTTTGTATTTTTAGTAGAGACAGGGTTTCACTATGTTGGCCAGGTTGGTCTCAAACTCCTGACCTCGTGATCCGCCCACCTCAGCCTCCCAAAGTGCTGGGATTACAGGTGTGAGCCACCACGCCCGGCCTTGCCTCTCGTCTTTAAACAATAAGGTTCAAAGTTCCATGGGAGCACAAAAGAGACATGATGAGGACAATGGGAGTAGGGCCTGAGGTTTTTTTTGTTTTTTTTTTTTTTAAGCGTTTTGCTCTTGTTGCCTAGGCTGGAGTGCAATGGCGAGATCTCAGCTCACTGCAACCCCTGCTCACAACAACCTCAGGTTCATGTGATTGTCCTGCCTCAGCCTCCTGATTAGCTGGGCTTACAGGCACGTGCCACCACTCCCAGCTAATTTTTTTGTATTTTTAGTAGAGATGGGGTTATACCATGTTGGCCAGGCTGGTTTTGAACTCCTGACCTCAGGTGATCCACCCGACCCGGCCTCCCAAAGTGCTGGGATTACAGGCATGAGCCACCACACACGGCCCAAGGCCTGAGTTCTTAGCAGGAGTATAAGGCGCCTAAGCTTAGTCTACCTTCTAAGGAAGCCTGCGTTTGTCACCATCACTCAGCAAATAACCTGAATGTCTCCTGTCTCTCAGCCTTAATTTTTCAGGCAGCATCATGGGACACATACTTTTAGTTTTGAGACGAGGCCTTGCTCTCACCCAGGGTGGAGTGCAGTGGTGCAGTCACAGCCCACTGAACTTCAAACTCCTAGGCTCAAGCAGCTCAAGTGATATCCGCCTCAGCCTCCTGAGTAGCTGAGACCACAGGCACGTGCCAGCATGCCTGGCTAGTATTTTTTTACAGATGGGGTCTTGCTGTGGTGACCAGACTTGTCTCAAACTCCCGGCCTCAAGCGATGCTTCCGCCTGGGCCTCCCAAAGTGTTGGAATTATAGGTGTGAGCCACTGCATACTGGAACACATACTTTATACTTGAATTTTTTTTTATCTCCTTCCCTCCTGCTCCTTACCTATACTTGGATTTCTACATCTGTGCCAGGGCAGTGGGATGTATCCCCACTTTCCCCATCAGCTTACCCTCCAGCAAATACGAGACTATACCCTTCAATATCCAGCACTCAGGGCTCAACCCTGTGTTTTGGGAGCAAGGGAATGGGGTTCCTCTAGGTCAGGAATCGGCAAACTCAGTACTCAAGCCAGATCTGGCCAGCTGCCTACAAGCTGATAATGGTTTTTTTATTTTTAAATGGTTACATTGTAAACTGTTATATAAGTACCTGATAATATCATTAATTTTGTTTCTTGGCCTGCCATGCTTAAAATATTAACTCTCTGGCCCTTTAAGAAAAAAACGTGCTGACCCCTGCTCTAGATCAAAGAAAACAAACCTCAAAAATACCTTCCTCCCTCTACCCCACTTGACCCTTGTCCCGGGGCAGTAGGCATCTCCGTCAAAACTCTTGTCCCTGGTCTGTGGTAACTTTCTCAGCTCCCCAACCCATGTCCCTCAAAGTCCCCTCCCTATAGGGCAAGAACCCAGCAACTTCGCTCTGCCCCCACTCTAGGCGGGATGTAGCTCATTTTGGGATACGAGTCTCCATCGTGGAGCCTGGCTTCTTCCGAACCCCTGTGACCAACCTGGAGAGTCTGGAGAAAACCCTGCAGGCCTGCTGGGCACGGCTGCCTCCTGCCACACAGGCCCACTATGGGGGGGCCTTCCTCACCAAGTGTGAGTAGCCAGGCCCACACAGGGGCACATGAAGGGAAACAAGTACCAGAAAGGCCAGTCCTGCATAAGCCTGCTAGGAGGTGGGTGGGGCACCCAGGGCAGGGTTGAGGGTGAACAGGATGTTACAAGAGTGCCCAGGCCATGTGGAACCTGCCCACTCCCCACACTGAGGAGGGGACTGAGGGTGACAAGCCCAGGGCCCCAGAAGACAGTACCTAAGATGGGCTGGAGTGAGGAAGGGAAACTGATTGCAACCACCTATGGGGCTGCAGACCTGAAAATGCAACAGCGCATCATGAACCTGATCTGTGACCCGGACCTAACCAAGGTGAGCCGATGCCTGGAGCATGCCCTGACTGCTCGACACCCCCGAACCCGCTACAGCCCAGGTTGGGATGCCAAGCTGCTCTGGCTGCCTGCCTCCTACCTGCCAGCCAGCCTGGTGGATGCTGTGCTCACCTGGGTCCTTCCCAAGCCTGCCCAAGCAGTCTACTGAATCCAGCCTTCCAGCAAGAGATTGTTTTTCAAGGACAAGGACTTTGATTTATTTCTGCCCCCACCCTGGTACTGCCTGGTGCCTGCCACAAAATAAGCACTAACAAAAGTGTATTGTTTAAAAAATAAAAAGAAGGTGGGCAGAAATGTGCCCAGTGGAAGGCTGACCCCATTTAAGTGCCAACTACTCCAAACCGACATGCTCACGGTCTCTGGCCTGTTCAGTGCCTGCAAAACAGCTAGCACCCACAGTGGGGCGCCAGGGAACTGCCTCACATCTACAGCTGCACGTCGGGGAGTGGCCATCAAAGGGCACTTTAATACATTTCCCTTATTTTCTGAAGGGGAGTAAGGTTGCAATTCAGTGTCTGTACTGGGAATGGTCTTCATATTTCTTGGGGGAGAAGAGCAGGTGATGAAGAGGGTTCTGGGCCAGGCTGGGTGGCTTCCATGGAAGAAAAGGCAATATTCACGTAAATTCTTCTGCTAAGGACACTGACCACACAGGTAGGTGTCAAGGCAACTTATCATACTTCGAAAGGAGCTGGATCCCTTGAGGACTGGCCAGGAAGGGAGGTGCTGGGCCCTTAGCGGTGCACAGAAGGCCAGGAAGATGTCCAAGGCAGATGGGGGCTGGGCTCTCGCAGGTGGGACCTTTCTGGGGAGCTGCTTTGACTTATGCAGCAGATGGCTTCATGAATGTTCATAGTGAGCCTGGCAGCATAAGACTAGGGGGCAGAAAGCACCACAGTCTCTGGATCCTCACTTCTCCCACTGCCTGCCCAACCAACACCTTCAGCAAAGTCCTCCTTTCCCAAACACCCCCCAAAATAGACCTCGAAGTACACATGCAGTAAGGTCCCAGAGGACAGGGAACATCGGTAAGGAAAGGAAGGAATCAAGCATCACTCTAAGACAAACTCAGACCATATCTCTTTTCGGTCTGAAAAAATAATCCGTTTAATTGAAAAACCTGGAGGATACTATTCCACTCCCCCAGATGAGGAGGCTGAGGAGACCAGACCCCTACATCACCTCGTAGCCACTTCTGATACTCTTCACGAGGCAGCAGGCAAAGACAATTCCCAAAACCTAGAAGGAAAGATGGGGACGGGGGTGGAGAGGAGTCAGAAGGGCTAGCTACCCCAGACCCATGCAGAAGACTCCAAACACACACTCCCAGGCCAGTACCTCCTGTTCAGCACCCTCCTCCCCTCAGCCCCTTCCCTCCAGGCACCCTGGACGGAGTCCCAGCCCCTGCTCAGGGTTATCTCTTACCTCGACAAAAGCAATTCCAAGGGCTGCTGCAGCTACCACCAGCACATTTTTCCTCAGCCAGCCCCCAACCTTCTCCACACAGCCCTGAAGGTGGCAGGCACAAAGGACAAAAGCACCATCAGAAACTTCCCACCCCAACCCCCTCCCTTGGTCCATCAGTCTCTTCCCTGCCCCTGTACCTTTCACCCCACCCTTAGCATTTCCAGATCCCCTCCCCATCCCTGACCCTGTCCACCTCCATCCTGGGTCTCTTGCATTCTAAAACATTTCCCAGGTTTCCCAAGTCCCATACACAGTCTCCTCCCTACCTCCTTATGGATCGCCTTCTCGTTGAAATTAATCCCACAGCCCACAGTAACATTAACGCAGCAGGAGTCGGGGACTCGGTTCTTCGACATGGAAGGGATTTTCTCCCAATCTGTGTAGTTAGCAGCCCCACAGCACTTAAACTGGGGGAGGGAAGAAATATGGAGAAGAAGGTTGTTAAGTGAATCTTCACCTTCAATATGGAGATGAGAATTCTTTTTTTTTTTTTTTTTTTTTTTTGAGACAGAGACTTGCTCTGTTGCCCAGTTGCCCAGACAAGTGCCCAGCGGTGGCTCGATCTCGGCTCACTGCAACCTCCGCCTCCCGGGTTCAAGCGATTCTCCTGCCTCACCCTCCTGAGTAGGTGGGATTACAGGCACTCACCACCACACCTGGCTAATTTTTGTATTTTTAGTAGAGACAGGGTTTCACCACGTTGGCCAGGCTAGTCTTGAACTTCTGACCTCAGGTGATCTGCCCACCTCGGCCTTCAAAAGTGCTGAGATTACAGGCGTGAGCCACCACACCCAGCCTTGGAGATGAGAATTCTCTATTCCCACCACCCCTGCTCCCAGCAACCCCACTCACATCTGCCTGCATCCTGTCCAGGATCGAAGCAGTGTGGTTGTTTTTCGGGTAATTCTCCATCTGCTGCCGGAAGTTGTTATTAAACTCTGACATCACCTGAGAGTACGGAGGAGCACTGTTGCAGTCAGAATTCAAGCACCAGGGTCCCAGACCCGGCTGAGGCAGGCCCTTCCCATTATTCCCTGCTTACCTTATCTCTAAACACATAGCCAGCAATGGCTGCGGCCACCTCCACCAACATGATAAGAGACAGAAAGATGGCAAACTGCAGGAGCAAAGGACAGGAGTCAAGTTTGGAGTCTATGCATTACAGGGGCCCGTTCTGGCACAGCCGGTCCCTGGACACTCACAAAGGTCTTCCTCACCCACCCACCTCACCCACCTTCCTGAGCCCGAACCAAGCTGCTCTGGCAGTCCCAGACCGCCCATGTTGGTCCCGCCCCCGACTCACCGTGATCATAAGACAATAGTTCTCCTTGCAGGCCCCGCAGCAGCCCACAAAAGCCACCAGGAAGAGGAAGACACCCACTGCGATGATGACCACTGGCAACAGAGAGCCAGGGGTAGCCCCCTGGATTATGGTCTGACTCAGGACAAGCTGTGCCCCGACACCCACGGCAATCAGTCCCACTGCACAGGCCTAAGAGAAAATCAGGTGAGGATTAGGCCATATCCACAACACAGTGGCCCTCCATGGTGGAGGGCAGGGGGTACACCTAGGACACAGACTTGACCCCAACCGGAAGAGAGATTCTCACACCTCTAGGGAATTTCTTTGGCTGTGGGGTAGGGGGATGACCCATCCTTGCCTGCCCCTACCTCCCCTGATCCGTCCCGGCTCTTTAATCAGGGACGTGACCAAATTCAAAAAACTCCCAGAAAGCCTTGACCTCAAGACACGTATTTCTGACCTAGAATAATGCTTTCTACGGGCCTCCAGGGCTCCCAGCTCAATTCTCTCCCAGAACTGCCCCCTCACTATCCTCCAGTGCACATCCCACGCGCGCATCAGCTGTGACTAAGGTTCCTCTGGCCAGTTAGGCCAGGAGAAGGGAAGAGGAAAAGGGAGCAAGAGTGATGTGCCCCTCCCTAGACAAACAGTAGCCTCTCAAGCCAGGAGCCCCGGGCAGGAGCAAATTGAAGTGGGCAGAGCCCTTCCTCACCCCCAAGCGCTGGGAGGAGGGAAAGGGGGAGAGGGGCTGGACAGGGATGAGAGGGTTGGGGAGGGAGAGAGGGGAGAAGGGAGAGCGAAGGGAAGCCCCATGGTGATAGCATCAGGCGGTTGGCTGGTTGCCCCACTGCCCCATATCACAAGTGGTTGGGTCACCAGACAGGAAGGGCCAGGAGGGATGGGGGTAGGGGTTGCTGCACACCCAGGATGGCCATTCTCGGTGGAAACAAGCCTCAGGTGTCCAGGAAAACTGGAGGAGGGAGTGGCTGCGCTGTCTTTCCCTGGCTTTCTTTCCACATCTGGCCTCCAGCTGCCTTAATTCTCATTCCCTCAGCCCTCACCACTGTGGAGCCAGGTCTCCCCGCACCCTGCCGGCGCGCCCCCCAGGACCCCTCGCTACTCACGCAAAAGGCCAGCAGGAGGACGTAGAGCAAGAACTTCACACATTTCATTCCTCCTTCCACCGCCATGGCTGCCGGGCCTGGGGCAGAGGGGAGGGCGGGGGGATTAAAACTGGCCGAAGGGGACCTCGGTTTCCGGGCTCCCGGCCGGCCCTCGAGGGCTTCCCTTCACGGCCCCGATTCCCGGCCCCTCCCACCCGGAAACCCGCGGTCGGATCCACGTCTCCCAGCCCCCTCTTTACCCGCAGGAGAGGGGTGGGGGCGACGGCCGCGAAGCCCGGACCCCGCCCCGCCGCCTCTGGGGCCCAGGACAGATCCAAGGGCGCCGGCAGGGGCTTGAGCCTGACGCCGACCCTCGGCCCGCCAGTCTCCGGGCGTCAAACACCCTCTCCTCACCCAACACCCAGCCTGGAGAAACGGTCTTCAGCCCAACCCCGACCCCCGCCCCAGCCCCTTTCCCCTGGGCTCTGACCTCCCCGCCCACCAAAAAAAAAAAAGTGCAGCCAGCACCCCCGCCACACCCTGCCCGGGCCCAGGGAACTTCGAAGCAAAGTTGCTCCAGGGCGGCTGGAGAGCGCCGGACGAGTCTCGGCGGGCCTGGGGCGAGCCCTGGAGGAAGGGACTGCGGGTGGTCTCTCCCAGCCCGCGCCGAAGTCCGCCGGATCCCCGCGGCCTCACCTGGGCTTCCCAAGGCTGGCTGCGCGTTCCTCTCCCGCCGCGGCTCCGGGGCTCTCTAGCTGCGCCCCCCGGCTCCCGCCCCGCCTGCCGCGCGGCCCCGCCCCGGGCTCCAGCCACGGTCCCCTCCCCCGCCGAGTGGCCGCCGGCCTCCCTCATGTGACGCGGGAACAGCTGCGGCCTGAGTCACTGGGCCCGGCGCGGGGTGGGCCGAGCCCCCCGCCCGGCCAGGGCCACGTGGCCCCTACCCGGAAGAAGGCGCCCACCCCCGCAAAGGGAAAGCCGCAAGGGCAAGACCTCGGGGCGCCTGGGGCCCCCCTCTGGCGCTATACCTCCGTGCCAACTCGGGGTAGGAGAGCGGGGCGGAGCGCAGCCTGGGTCACTCTGGTTCAGAGAAGCGGACGAGGTGGGTGAGAGTTACCCTCTGAGCGCCGGGGCGGAGAGCTGAGGCCGGGTGACAATGTGGTCTGTGAGGTTTCCCCATCCTACCGTAGGGGATGAGCCAGCTCTCTCCTCTGGCTCCAACTCTGTGCAAGCCCCCTCCCCATCCGACTGTGCAGACAGCTGGGGACTGCCTGGGGTCGGGTGGGGCCAGAACAAACACTTCCAGAAAGTCCCTGGCTCACATCCTGGGTGTCTCCCAACATTCTACAGCATTCTAGAGTGGGGATTTCTGGCCCCCCTCTATTAGCACAGCTTCTCCATTTTCCAGGGCTCCTAGTCTGAGAAAAGGGGAGGAAGCCCTTCCCCGAAGCCACGCTACCCAGTCAATCAAGACACGTCCGCGTCGGGTCCCGCCCTCTGGGGGAGGATTGACAAGGTCTGTGCTTCCAGCCTCCCAGACAGCTCCTGCATCCGTCTGTGATAGCGAGGGCTTGGGGGAAGACACGAAGGCAGGAGAGGCTTACATCCTCTGGATTTCCCCGTCTTATCCCAGAAGACAAAGCCAGGTGAGGGCTGGAAGCGGGCTAGGGGGATCAAGCTGCCTCCCTCCCTTGTGTGCCAGGGGTGGTCCCCAGAAGGAGCTGATCTGAACAGGCCGGAGAGTAGGACCGGCCGTCACACCCCCACACCTCCAGCCTCGGCCCCACTCCTTGGGCTCTTAAGGTCCTGCCTCAAGAACCACTTCCTGAGTCTTGGTGTATGTGTGTACACAAAGAATGAAAGAAGTCTCTAGAGCTAAAGGAAGGAGATCCGGGCTGGGCTGAGAAGCATCTTCCAGGATCACGGCCTTCCCGCGGGACACACCAAGCCCGTTCCGGACCTTGCTCTTCCTGACCATGGCTGGCAGGCTGTGGAGGAGGAGCGGAGAGCTGAAGAAAGGGGTATTCATCAGGTTCCTTATTGTGCTGTCACTAGATGCCAGGCATGTGCTAGGCTTGGGGGCTGCAAGGAGAGGAAGACAGCGGCCCTGCCCTCTGCTAGCAGGCAGAACCGAGTTCTGGCCACACTGTGAAGAAAGGCAGAAGCCTGCGGTGGCAGCTGGTTAAGCTCAGAGGGAGGGAAAGGGAGAGGAGAATGGATTTCACGGAGCAGAAGGATGTGCTCAAGGTGACCTTGGAGAATAAAGGGGAGAGCTCCAGGGACAGAGAAGCAGTTGACTGTGGAAAAAAAAGGAGCATTTTGTAAAGTACATGGCAGGTTGGGGTTGGCTGGCTCAAAGGGCTTGGGAAGGATGTGGTGAGATGGGCTGAAGGTGGTCTGAAGATCAAGATTGAGAGACTAGATACATAACAACCAACTGCAATGTTTGGTCCTTCATTGAATGGTTGAACAAACCAGCTGTGAAAGACATTTTGGGACATACAGACATGGACTGAGAATTAGACATGAGAAAATTATTTTGTTAACTGTTATCATGGTTAACAAAACGGTCATATAATATGATTATGTAGAGAAGTTACTCTAGTTTTTCCTCTTTTTTTTCTTTATTCTCCTATCAGCCAATGCATTTGTTACAGGAAAGGGGTCCCAATCCAGACCACAAGAGAGGGTTCTTGGATCTCATGCAAGAAAGAATTCAGGGCGAGTCGCAGTGCAAAGTATAAGCAAGTTTATTAAGAAAGTAAAGTGGTGAAAGAACAGCTGCTCCATAGACAGAGTAGGATGTTCCTGAAAGTAAGAGGAGGGGCCAGGCGCCGTGGCTCACGCCTGTAATCCCAGCATTTTGGGAGGCCTAGGCAGGTGGATCACCTGAGGTCAGGAGTTCGAGACCAGCCTGGCCAACACGGTGAAACCCCATCTCTACTAAAAATACAAAAAGTAGCTGGGCACAATGATGTGTGCCTGTAGTCCCAGCTACTCAGGAGGCTGAGGCAGGAGAATCGCTTGAACCCAGGAGGCAGAGGTTGCAGTGACCAGAGATCGTGTTGCTGCATGCCATCCTGGGCGACAAGAGTGAAACTCCGTCTCTCTTTTTTTTTTTTTTTTGAGACGGAGTCTCGCTCTGTCACCAGGGTGGAGTGCAGTGGTGCCATCTTGGCTCACTGCAACCTCCACCTCCCGTGTTCAAGTGATTCTCCTGCCTCAGCCTCCCAAGTAGCTGGGACTACAGGCACGCACCACTACGCCCAGCTAATTTTTGTGTTTTTAGTAGAGATGGGGTTTCACCATATTGGCCAGGATGGTCTCGATCTATTGACCTCGTGATCCGCCCCCTCAGCCTTCCAAAGTGCTGGGATTACAGGCGTGAGCCACCGTGCCCGGCAAAACTCTGTCTCAAAAAAAAAAAAGTAAGAGGAGGAACACATCCACCCTCGGTATAATGCTTGTATATATGGAGAGATGTGCTCTGCTACAAAAGTTTGTGATAAAGGATTAATTTTCTTAATTACTGTATTTTGTAAGAATCGATATTATCTTTTTTATTATTATTAATTTGTTTCCTTAACCATAAACATCTAGGTTTTTTGTTTTTATTTTTGTTTTTGAGATGGAGTTTTGCTCTTGTTGCCCAGGCTGGAGTGCAGTGGCACAACTCACCACAACCTCTGCCTCCCAGGTTCAAGAGATTCTCCTGCCTCAGCCTCCTGAGTAGCCGGGATTACAGGCATGCGCCACCACGCCTGGATGATTTTGTATTTTTAGTAGAGCCGATATTGTGCCATTGCACTCCAGCCTGGGCAACAGAGCGAGACTCTGTCTCAAAGAAAAAGAAAGAAAGATGAAAATGTTGTGGAGATGGATGGTGCTGATGGTTGCACAATGTGTATGTACTCAATGTCCCTGAATTTTATGTTATATATATTTTACTACACACATACACACAAAGAATGGCCCACTTCTACAGCCTGGAAAGTTGACACAGAGCTCCATGTGTTTGCTGGGGTGCAGGATAGAGGGGCCTCTTAGTGGGAAGTGGCTGATCTCAGACCTGGCCCTTCACATCCTTCAGATCCCCCAGCACCTGCTCCAAGTGCCTGACATCCAGATATGCCACCAAGCCATCCTGGCTGGCCCAGGCTGCTGCCTCTTGATTGCCTGGCACCAGTTGGTGGTAGGTGTGCTGAGGCGGGGACCCTTGTCCCTCCACACCAAGCAAAGCCAGGTTTCCCTCCAGCTCCACCACACCTCCACCTAGGCCCAGCGACACAGCATGGGGGCCACAGATGTCGCAAGCAAACGTGCAGCCTTCTGAGAGCATGTAGGCATCAGCCAGACCCAGTGCCATGCACAGCAGCTTGTAGCCTGCATCTAAGCACAGGAAAGGGTGAGGGGATATGAGGAGGGTGAGGGGATATGAGGAAGGTGAGAAAGAAAGAAGGGATCCAGAATCAAGGGAAAAGAACAGTTGAGGAGAGTTGGGAGAGGGGTGAGGAAAAACTGGAAAGTGAGAGACATAGAGGAGGGTGGGAGGCATGGGGAAGGATGGGGGAAGAGGAGGCAAAAATACATGAAGGATCAATGCTTCTTGGGCTTCAGTTTAAAAAACATTTTCTTTAATTTTTGAAAAATAAGTGTAAGAGAGGAGTGGGGAGAGGGAAGAGGAAGAGATAGGGATGGGAGGGAAGAAGGAAACAAGGATGCATCATCAAAGCCATCCCCCCACTGGGAGGGTAAGGAGAGTGGTGGATAAAATTCAAGGTCCAGAGGTTGGGTCTGAAATGGGGGCCTGAAATTTAAGTCCAGAGGCCTCAGCTTCGGATAAGGATAGAGGCACGGTGCTTGATGGCATCTCTCAGATCGCAGGGTGAAGGAGGGGATGCACCTGCGCGTTTGCAGGTCCTGCTGGCAGAAAAGCTCATAGACCATCCCACAGGGCTCTCCAGAGAGTAGGTTATATGCCCCAGCACCAGCACTGAGTGCAGCCCCCAGGGGAATACTGTGCACGGGCTCCACGGCGACATCACCACTATGTATTTACTGGTTGGTGGAGACTGGGGAACATAAAGGAGTCTCCAGGCCAGGCGCGGTGGCTCACGCCTATAATCCTAGCACTTTGGGAGGCCGAGGCGGGTGGATCACCTGAGGTCAAGGGTTTGAGACCAGCCTGGACAACACAGTGAAACCCCATCTCTACTACAAATACAAAAATTAGCCAGGTGTGGCCAGGGCGGTGACTCACGCCTGTAATCCCAGCACTTTGGGAGGCCAAGGCAGGCGGATCACGAGGTCAGAAGTTCGAGACAGCCTGACCAACATGGTGAAACCCCGTCTCCACTAAAAAATACAAAAATTAGCCGGGCATTGTGGCGCATGCCTGTAATCCCAGCTACTCAGGAGGCTGAGGCAGGAGAATCACTCTAACCCCGGGAGGCGGCGGTTGCAGTGAGCTGAGAACACGCCATTGCACTCCAGCCTGGGCAACAGAGCGAGACTCTGTCTCAAAAAAAAAAAAAATTAGCCGGGCGTGGTGGTGCACACCTATAATCCCAGCTACTCAGGAAGCTGAGGCAGGAAAATTGCTTGAACCTGGGAGGCAGAGGTTGCAGTGAGTCAAGATCATGCCACTGCACTCCAGCTTGGGCAACAGAGTGAGACTCCGTCTCAAAAAAAAAAAAAAGGAGTCTCCAGTCACTGGGTGGCCATCTCTGCTCCAACTTTTTGGGGGAGGACACACCCTTCATAATTGGCAAGACTACATTACCATGGTATCCAGAAGAACATATTGCCAAAGTCCCTTTTTTATCTCACTTCCAGGCAAGTGGGGCTCATAGAGGTAAAGCTACTCACTCAGGGTCAACAGGTCAACCTGTACGTAAGAATCTGGGTCTTTTTTTTTTTTTGAGACGAAGTCTCACTCTGTCACCCAGGCTGAAGTGTAGTGGCACTCAGCTCCCCAAAACCTCCGCCTACCAGTTTCAAGTGATTCTCCTGCCTCAGCTTCCCGAGTAGCCGAGATTACAGGCTGTAGCCCGCCACCACACCTAGCTAATTTTTTTAATTCTTTTTTATTTTTTTCCGACAGAGTTTCGCTCTTGTTGCCCAGGTTGGAGTGCAATGGCGCGATCTCAGCTCACTGCAACCTTTGCCTCCCAGGTTCAAGCGATTCTCCTGCCTCAGCCTCCTGAGTAGCTGGGATTATAGGTGTGCACCACCACGCCCGGCTAATTTTTTGTATTTTTAGTAGAGATGGGGTTTCACCATGTTGGTCAGGCTGGTCTTGAACTCCTGACCTCAAGTGATCCACCTGCCTTGGCCTCCCAAAGTGCTGGGATTATAGGCGTGAACCACCACACCCTGCCAGGGTCTTGATGTACCACTCCAGTGCTGTCACACCTGCCACCAGCAAGAAGCTCTCTGAGGCCAGAAGCCCTGGTGTGAGACCTGGTTCTGCTGCTCGTGAATGGGGTGACCTCTCTCCCTGAGCCTCAGCTTTCGCCCAGTTGAGTAGGAGGGAAACAACTCCCTTCCCCACCTCACAGGGCAGTTGTGAGGATCACAGAATAAACTAAGGGAATTGGTTTTATTACTTTAAGAATGGTGGCCAGGCCGAGCGCAGTGGCTCATGCCTGTGACCTAGCACTTTGGGAGGCTGAGGTGGATGGATAGCCTGAGCTCAGGAGTTTGAGACCAGCCTGGACAACACAGTGAAATTCCATCTCTACTAAAATACAAAAAATTAGCCGGGCATGGTGGCATGCACTTGTAGTCCCAGCTACTCGGGAGGCTGAGGCAGGAGAATTGCTTGAACCTGGGAGGCAGAGGTTGCAGTGAGATCGCAGCACTGCACTCCAGCCTGGGTGACAGAGCAAGACTCCATCTCAAAAAAATAAAAAAATAACAGAAAAATGGTGGCTGGGCACAGTGGCTCACGCCTGTAATACCAGCACTTTGGGAGGCTGAGGCGGGCGGATCACCTGAGGTCAGGAGTTCAAGACCAGCCTGACCAACATGGACAGGCCCCCATCTCTACTAAAAATACAAATTAGCTGGGTGTGGTGGCACATGCCTGTAATCCCAGCTACTGGGGAGGCTGAAGCAGGAGAATCACTGGAACCCGGGAGACGGAGGTTGCCGTGAGCCAAGATGGTGCCATTGCACTCCAGCCTGAGCAACAAGACGGAAACTCCGTCTCAAAAAAAAAAAAAGGAACGGTAAGGCTTGGCTGGATGTGGTGGCTCACACCTGTAATCCCAACACTTTGAGAGGCTGAGGTAGGAGCCCAGGAGTTCGAGATCAGCCTGGGCAAGACGGTGAAACCCCATCTCTATAAAAACAAAAACGGTCGGACGCAGTGGCTCACGCCTGTCATCCCAACACTTTGGGAGGCCGGGGCGGGTGGATCACCTGACATCAGGAGTTCAAGACCAGCCTGGCCAACATGACGAAACCCTGTCTCTACTAAAAATACAAAAAAATTAGCTGGGCATGGTGGCATGTGCCTGCAGTCCTAGCTACTCAGGAGGCTGAGGCAGGAAGATTGCTTGAAACCAGGAGACGGAGGCTGCAGTGAGCCGAGATCATGCCACTGCACTCCAGCCTGGGCAACAGAGCAACACTCCTGGATCAGCCCATCTGCCAGCGTTTTGAGGTCCTTCTCCAAAGACCTCAAAAAACAAACAAAAAAGAATGATGAGGCTTTATCATACCCTGTTTTTAGACTCATGGGAATTAAAATGATTTTGCTTTGAGAAATATCTGGATACCCCACCCCAACTGACATAGCCAAGGTAGGGGTGGGAGGGACAATCCAGCCTCCTTCTGCCCCTCACACTCACCTTGGCCTTGGCCTTGGCCTAGACCCCCCAATTCAAGCCCCAAGGTCTAGCTCCTCTCGCAACCCCACACTCCAGCCCCACCCCCCACCAGGATCTGTCCTCAGGGCCCGCCTCAATTCCTTTCCCCATTTCTTGGGCCCCTAGTTCCTGACCTCTGGCCCCTCATTGTCACTCCTGTCCCAGTCTCTTCCCAGCCAGTGCCATCATTAACAACGAGGTCCATCCAAATGCCCAGCTGGTGAGTGGGCAGGATGAACAGCTCCAGCCCATCCTGCTTGAGAGCCTCGTCCAGGTTCATGTCTTGTTTATGCACTCCCTTGGCCAGGATCTTAGCTGCTGTGTGGTTCTGGCCCAGAACCAGGCACAGGAGCACAGAGGTATCTACCTGAGAGTCACAGAGCCTCACAACTAAAGTTTTTCCTAGGATGGAACAGAGATAAACATAGGAGAAATGACAAAGAGGTGATGCTGGGACTGGGTGGTTATCTCAGGTTTCTGTTCCTTGGGACTAAAAGGCCAAGAGGCCTAGGCAGGGGCTCAGGAAAAATTCATTCATGTATTAATCCATGTATGGGGAGCCTAAACATGGAGATAAGTAAGACATGTCCCTGCCTTCAGGGTGCTTACAACCTTATAGGCACAGACAAAAAATACAGTGTGGTGAGAGGGCTATGACAAAGAGAACCCCTGGGTTCTGGAAGCTGCCTAGCACAGGCTGGGGGATGCAGTGGGGCAGCAGAGGACCTGAGATACCTGCCAAAGAAGAAGGGCCTGTGGCAGACTCACCCAGGCTGTTCTCAAATTTGTTGGGTTGTTCCCCATGGATGTGGTCTTGCAGCCCAGGGAACTAGGGGTGAGGAGTGCTGGCACCCCTAGGTAGAGCCCAGACCAGTTTCTCCTGCCCTCACCAATTTCAGGCTCCCATTCCCAGATCCCAGCCAGACCCGCTGGTCGTCCTGACACCCTCACCGTTCATACACACACACATGCCCCTCATCTGACAACTTTGACCTTCACTACCCTCTGCTTTCTCCGTCATTCCCTCTGGAGAGAGAATTCCCTCTGAACACTCCTGCAGTTCCCCCCTGCTTCCCAACAGCTCCCTCACCTGGCAGCCCAGGTACTGCTTTGTCGCCTCCTGGATCAGCCCATCTGCCAGCGTTTTAAGGTCCTTGGAGAAGCTGACATTGCACTTAGACCCGTTCTTTTCCTGGAGCAGCAGCTGGAATAGTGGTGCCTCCTGCTGGCAGCATTGGCCACTGCCAGAAACAGGGCCTGTAATGAGGACCCACCATGGGCCCAGAGAGGGAGCAGTAGGTGAGAACTCAGGGAAGAGGTGGGGACCCCAGGGAGGCCAAGAATGAAGATAAGCAGCAGCTTGCACCCAGTGGAGTTGTAGAGCTGGCCTGCCATGAGGAGAGAGGGGACAGATTGGGGATAAGCAGGAGGGAGGCCAGAGGCAAAGGAAGACATAACCCCAAATGATTCTTAGAGTCCCCCAGTTGTATCCTGCCACACTGCCCCCCACCCCAAATGCAAACTCTTTGGCCCCCTTCTCCCAACTCCCAACTTCTCTTAGAGGGCCTTGGGGCTAAAGAGGTTAACAAGACTGCCAAGTGATCCCAGCAAGATAATTATAGGATTTAGAATGTGGTGTGGGAGAGGACAGTAATTACAGTGACATCCTCTCTGGAGCTGCAGGATTTGTGGGCAGAGGACTGGAAGGGGTCCACTCTACTAACACACCACCCCCTAGCCCAGAATAGCCTCCCCACTCCCCCAGAGGCACATGCAGGGAGAGCAGGAGAGCCGGGGAGTAAGCCTCTCCCCTCTGCTACATCTCAACGAGATGTAGCCCCTCCCCTCCTTAGAAAGCCCTGCAGTGCCAAAGAATGAGTCCACTGACCCTCAAAATAGAAACTTTAGGAGAAAAAAGGAAGAAGAGATAGGATTAGGGATCCTCCCTAGGGAGGGGAGAAAAATAGCTACTCCCCACTGAGCCTAGCTCTGATAGACAAGGCAGTTTGGGTGTGGAGGTGGCCATTGTGGTGAAGGTGCAGGGTGGCGGGAGTCCCCCCTTACAGGGTTCCCTTACAATGGTTCCCCTGTTCTGGCAGCAGCACTTCTGATCATGGTCCAGGCAACTCTGGCCTCAGACCCCAGTGACAGGCTCCAGGGAGCTGCAGCTCTTCCTGAGGATATAGCAGACCATCTACCCAAGCACCCCTCTCTCTAGCAGGTCCTGAAACCTCATACCCTCCCCCGGAACACAGCCTCCTTCTCTCCCGGCAGCTCATACATTTTAAGCCTAAATGCCTCCCTTAGGCTGCGACCCACATTTGCTATGAACCAGTCAGGACCTTGAAGAAGGCGGGCCTGAAGGTTGCCTGGGTAACTCTGGGAGAGGGGCACCCTTGGCAGGAAGACAGTTGCCAGGGAGACTAGGACAGTGGGCGGGGCCCCAAACCTAAGCATGTACTAGGATAAGGAAAGATCTAATGTCCAGATCCCCCCGAACTTATTTTCCGTAAAGCCACCAGTGCCCCATTTTTAGGGAGTCTGGGGCAGCTGGAGTTCTGAAGCTCCTAAAAGAAACCTCCCAGGGGTTAATTCCTGAAACTCAGGGGATCCCAACAGGACCAAACCTGAGGGAACTCAAGGAAATAGGCAAGATCTAGGAGGCGCTGGGGAAAGGACAAGGCTTAATGCATTATGATATGGAACTTTTCGAACTAAAATTCTAAAATGAAAATGTACAACGTATGCAAAAATAAAACCCTTAAGCCGTGCTTTCAGTTCCACCTCCGAGGAGCTGATATTCCAGATTCTACCATCAGATGGCAGTCTTGTCCACTTACTGGATTAAGTTTAGTCTTGGAAACTGAGGAGGCTATCAGGAGATAGAAAACCTTTCTGTCTCAAATGTTCCTGACTCCAATTCCCTGTATTTGGCAGATACCAACAACCCCTCATATATACAAATACACTGTCTTCTTTCCCCCACCCAACTCTTACCAAGTTCACTTAGCAGGGCTCATTCATTCTTTATTCAAAGCTGTTAAGGAATACTTTGGTGAAAAAGTTCCTGCTCTCTCTGGTCTCCCAAGGTGAGCGTTGTAAGTTGGGGTAACAGTAATAACTAATGCATTTAGAACAGTTTTTCAGACATTTAATCTTCATAACCTTATGAAATAGGTACAATATTGTTATCCTTGGCCAGGTACAGTGGCTCACGCCTGTAATCCCAGCAATTCGGGAGGCAAGGCGGGTGGATCACTTGAGGTCAGGAGTTCAAGACCAGGCTGGCCAACATGGTGAAACCCTGTCTCTACTAAAAATACAAAAATTAGCCAGGCTTGGTGGCGCGTGCCTGTAATCCCAGCTATTCGGGCGGCTGAGGATAGGAGAATCGCTTGAACCTGGGAGGTGGAGGTTGCAGTGAGCCGAGATCTCGCCACTGTACTTCAACCTGGGCGACAAAGCAAGACTCCGTCTCTCTCTCTCTCTCTATATATATATATAATTATCCCCATCTTACAGGTGAGGATAATAACAGAGGTTTAATAACTTGTCCAAGTTTACACAACCAGAAAAGGGAGAGAGCTGGGACTTGAACCCAGCCAGCCTACTTCTAGTCTAGAAGCTAGGCGATTATCTCCATACCTCACAGAATGGTGCAGATATATCTGGGAGAAGCAACTACTCTAGACCTGAAGTCAGGAAGGGATTCTTGGATGGGATCTATGCTGAGACCTGAAGAAAGAGTAAACTTGGCCAAGAGATTGGTGGGTGGAAGAGAGTGGAAGTAGTAGGGGGAATTGTTCTAAGAAGAAGAAACAACCTGTGCAAAGATTCAGAAATGGTCAAGAGGACAAGGGTGAAACAAGACATTCAGATTTCTAGCCTGGATGATTGTCATTCACTAAAATGAAAAGCTGCAGGATGGGACACATTTTAGGGAGAAAGAAGGGGTTCTCTAACCTGTGATATTTGAAGTGCCATGAAACATCCAGATTGAGATATGCAGGAGGCATCTGGCCTAGAGTTCTGGCTGGTCCTGTTTACTTAATGTCTTCTTTTCTTTTCTTTTCTTCTTTTCTTTTCTTTCTTCCTTCCTTCTTTTTTTTTTTTTTTTTTTTTTTTTTTTGACAGAGTCTTGCTCTGTCACCCAGGCTGGAGTGCAGTGGCATGATCTTGGCTCACTGCAACCTCCGCCTTCCAGGTTCAAGTGATTCTCCCATCTCAACCTCCTGAGTAGATGGGACTACAGGCGCACATCACCATGCCCGGCTAATTTTTGTATTTTCAGTAGAGACGGGGTTTCACCATGTTGGCCAGGCTGGTCTCGAACTCCTGACCTCAGGTGATCCACCCACCTTGGCCTCCCGAAGTATTGGGATTACAGGCGTGAGCCACCGCGCCCGGCCTACCTAGTGTCTTTTCTAGTTTATATGTTCTCTGAGGAAAGGAGCTGAGTCTTACTTACTTTTGCATCTCATTTATCTTTGTACCTGCCACTAGATACACGTTTGGTGAGGAAGTGAAGTCTGTACTACCTTCTCTAAGGGAGAAGAAGGAGGTGACACCAACTTTGCTCTCACAGCCTTTCCAATTTTGCTGAAGAAATGACAGAGAAACATTTTAGAAAATAGGATATGCCAGAATATGTGCTAAAGGCAATCGCTGCTCTGGAAAATCAGAAAGGAAAGGAAGAATCATGAAGGAGAAGAAGCCCATGAAGGCCACTATTGATTGCTTATATGTAATCCCCACAACCAGTTAAGGGTAGGAATTGTGGCCCCATATTATAGATGAAGAAACTTGATGAAATGCTGAAATGCCCATGTCTTGGTTGAAAGCAAGGGAGGGAACAAGCTAAGTTTTTGTTCCTGTCTGTTTTGTTTTCAGTTTCTGTTACTCATGGAAATGGATTGTCTCTTCAAAGCTCCCCAGCTTGGTCCTCCTAACCCCTACCCAACCTCCTCCCCTCATACCTGGATCCCCAGTTTCTTCCTTTATTTTACTCCAGTTCCTCAACCCAACTCTATCCGTATGTCTGGTGCTCCTGATGCCTATGCCAAGCCAACTTTAAGATATTTTATTGGGCTTTAATTCCAGAGAGGAAACCAATGCCCCTCTATTCTGAGAAGCCCAATAATAAAGTTCATCCATTTATTAAATAAACATTGTGAATGCCAGGAAATTAGCAAGACCTGATTCCTTCAAACATTTTTTCTTTTTTTTTTTTTTTGAGACGGAGTCTCACTCTGTCGCCCAGGCTGGGGTGCAATGGTGCGATCTCGGCTCACTGCAAGCTCCGCCTCCCAGGTTCACGCCATTCTCCTGCCTCAGCCTCCCCAGCAGCTAGGACTACAGGCACCCGCCACCACGCCCGGCTAATTTTTTGTATTTTTAGTAGAGACAGGGTTTCACCGTGTTAGCCAGGATGGTCTCGATCTCCTGACCTCGTGATCCACCCGCCTCGGCCTCCCAAAGTGCTGGGATTACAGGCGTGAGCCACCGCGCCTGGCCTGGCACAAACATTTTCCATTTGACTATTGCTCCAGGGCTTTCAGATCCAGAAATAAGCCTGGAAAACCTGAAGTCAGAAGTTAAGCACATTCAAAACATTTTTTCACCTTAGTACTGTTTTACTCTGCTCTCTGACTGCCCAGGATCACACCTGAAGACTAGGGCTGGTCCCACATCTGTATTTCATCTCGTGCATCTGAGCGCAGACTTCTTTCTCATGCTCACCCTTGCAACCTCCAGCCCCTTCTCAGACTTCTAAGACCCTGCAGATCCAAAGATATAGCTAGAAATCCAGAGATCTAGATTTCTCCCCAAGTATAACAGCCTCCAGCCATCTCCTCTCACCCTTCCCCCAGTGGCCTCTAGCTCCTGCCTTTTCCAGCCGGCTGACTACCTTAGCCCTGTTAAGCCCCAGTTTCAAGCTCACAGTCTTCCCAGCTCTATGTCTTCCCTCTGTTTCAGTTCTTCCCATCACCTCTCCACCTTCTTAGGTTGTCCCTGACCTCTTCCTCTCCTAGTCCCCTTAATCCCTCTGATGAGCCTAGCCTGGTGCTTCCTTCCATGGCTTCCTTGAGCATCTTCTTTGGGCTACCTCTGGTGGCTAGAGCTCCTCTGGTCTCAAGTTCTCCACCTCTGTCCCCTGGGCTCTCTGTGCTCCCACCAAGGCTGACTCTTGTGGTTCCTTCTCTCAGGAGTTTCTGCCTTTCCTCTCCCCCACCCCCAATCCCCTGCACCTGCCTCCTCAGGGGCTCCCTTGGTGTCTCCCTGTCTGTGCCCCTCTCTCTCCTCCCCCATCCTGATTTCTCTCCCCCCATCCCCCCACCCCCACCCCTTTCCCAGGGCACTCGTCTGTCCTCTGTTCCTCTGCCCCTGTTCCCATCTCCATGACCCCCGATCTCTTCTGGTCTGGCTCTGTAGACCTCTGTCTCCCCCTATCTAGTGGTACCCCTCTTCTCCCCATTTTTGTCTCCACTCTAACTCTCCCACTAGTTGTCCCAGTCTTCCTCCTTCTTGGTTCTGTGTCTCCCACAGACACACAATTTCCCTCTCTAGCTAAGTCTCTCACCTCTGCGTCTTCCCCCTGACTCTTCTTTTCCTCCTTTGTCTCTCCCTCTCTCCTCCTCCTTTTCCTATCTCTGTCTCTTCCCCCTTTATCTCTCTGATTCTCCTTGGTCTCTCTGGCTCTGACTTTCCCTCTATATCCGCCCCCCGCCCCCTCATATCTCTGTCTCTTCATCTCTCTCTGGCCCTTGCTCCCTCACTCCCTCCCTCTCTCTATTCCTCGGCTCTCTCCGGCTCCCTCTCTCGCCTCGGATGACAGCGCTGCCTCTTTTGTTGGCTCCGCAGCCAATCGCGGCCGCTGACGACACGGGGGCCGGGGCTATAAAGGGCCTGGCCCGGGCTCGGGCCCCCCCAGCCGCCCGCCCCGGCCGCCCGCCCGCCCCGCCCGCGCGCCCGCCGCCCCCGGCCCCCCGGGTCCCCCCTCGGCCGGGCAGCCCCCAATCCCGCGCCGCCCGGACCCCCTCCTCCTTCCTCCCTCCTCCCTCCGCCCCCTCCCCGCGGGACTCCGGCGTCCCCGCCCCCCAGTCCTCCCTCCCCTCCCCTCCAGCATGGTGCTCGCGGCCCCGCTGCTGCTGGGCTTCCTGCTCCTCGCCCTGGAGCTGCGGCCCCGGGGGGAGGCGGCCGAGGGCCCCGCGGCGGCGGCGGCGGCGGCGGCGGCGGCGGCGGCAGCGGCGGGGGTCGGGGGGGAGCGCTCCAGCCGGCCAGCCCCGTCCGTGGCGCCCGAGCCGGACGGCTGCCCCGTGTGCGTTTGGCGGCAGCACAGCCGCGAGCTGCGCCTAGAGAGCATCAAGTCGCAGATCTTGAGCAAACTGCGGCTCAAGGAGGCGCCCAACATCAGCCGCGAGGTGGTGAAGCAGCTGCTGCCCAAGGCGCCGCCGCTGCAGCAGATCCTGGACCTACACGACTTCCAGGGCGACGCGCTGCAGCCCGAGGACTTCCTGGAGGAGGACGAGTACCACGCCACCACCGAGACCGTCATTAGCATGGCCCAGGAGAGTAAGTGGGCTGCGGGGCGCGAGCAGTGGGGTGCTGGCTCTGGCCCCGCGAAGGGCGCCTTCTGCTCCAAGCGGGGCGCTCCCTGCTGCCCCGGCCCGGAAGCTTTTTCTGCGAAAACTTGACGAATTAGGGAGCGGGGGCTACTTCATAGAAGTTTTCCGAGCGGTGGAGATGGGCTGCAAAGTTGTATGCACGCCTAGTTCCCGGAGGTTGGGGCGGGGGAAATGGGGCGGGTTTCGAGATAGTGCCTTCCACCCCCAGTATGCTAAAAAGATCCTTGTTGGAGTCCGGGGAAGCTGGGGCTGGGCAGTGACTCTGTCCTGAAAAGCCGTGGTGGGGAGGCTGGAGAACAGAATCGGGAGGCTGCAGGACCCCCGCAGCCCCAGCTGGACTGCAGTGCTCTCTGCTTCCCAGTGGCCCTGGCGGTAACTCCCCACTCCGTGCTCCGTTCGCAACGTGCCCAACCGCCTGCAGAGAACTGTGTGCTTTCTCCCAAGAATAGGGTCCCAGAGCCCTGTACACCTCCTGGCAGCCCAGCTGGCACCCTTTCCATCCTGACCCCTGTCTCAGACCGGGTATCCCAAGGGGTCGGAAAAGCTGTGCCTTCTTGATACTGACCGAGCTCGGAGAGCTCAACTCCATTGCGCTGGGGGCTAAGGACACTCATTGGCTACTCAAACCTTAGTGTTCCATCCCTTATTCGCCCACCCCTACCGCAGGTGGACTTGAGAGAGACGAAGACCTAGGAAAAAAGAGAAAGTAGTAGATGGGGGAGCAGGAACCCAGGCATCCGAGCCCCTGACCAAACGGAAGATGAACATATAATAGACATGAGCTGCTTTGAAATTTTATGGCCTGGAAAATCCAGGCGAATACTACACCCTCCCTTTTCCAGCTCTCCTTAGGGTCAGGTGACTCCTTCTCCTCCCCCACTGAGGTCTCCCCCCCCCCCAACTGCAGGGAACCAGGCCTCTCTTATTCCCTAGTGGTTTGGCAAGGTTCCCCCCTTCCCACAGCCCCCTGCAACACACACAGAGTTTAGTTTTATGGCTGTGAACAGAAGACGGGGGAGACTGGTTTATTGGCAGATGGGTCATAAAAAGCTGGGGGCTGAGGGGAGTCCCAGTGGCCTACCCCCATGGGAGAGGCACAGGAACCCAGGTGTGCATCTGGGAGGCTGAGTGCCTCACACTGCCCCTGGTATTTCTGCAGACCTCAATTCCACAAGACTTGGTCAGGGCTGTTAAACTCAAAGAACCAGGAAACTGGCTGTGGGGGTGGGAGGTATGGGGATCCGGTCTGGGGTTCCTCAGTTTCCCTTCTATTCTTAAGCCTTCTGCTTATGGAAGCTAGGGTCAGTCTCAGATCGACTGAGGGCAGGGGTAGGGGGTGGGGTTTCTAGGAAACAGAGTTATAGAGGAATTCAGATCAAGAGTTTGCTGGAAGATGAAGGTTACAGAGGGAAAAGATACTCTAGTCTCTGTGGTGTAGTGTGTGTGAAGATTTCCAGGATGGGTGATGGGGCTGTGGACTTCTCCTTGCCCCTAAATATCCTTAGCATCCCTTAACCAACAGGCCTGAGCCCACCAGAGTTAGCTCTGGTAATGGGGATACACGAAGTGAAGGGACCCTGCCTACATGAGTTGGGCTGTGCAGGTGAGGCCTGGGTCGGTGGGAAGGGGACACCAGCTGGTAGGATCCCATCAAAACTTACAGTCCCGTGCCACCCCAGGACTTGTACAAGTAGGGAACTGGGTCTCCGGCCAGGTATTGTACGTCCCCTTTAAGAGCCTAGCTGAGCTCTTAAGAGAGGGAGGGGGAGTGGAGGGGAGGGGAGGGAGAGAGGGGAAAAGGAAAAAGAGACTTTTATAGTCTAATCCCCAGGGACCCGCTTTAATAAGAGACTTGTGCTCTGCTAATCGGGGGAGGTGTTTGTCAGCAGAGATGGCCTCCGTTCCCCTCCCCCTCCCTCCCCTCCCCCAGCCCTCAACCCTGGACCCCAGCCCCCACCTCTCCTAGGCTGCTCTGCCTGCCCTAGTTCCCTCTACCCTCTCAGGCTCTCCCACCAAGCCTTCATCCTGGGAACCCAGCCCCCTGCCCTTCTGGGAGCCAAGCCCAGCCCGAGTTTCTCTCTCCTCCCCACACCAAGAGGCCCCTGCCCTCTCAGCCCAACCTCCTGCCCTTAGGCCTTCCAGCCATGGTTGGGAGTGTGTGTGTTGGGGGGGTTAGGGTGGGGGGAAGGGGAGGTGGTGTGCAGGGAGGGGGCTGGGCATTTGCTGAAAATAGTGCAGTGACCTCTCTCTCCCACCAGCGCCGCCTACTAAACCTGACCTGCTGCCTGCCACCAGCCCGATCAATTCAACACAGATGTGGCCCCTTTTCCTCCCCATCAGAGCTCAGCATATGTGTGCTGGGGACTCTCTCGAGCCCCGTTTCCCTCTGTGGCTCTACCTGCTTCTCCTTTGTTCCTCAGTCTGTACCCTTTCTATCCTTTCTCTCCTTTACCCCACTAGGTTTAGCTTCCTCCCACCTTTAGCCTTCTAACCATCACCCACTCCTTTCTATCACTGCCTCTGCATCAGGATTCTGAAACTCTCAAACTTATTCTCCCTTTGCCATGATTATCCCCTGCATCTTTCCACTCTAACTTCTATTTCTCTCCCTATATCTACTAATATGCCTTCAACTCTTAACAGTCTCTTCTCTATTATCTCCCTCACCATCTCCAGTCTCTCCCCTGGCTCTTCTCCCTGCTCTTTTCTTTCTCCCTATGTTCTACCTCCTTGTAGCACTGACTGTCCCCTGTCCACTGGGACAAGTATGTGGAACCAAAGACTTAGATGTAGCCCTCATCTTCAAACCCTGGATCAGCTTAGGTAGAGGGAGGGTTATGTTTAGAGCTTAGTAGAGAATGCGAAAATAGTAGTAGCTTCTCAATAAATGTTGGTTTGTTTGTTTCCTATTTTCACATTCTCTAGTTAATGCTCAGCACTCATGTGAAGCAAGAATTATTATTATCTGTATCACACTGAGAAGTTTGGTGAGTAAGGTTAGATAGTGGTTAGTAAGGAATCAGGCAGTGATTAAACCCACTTCAATTATAGCCAAAGAACAGAATTTAGATGCCAGGAAGAACTTTCAGGCACTTGCCTGTATAATTTAAGATTGGGAGTTTAGGGAGTTCATTCACTATGTATTTATTGAGTGCTGTCTAGCACTATGGGAGGCACTGAAGCTACAATGGTGAGCAAAACAGACACAGTATGAATAACAACAGTGTCCACTCTCATGGAGATTAGTACCTAATGGCAAGAAAATAGACAATTCTTATGCTGAAATTTATAAAGTATGCTATTTGGGATGTTGCTTGTCACTCCCCATCTCACTAGTAGCTTCCCTATCCCAGCTACTTCTGATCTCTGAATTCTCACCCCCCAAATCCTACTCCATTGCACCATCACTGAAGCTCCAGCCAGTAAAATAACTGGACTACCAGGGCCCTGGGACCTCAGAGAATAATCAAGAAAAAAAAAAGCTATAGAGACTTTGGGTATCATATCCTGAATATATGAAGTTCATTAAGCACTTTCTCCTCATCTCACTTAGAAGGTCCTCTTTCTCCCAGGGTGGGGGTGGGGAAGAGCTGACAGGACACCCTAAGTCCACCCTGATTTTGCAGAACTCAAGACATGGGGAGGATACTTAAAGGCCTAGACTTCCTAACCCTGCTTATATGGCTCTGGAAGCTCATTCCTGATTCTTCCTATCTAGAGTCAGGATAGACATATTCTGTCCAATGGAGACATGTTGTAGGACACTCCCAACTGACTTAGGAAAGGCAGTGAAGAGGAGCTGGAATGGAGGCAGAGGCAGATGTTTATTGAGAATCATCTATTAGACCCAAGAAGGATCAATTTAAGGTCCAGAGCAAGGGGAAATGGGTCAAAATGTAAAGTTGGGATGTTAAAACTTTGTAAAGACCTACTGGCACTAGACTGAGAAATCAAAGGAAGCTCAGGGGAGAAAAAAGGCATTGTAGTTAATCTGGTGTATTTAATATTATTTCTGGTGCTTTAGGCAAATAGGAGGCAACACCATGGAGGTAATTATTCCTTTCCTCAAGAGCTGGGGGCAGTCATGGTGATGATGATGAAGCAGCAGCTGAAGAAACTTCTTAGGAGAGAATGGGGAGACAGATGTATAGGAAGTGCTTGGATAGTTCCATTTTGCTGGGTGTTATTCCTAATGGGAGTGAGGCAAGAAGCCTAGATCTGAATTCTGGTTTACATAATGGGATAAATTTAGCTCATGCTCCCTATCTGGACCCTGGGTTATCCCCTCTCTGAGGCCATCTGTGTTATTTTGTGGGGGAGGGATGTGCCAGGCTCTACCTGTCCAGCAGATAAATCAGAGCAGATAGGGGAAAGGTGATGGAAGGGCAGCAGGTGTGATAAGAGGTATGGCTTCTATAAAGAGCTTCAAAGATTCAGAAAATGTTGGAGCCTTACATGCTGGGAAAAGTTGGACAGTAAGGATGGTGGTGGAGGAATAATTTTGCAGGTTATCTGGTAGACAGGAACCTATATATTAGGGCAAATGGATTAGGAAATGGACACAGATCAGTAAGGCCTTATAGGGCCATCATCCTAAAGAGGAAGTGCTGTTTTAGGTACCGGAGGCATGGTATAAGATAGGCATGGGAGAAGGGTAAAGAAGAACTGGAAAATCAGGCTGAGAAGTCCAAAATTGCCAGTGCCACCCAGGACTACTGATCCCCTACACAAACACCCTTTGCTGATGCTGTGCCCTTCTCTCTTATCAGCGGACCCAGCAGTACAGACAGATGGCAGCCCTCTCTGCTGCCATTTTCACTTCAGCCCCAAGGTGATGTTCACAAAGGTACTGAAGGCCCAGCTGTGGGTGTACCTACGGCCTGTACCCCGCCCAGCCACAGTCTACCTGCAGATCTTGCGACTAAAACCCCTAACTGGGGAAGGGACCGCAGGGGGAGGGGGCGGAGGCCGGCGTCACATCCGTATCCGCTCACTGAAGATTGAGCTGCACTCACGCTCAGGCCATTGGCAGAGCATCGACTTCAAGCAAGTGCTACACAGCTGGTTCCGCCAGCCACAGAGCAACTGGGGCATCGAGATCAACGCCTTTGATCCCAGTGGCACAGACCTGGCTGTCACCTCCCTGGGGCCGGGAGCCGAGGGGCTGGTGAGCAGGGGGCCTGAGGTGGTGGATATGTGTAACCTGGCCCTGAGGAGATAGGGTTACATTGGAAAAGGTAGACAAGGAATGTGAAGGAGGTTGGGGACCAGCATTACTTCTCTGGGGTCAGCAGCTGATTCTAGAGGAGGAGTTGAGGAGTGGGGTGGCAACTATTACTTCTCAAGGATCCAAATCAGACAACAGCTGAAAACTGGATTTGAAGGTAAAGGTGTCAGTTAATGGAAGAGCTGTGAGAACAAAAAAACTGGCTGTTGAGGCGTTGGGCCAAGGGGCTGACAGGGATCAGGTTGCCAGAAGAGTAAGAATTAGAGATGGTGAGTTGAAGGAGAGCTAGCTAGCTGGCAAGAAAAGTGGGCAAAAGATAAATTCTGGGGGTGGGAGCAATGGAAAAGCTGAGAAGTCAGCAGTCTCTATTCTGATGCCCCTGGCAGGTGGGAAAGGAACAGGGAAGAGGAACTGTTCAGGACCATATCACATTTCTTTCCCCTCTCCCTGACCCTCAGCATCCATTCATGGAGCTTCGAGTCCTAGAGAACACAAAACGTTCCCGGCGGAACCTGGGTCTGGACTGCGACGAGCACTCAAGCGAGTCCCGCTGCTGCCGATATCCCCTCACAGTGGACTTTGAGGCTTTCGGCTGGGACTGGATCATCGCACCTAAGCGCTACAAGGCCAACTACTGCTCCGGCCAGTGCGAGTACATGTTCATGCAAAAATATCCGCATACCCATTTGGTGCAGCAGGCCAATCCAAGAGGCTCTGCTGGGCCCTGTTGTACCCCCACCAAGATGTCCCCAATCAACATGCTCTACTTCAATGACAAGCAGCAGATTATCTACGGCAAGATCCCTGGCATGGTGGTGGATCGCTGTGGCTGCTCTTAAGGTGGGGGATAGAGGATGCCTCCCCCACAGACCCTACCCCAAGACCCCTAGCCCTGCCCCCATCCCCCCAAGCCCTAGAGCTCCCTCCACTCTTCCCGTGAACATCACACCCTGTTCCCCGACCAAGCAGTGTGCAATACAACAGAGGGAGGCAGGTGGGAATTGAGGGGTGAGGGGTTTGGGGGAAAGGGGAAGGAGGGGCATAGTCAGGGTGGGGAGTGTTTGAAGTTTGCAGATGAGAAGGTTTGACAAAAAGACAGAGAGATGTAGAGACAGTGATAGAGACAGAGGAACAAAAAGAGCAGCAGTGAGAAGGCAAAGAGAGAGGCAGAAGAGACAGACGAGGCAGAGACAAAACACTGAGAAAGAGACTGAAATGGAGTAATAAATGAAAGCCCCACACCAAGCCTCCTTTCTTCCACTGGCAAGGTGAGGGGCTTGGTATAGTTTGGGGAGATCCCCTGACTATTCAGTAGGAGAAGAAATCAAAAATCCATTCTTTTCTCCTTCTCTCCCTCCAACAGTGGCCAGGGGAAGGGGAAGTGAGGGCAGGGGCAAAAAGATTTGGGAATTTTTATTTATTTATTTATTGTGACTTTTCATTTTTTTTGGTATTTGGCTTTACTGGAATAGGAGGGCCCCTGCCCACTGTGCCCTGTTTATCCCTTATTCCCCAAACCCTACTCTCCCCAACACCTACTCACTTAAGCACTTGTATAAAGCCTCCAGGGTTGGGAATGGGAGTAAAGGGCAAGAGGGCGGACACATGAAGTTTAGTTTCTAACCCATCATCACCCTAACTCAACCTTTTCCGAGCCAAATGGCTTGAATTGAAGCCAGTTGTCATGGAAATAGTAAGAGGTTAGGGTTTAAGAGCTGGGGATGCGGGGGTGGGAGAGAGAACCCTCAACATCCAGGATCTATATAATGAGAGCTACTTTAAACCCTCAGGTCCACCCTCATGATGCTGAGTTATTTAGCCAGAGGGTGCAGCCTGCTTATGCCCAAATTCCCTCAGCCAAGAGAGAGACCAAAGAGCCTCTGGAATGGCCCTGCTCCCAGCCTCTATCTTCAGGTCAATTAGAGAGAGTATAGAGACCCCAGAGTCCCCTGGGTCTGGAAAGCGTTAGGAGAGGTCAAGAAAGGAGCAGTAAGGAGGCTGAAGGTTACAGGGCATTTGAATCCAAATCACTGCTCTGGGCTAGGGAATAGAGCCAGCAGACCAAGGTGGGAGGGATTCTGGAAGGGGGACATTTTAGTCTCCTAACCCCAAAGCTCAGGGTGGAAGAGGGGAGAACAAGGAAGCAGAGTGTATAATTATTTTTTCCTTTTATTTTTGGAATCTAACAGTACCTGGCAGCAGGGAGGGGAAAGTACAGTGGGGAAAAGCATCTGACAAGGCCAGTTAGAACAGAGGATGGGAAGGATGGAGACTCCCGGGTTTGGAAGGCTAGGAAGCAGGCTGAGACTGGTTGCCATTTCAAGTCACTAGCTAGGCCCATTCATTCCTCCCACAACCCTGACCCATTCTCCTCTGGACTCACTGTGCCTCAGTTTCTTCCCCTCAATGGAATGAGAAATGACAGCACCCGCCACAGCCAAGAGATGAATTCTGAGCACTTACCACGGGCACTTTATGGACATAAAATACCTCTCGCTGTGGGACAGATAACCAGGGCACCAGAGTAGTGGTGAAGAGATGTGAGGCTTAAGAGGAGTCACAGGCTTCAGAGTACAAGTTCCCCTCTGCCTCCCAGCTGGACAGTGCCTAGAAGCCAAGGAGTTGAGAATCTCCTGATCCACACCCTATCCTTACTTCACCACCAGGCCTCTTGGCTCCAGGCAAGAGCTTAGAGGATGTCAGGAGAGGTGGGGGTAAGAACCTTCAGCAAAACTGTCACTCTAAGTAGAGCCAGCAGTTACGGGTCTGATAAAAACAGTACTGAACTAAAGTAAAGCCCAAGCTGGTGAGCAAAACTGGATGGCTTATTCTTCCCAAGAGCATGACTCTCCCCCTTGGCCAGTTGGTGGAAGGGGCAAAGGTATGTGACCACCCTTGAGAAGGTGATGTTGGTGAGCTTTAACATCTTATTCCTATTCTTATAGTGAGAAAGTGAAACAAGATCTTTCAGTAGAGGAATGGGCAGGGCTGTTAGGCTCTTCAGCTTGCCTTCACCCATATAGCAGCTATGCTAACCCCAAGCCTCTCTGGCCCTGTTCTTCATCCTTCCTTCTGCCCCAATCCTGGAGGACAAGACACACCCGGCCATCAACACCACTCACATTTCCTTGGTGGAAGGAAAGGAACAGAGAAGTGAAGAACAGATGATATCTCCCTCCAAGGTCAAATGCCTCGTGACCTTGGCAGAGTAGGGATTGGGCAATAAGCATCAGGTATCTTCCCTCTACAGATTCTAGAGAGCTGGGGCATTAAATATGGGGGACACTTAGAATACAGCTCCTTAAATACCACCAAATAAAGACCTTTGTGTGTGTGTGGTGGGTGGGGGGGGGAGCAGGGGTCTTTCTCTTATGAACATAAATCTGTGAGCTGAAGTCTCATTCCCCTGTTCCTCCCTACCCCCAAAGAGGCACAGAGTAAAGGGACTTGGGGGGCACAGCTCAGCAACCCAGTGGGAGTTAGCACCCCCTCCCACCTTATGATGTGTGTGGACCTGGCCAGTGCCCCTCTGAACATATCATTATTAGTGTAATTATCATTTATTTTGTGTATTTGTCACATTGTGTGCATGACAGCCTTTGTTAAGGGTGTCTGAGGAGTATGGAGCTGACAGGGGCATTGGAATGCCGGGAAAGAACTTCTTCAACTGAGATCAAGGCTTCCTGGAGGGAACCACTGCAAAAAGGCCATCAGGCAGTTTTCAAGTTATGTGACAGAGGGCAAAGATGGCCATAGGGTGCTCTGAGTTTTGGGATGGTCACATGACACAATCCAGCACTTGAACCTGAAAAAAAAAATAAAAGCGGTCAAAGAGTTTAGAATTCAGTGCTGAGCTCTTCTCCCTAATCAAGTGCCACATTTACACCTTGGAGAACCGGAGGTGAAGAGGATCTGAGACAGGAAACCTCGTGTTCAATGACTAAGAAGATGGGGTCCTGGAGCAAGACAGAAAACACTAAGGGCATGGTGGTATGAGGTTTGGGACATGCAGGCCAAGGAAGGATGGAAAGAGGACAGGAAACTGGGGGTACCTAGAACAACCCCTCTCTGAAAAGCTTGAGCCAAAACAGTCCCAAAGACAACAAAACCCCTCTCCCAGCCTCCACAGAATGGAAGATCTAAAGGTTCTCTTGAGATGATCCAGGTAGTGTCCTATTCTTCTGCAGTCCCTGTTCCTAGGTTTCCTCAATGAAGTTTGACAAAAATCTAAACCAACATAGCCAACCAACTTGCCTTGTTACACAAGAGTGGCTAAAATAGCATCTCAAATATTCTTTCAGTTCACTGTAAAAATTTTTCCCATGTACCTAGAGCACAATTCCCCAGGAATATGAGTTGGGAATGGCAAAAGAATATTGCCTGACTCACATTTTTCAAAAATAAGGAAAGCTGGCTGGGCGCGGTGGCTTACATCTGTAATCCCAGCACTTTGGGAGGCCGAGGCGGGCGGATCATGCAAGGTCCGGAGTTCGAGACCATGCTGGCCAACACTGTGAAACCTCATCTCTACTAAAATACCCAAAATTAGCCGGGCGTGGTGGCGTGTGCCTGTAATCCCAGCTACATGGAAGGCTGAGGCAGAAGAATCGCTTGAACCCAGGTGGCGGAGGTTGCAGTGAGCTGAGATCGCACCACTGCACTCTAGCATGGTGACAGAGTGAGACTCCCATCTCCAAAAAAAAAAAAAAAAAAAAGGAAAGCAGGACCCAGTGGTGTGCTCCTGTAGTTCCAGCTATTCAGGAGGCTGCGGCAGGAGGACCACTTGAGGCCAGAGGGTCAAGGCTGCAGTGTGCTATAATTGGGCCTGTAAATAGCCACTGTACTCCAAGCTGAGCAACATAGTAAGACACTGTCTCTAAAAAAAATTAAAGTAAAATAAAAATAAGGAAAGCTCCTGTGACATCAACCTGATCCAGAATTGGGGACAGAGCTACTGCGGGTTCAATGTACTGCCATGTTTTCCCTGTCTTATCAGTTCTATCAGCACACTGACCCCATTCAAGACCAACTACAAGACTGAGGCTGGAAGTGGTTGAGTAGCAGAAGTGTTATGTATTCTATCTTCCCAAGGGAACCATATCCACATCTACCCCTAACTTTGGCCTGAGCTGAAAATGGGTTTTCTCTCCCTGTGGCTCATTTGTTTCCTATATTGAGAGAACACCCAAAAAAAGACTACTCAAGATGACTTTTTACAAGTCTTTTCTTTATCCTAAAACATCCTCCAACCGAAGGCATGGGAAGCTATCCTATACTCTGACCTTGCCTATATTTTAAATGGCAGGGGCCCCAACCTAAGAATCAGCAGGCAGTGGCATTTACAGCTTCTGGTCTGTAGTGGCGTAGAAGCAGGAAAGTCAATGCTCCAAAGCAACAATGTCCAGCTTTCCTGCCAGTGAGCTGGGGTTGAGGGAGTGAATGGGACTCTTTCTGCCTTTTCTTTTTCTCAAAATACGACTGCATTAACTGGGTGTATGCACACACAAACATGTTCAAACTAGGGCACTCACACCTAGCTAGAACCTACTCAGGGAAAGAAATATGTATTTCCACAGTACCCTGATCACCCAGTAAAAGCTAATATTTATTGAATAATTACTATGCAAATTATGGTAAGCAAATTGTAGTGTGAATACATGATATGAGAATATCACTTAATTCACACAGCAACCTTCACAATGGGGTTCCTTTTGGTACAGTCTGAAAAGAGAATGATTATCTGCCCAGGGTCTCAGAGCTAGTGTGGTAGAATAAGAAATTAAACCTAAGTAGTTGCTAAACAATATTACATTCTAATCTATCCTATTGAAAGTGATCCGGGAGGTAGAAACCTAAATACAGGAACAACATAAGGGAAAGAGATAACAAGAAAGTTAGGGACACCTTGGACTCAAAGAATCTGGAAAGATGTGAAACCTGTAATTTTAAATCCCTTTGGAAGGGAAAAACAAGAAAAGTCTAGATATGGCAAGAGAAGGGGAGGTTAAATTTTGGGGGGATTCCAATAATCAGAAATAAGTGGCATTGCCAGAGGCCCTCATATAAGAGAACAGCAAAAAAGTTATCCTCCCTTAAGTTCCTCCCTCACTCCTCATATCAGACACAGCAAGAGAACTCAGCTCAACACCAAGAAGTCCTGCCCTTATTCACACTTTCCTTCCTATAGCCCTCATCCTCACAGAAGCTTCTAGCCTCTATCTTCAGCAGTTCTTAAGAGGTGGGGTGGGGGGCTGGGCAGTTTAGAGTGAGAGTGGAAAAAAAGAATAATCCTAGAGAACCATAAAAAAGTACAGATTTACAGCTGAGGAAGCTAGTTCTCCCCACAGCTTTTATAGACTCCCTCATTAAGAGCTTCCAGGTATGCAGAGAATGTCACAGCTTCAGGAATTGGAATCAGTTAACCACATCTGGATGCTGGATCAACTATAGTAGGGAAACTGGGGGAGAGGAAGGAAGGGTACTAAGATCTCAGGTAAACAATTACAAGCCTCAATGTCTGTTCCATCTCCAAATGGAATTACTATTTTAAAACTGAATTGGGAAAAAGGCATCCTGAACTATTCATGCTCAAAGAGTATGTGGAGAATGACTATAATGAGATAGGAAGGGGAGGACTTCATCTGGCTTGGAGGTTAGAGACTTCTGACCAACATAGGAACAGCTGCTGAAATGGGATGAAAGAGGTTAATAAGAAAAAAAAAATCCTCACAAATTGGAAAACACTGTTCAAAGATCTAGGGGAAGTAAGATGAGTGAGGAGAATAATTAGGCTTCAAGAAGAGAATCCTGGCAAGTAAGGCTGAATATCTTTCTGGAAGGTTATAGAGGATAAAGAGACAAAGTGAAGAAAACTTCCAAAAGATCCACTGTTCCACTTCATAATCAGCATCTGCTCTATTCCCTCATGTATTTTTCTCTTTTTAAAACCATATTCAGGAAGAAACCATTAGTGAATCTATAATCTCTCAAGTTACAAATCAGATCTATTCTGTTTTCAGATGAAGGCAGAGTAGAGAGAGGAAAAGCTAGCCCTAAGATCAGAGCCTGAGGTAAAGAAAAGGGAGGCAGACGGAAAAGAGGGAAAAGGGAAGGTCATTCCAATTTTAAGGTTTATTTGGTTGAAGAGGTGTCAAAAATTTAACCAGCATTCCCTTTTGTTCACTTCTCCAAAGTCTCAGAATGGGGCAAACTTCACAACAAATGGGCAGCAGTTTTTGGATCTGCTCTCCAAGGCACAATTTTTCTAAATTATCTAAACTTTAGGTCCCTGCTTTCCTCACCAACCAGAGACTTTGGAGAAATAAAGAGATATCTTGACATTAGAAAGGTGATCAAACTATTACCATTTCATTAAGCACAAAACCAGGCAGGTTTTAGTAGAAATAAGGATAAAGGATTACACCACAGCAACATGGGACCTGATCATAGTACCAAAGTTTTCAGGTAAGGTGTCAGGCTCCTAAGTCTTATTACCAAAAATAACTCAAACAAAAACCGAGCTTATATAAAGATTAAGAGGAGAAATTCTGCAATAACATATCCAAAAAGATTAAGCAGGTTTCAGATCTACATGAACTTGAAGCCTCCAGTTCCACTGCTTATGTTCCCAATGATTTAGCTAACAATGCGTAACAGCTCTGACATCCTCTGTCATGCTTTGATTCTGCATACAAAATTTCTTCTGTCTCTGAGGGATATCCAGCCCATCTCCCTTCCTGAACTGACTGACCAACATAGTATCGTATCACATCACCCTTGAAATCAGGGCCCTTTTCCTTTAATGTGGGACCCTGGACTCCATTTTATCCAAGAAAAAGTCTGCATTATTAGCTAATAACAGAAGGCTACTAATCACTGCCCTTGTATTTATGTCCTTTGCAACACCTAAAACCTCCCATGTTCTGTTTTATTTCAGCGGGTCACTACAAGCTGCTGGAGCAAAGACTTGGTGGGTGGGTAACTTAACCTCTTCACAGAGGATAAAAAATGCTTGTGAGTATGACAGAAGGGAATAAATAGGCTTAAAGGGTAAACTCAATCCTTTTCCTTGTCTTCTCTTCTAAGGGATAAAGGTATTATGGCCAATTCTCTATCATATTTGCCCCTGAAGCTCCCCTTATCTGGTCTAATCTAGCTCCAATAAATCAAAGGAGCACCTAATAAAACACATTGTTCTCTTTTCTATTTTTTTTATTAACAAGCAACATAATCAAAAACAAAAACACAACAACCTTAAAGCTGAAACAGCAATAAGTCAAACTGCTGCCGCAGTTCACGGATGTACCTGGGGTACATGCTCCCTCATTGCGAGGCAGGACGTAGGCACATGACTGTGCATTTAGGCATATATGTGACCAAGAAGAAGGAGAGAAATGGAAAACACTGGAGAACAGAAAGTATCAGGAACTTTTCATCAGGCAATCCCAAAGCGCTCTGCTCTTTTCCTCTTCTTTGCCTGTAAAGAAGAAGCAAGAAGAAAAAAATTAGACTGAAGACAATAGTTGCCTGGGTTCCTGGCTGCTTTAATCCAAACTCACATGAACTGTCACAAGGCCCAAGAAGGAAGGATGGCCCAGACTTGAGCTTGGTAGCTAGAGATTTCATTCCTGAATCTCTCCAATCCTTCCAGTTATCCAGTAGGAGCTGGAAAGTTTAATGGGTAAGGAGGGTGAGGAGTAAAGAAGATTACTGGGGACGAGGGACAGAGAGAAGAACAGTGGTAGAAAATGGGAAGATTCCTGAAGCAAAGAGGGCCACTCAGCCTGAGATCAAGCTAGCCTGGAAACAACGGGCTCTTAACAGGCTGGGAAAAGTCTTCCAGTCAATGGGGAGACGGAAGATTTCAGAGGATAAAGGATTAACCAATGCTATTCATAGAGGTGAAGGAGATGCCCTTCTGAGCAGTCAGGCCCAGACAGTAGCTATTCCTTAGGACTCCAACTCACAAAAAAGGCATATAAATCTTTGATGCCAACAGAACGAATAGGGAGTGAGTGGTATGTGGGTGAGTCCCTATCATAGATCTCTTAAAGGAGACAGCAACACTGGAGAGGACACAAAATGGTGAAGGAAGACTTCTGGTTCTGGAAGTGACTCACAGAACAGCACCAAGTCCTTCATGGGCACTCCCAACCACTGCCCCTAGCAGAATACAAACTCCTCTGGCTTTTTTCTAGTGAAGAGTGTTAGCTGATCTGACTGGCTCACGCCTGTAATCTCAGGACTTTGAGAGGCCGAGGCAGGCAGATCACGAGGTCAGGAGTTCAAGACCAGCCTGACCAACACGGTAAAACCCCGTCTCTACTAAAAACACAAAAATTAGCCGGGTGTGGTGGCACACGCCTGTAATCCCAGGTACTCAGGAGGCTGAGGCAGAATAATCACTTGAACCCGGGAGGCGGAGGTTGCAGTGAGCTGAGATCGCACCACCGCACTCCAGCCTGGACGACAGAGCGAGACTCCATCTCAAAAAAAAAAAAAGAAGCTTTTCATAAAGCATCATCCTGTTGGTACTGTCCTCAAGATAGTAAGTTCTTGCCAGATATGGCTGTTTAAGGCCTTCCACCATGATCGTAAGCTTCCTGAGGCCTCCCCAGAAGCCAAGCAGATGCCAGCACCATGCTTCCCATAAAGCCTGCAGAAATGTAAGCCAATTAAGCCTCTTTTCTTCATAAGTTACCTAGTCTCATGTATTTGTCCTTTACAGCAATGCAAGAACAGCCTAATATACTTTTTTTTTTTTTTTTTGAGACGGTCTTGCTCTGTTGCCCAGGCTGGAGTACAGTGGTGCCATCTGGGCTCACTACAACCTCCACCTCAGCCTCTGGAGTAGCTGGGACTACAGGCACATGCCACCACACTCAGCTAATTTATTTTAAACTTTTAGTAGAGATGAGGTCTCACTATGTTGCCCAGGCTAGTCTCCAACTCCTGACCTCAAGTGATCCTCCCACACTGCTCTCCTAAAGTGCTGGGATTCTTTCATTTTGAGAAACTATCTGTAAACAAAGTGACAAGAACAGGAAGTCTCATTTGAGTCCACTGTCCTTTTCCAGAAATGAGTTAGGCACAACCAGTTCTTATTAAATATTTTAAAACTATCCCTTTTTATACAGAATCGTTTCACTCTTTAAATAAAACTTTGAGGTAGGTTTTATTATCTCCACTTCCTAGATGATGAAACCTGAGGCTCAGGAAGTACTGTAACTTATTAATACTAAGTGGCAAAGCCTTTTTCTTTTCTTTTTTTTTTTTGAGAGCAAGTCTCACTCTGTAGCCCATGTTGGAGTGGCGTGATCTTGGCTCACCGCAACCTCTGCCTCCCGGTTTCAAGAGATTCTCATACCTCGGTCTCCAGAGTAGCTGGGATTACAGGCACATGCCACTGCACCCGGCTAATTTTTTTAAATAAGTAAATAAATAAATAAATAATTGTATTTTTAGTAGAGATGGGGTTTCACCATGTTGGCCAGGCTGATCTTGAACTCTCGACCTCAGGTAATCTGCCTGCCTCAGCCTCCCAAAGTGCTAGGATTATAGGCGTAAGCCACCGTGCCCGGCCGCCTTTTTCTTTTTTGAGACAGGGTCTCACTCTATTGCCCAGGCTGGAGTACAGTGGCGCCATCCAGGTTCACTGCAGCCTTGACCTCCTGGGCTTAAGTGATCCTCCCATCTCAGCCTCCTGAGTAGCTGGGACTATAGGTGTGTGCCACCACGCCTAGCTAATTTTCCTAGTTTTAGTAGAGACAGGGTTTCTCCATGTTGCCCAGGCTGGTCTCAAACTCCTGGGCTCAAGAGATCTGCCTGCCTCAGCCTCCCAAAGTGCTAAGATTACAGGCATGAGCCACCACACCCAGCCCAGAGCCAATTTTAGAATCCAAGCCTACCTGATTCCAAACGTTATACTCTTTGCCACTAGTCTAACAGACTCTAACACTGAATTAAGTATATTGATGGAATTCAGTGATGCCACTTCACCCAGAAAAAAAGTTATCAAGAAAAAAGCAAAATATTTGGACACTTAAGAAGTAGGTGGGTGGCCAGACATAGTGGCTCATGCCTATAATAATCCCAGCAATTTGGGAGCTGAGTGCAGAGGATCGCTTGAGCCCAGGAGTTTGAGACCAGCCTGAGCAACAGAATGAGACCCCATCTCTACTTAAATAAATAAATAAATAATTAAGAAGTAGGTGGGAAAACAGTGTTTCTCTACTCAGTTTATTCACTCTCACTTCCTGGGCAACAGAGACCCCAACTCGACTTAAATAAGTAAATAAATAAATAAATAAATAAATAAATAAATAGGTGGGGAAACAATATTTCTCCATTCAGTTTATTCACTCTAATTTCCCTTCAAGGTCTATGAAGCGTTCCAGGTATATTTTTACCTCTGTATCCTCTGTGGTTCCAGTTCCAGCTGAACTTGTGACAATCCCAAATCGCTCCTTCCTCTTTTTCAGTTTCTCATCATCTTCAGACTGTTCAAGGACAAAGGAAAGAGTTGAAACAAACTAGCCTCCATTCACCAAGTAAATGGGAATGAAATGATAACTTATTGGTCACAAGGTGCTAACCAACCCTGTGCCAAGAACTAAGGATCACATAAAGAGATAAGATACATAAGAAACTGAATAAGCTAGCATATACTATGTTGTACCTAGAATGACTAAAAACTTAATTTTAGGCAGGGCCTCAATACTCATAAGACAAGTAGGGTAAAGAAACAGTAAGAGGCCGGGCACGGTGACTCACACCTGTAATCCTAGCACTTTGGGAGGCTGAGGCGGGTGGATCAGGCAGTCAGGAGTTCAACACCAGCCTGGCCAAGATGATGAAACCCCATTTCGACTAAAAATACAAAAAAATTAGCTGGGTGTGGTGGCGGGCGCCTGTAATCCCAGCTACTAGGGAGGCTGAGGCAGAGAACTGCTTGAACCTGGGAGGCAGAAGTTGCACTGAGCTGAGATCGCACCACTGCACTCCAGCCTGGGTGACGGAGTGAGACTCTGTCTCAAAAAAAAAATAATAAATGAAATAAACAGTAAGAAACACCCATAAAACAAATTTCTATGCTCAAGCAATTCTGGCAGTTGAGGGATATGGAAAACTGAGGTTTCACTGAATAACACCCAAAGTTACACCTAGTAACACCTAGTTAGAAGGTACCCAAACTACTTGTTGAACAATGCTTACACGTTACCAAGGAAAGAAAGGGGAAGAGGGCCAGAGTGGTATTTCTGAAAAACTTATTTGCTTGAAACACCCAGCAAAGCCATAGAAGGCTCTGAATAGTTTGAAATGATTCTTAAAACAGGTGAATCAAGGTGACAGCCATGGTCAACTCTCTAAGAGAAATGCTGTGGACATTTTCCAAGCATCTGTGAAACTCATGATGTCTGCCTGGGAATGAGAGAATATTTCAGTTTACCATGAGTTGGAGCTCGCCATTATTCTAGGTGTTTTGTATCATTCATGTCCAACACTGCTCAGTATAAGAGTCTATATATTTTCCTATCAGAACCTAAACCCTACCATTTTATTTAGCCCACTTTAACAGTTATTTTCTCTTTCTCCACCTCCCCCTCACATCTTATCACCAGTCATCAGAAGCTCAGCCACAGGATTAGAAAACATCTGAAATCAGGTAGGCTCCTCGGGTGTCTTTCCTCCAGGAAGGACTTTCTAAAATTTGGCACATATATAAAAAGATCTCATTCTCTCATCATCTCAAGAGACCCTCTACTCCCTAGAGATGTACCCATCCTCACTAAAGAGCAGGACAGTTTCTTTGACTTTATTTACGTTAAGTTAACCCAACAGAAGGACAGATAAGCAAGAGTTCAAACAAGGGCACAGTGGCTCACACCTGTAATTCCAGCACTTTGGGAGGCCAAGGCAAGCAGATCACTTGAGGTCAGGAGTTGGAGACCAGCCTGGCCAACATGGTGAAACCCATCTTTACTAAACATACAAAAATTGGCCAAGCATGGCCGCGGGTGCCTGTAATCCCAGCTACTTGGGAGGCTGAGGCAGGAAAATAGCTTGAACCCAGGAGGCGGAGGTTACAGTGAGCTGAGATCATGCCATTGCAGTCCAGCCTGGGTGACAGAGTGGGACTCCGTCTCAAAAGAGTTCAAACAAACTACCTTTTTTTTTTTTTTTTTGAGACAGAGTCTTACTTCGTTACCCAGGCTGGAGTGCAGTGGCACAATCTCAGCTCACTGCAACCTGTGCCTCCCAAGTAGCTGGACTACAGGCATGTGCCACCATGCCCGGCCAATTTTGTATTTTTAGTAGAGACGGGGTTTCTCCATGTTGGTCAGGCTGGTCTCGAACTCCCAACCTCAGGTGATCCGCCCACCTTGGCCTCCCAAAGTGCTGGGATTACAGGTGTGAGCCACTGCGCCTGGCCTCAAACAAACTTTTAAAGAATGTCTGTGTGGTGCTTCTGAGCTGGATTTGTTTTTAAATCCCAAGGAAATTATAGTCCTACAGTCTATAGGCCGGCTGTGTCTCTGGGTGTCCCAAAACTACAAGGTCAAAAGCAAAGGTAACAAAAAGACCTACAGAAATATACAGGAATTTTTCAATGCCTCTACTCTCAACCCCAACCAAGGAGTTGTCTTTGTCCCTGTGGCCACAGCAGCCACCTGTACAAATCAAAAGCAGGGCAGCTATCCAGCTTTCTGTGCTCAATTTAACTAGTCCACCTGTCTGAACACAGCAGGCAGGAGTACTGTCTTGGTCTTTAACTCTTTCAGCTTGAGAAAGATGTTCATTTTCTCCCTTTTGCTGCACCTGCTTTCTAGTGAGTAGGAAGAGACCTAAGAAAGAATGATGGTTACGAACCAATTAAGAATCCTATACAAGTTATCATTTAATCACAGTTTATTACTAGAATAAACTACTGCCTACACAGTTTTTCTGCCTTTCTCATTATGACCACCAGCAAATCCATAGCGGGTACCTCATTAATGTACTCTGAACTATTGTAAAAACATTAAGCCAGGTTCAAAGAAAAAAATAAGTATTCTTGTCCTTAATAATAATAAATTAAAATAATAACATTATAGCCATGAACATCTGAGTGCTTAGTATATGCCAGGTACTGTGTGCAGTTCTTTACACATGCAATATCTCATTTACTACTTTTTTTTTTTTTCCCCCCCAGAGACAGAGTCTCGCTCTGTCGCCCAGGCTGGAGTGCAGTGGTGCCATCTTGGCTCAATGCAATCTCCACCTTCCAGGTTCAAGGGATTCTCCCGCCTCAGCCTCCTGAGTAGCTGAGACTACATGCGCACGCCACCACACCTAATTTTTGTATTTTTAGTAGAGATGGGGTTTCGCCACGTTAGCCAAACTGGTCTCGAACTCCTGACCTCAGGTGATCCGCCCACTTCGGCCTCCCAAAGTGTTGGGATTACAGGCGTGAGCCACTGCATCCAGGCCCATTTACTACTTTATTTTAATTTTTGCAGAGAGGGGGATCTCGCTATGTTTCCCAGGCTAGTCTTGAACTCCTGGGCTCAATCAATCCTCTTGCCTCAGCCTCCCAAAGTGCTGGGATTACAGGTGTGAGCCACTGTACCTGGCATCATTTACTTCTTATAATAATCCTATGGAGTAGGCACAGCAATTAAATTCATTTCATAGATAGGAAAATTTAGTCTTGGAGAGATTAAGTGACTCACCCAAAATTTCACAAATAATACAAGGATTGGAATCCAGGACATTTTACTCAGGAATCCACTTTCTTAGCTTTACCACCTCCTCAAGGTATCTCACTTAAGTATTTCTTTGGAAGAACAGTAGGACAATTAAGTGCTTAACTCCCAAGGAGGAAGGATCACTAGAACCCTTAGCTAAAAAAACTTGTAAATTTTAATCACATCACTCAAATAATCAGGTCAAGAATACTAGGACCCCTTCTTCTAACGTACCATATACCTACAATTTATAAGTAACAGTATCTAGGAAAAGGGCTCCAGTTAGTAATCTTGTACTAATGTTTTTCTCAGCTAAATCTGGTTCTAATTTTGCTTAATTGGCTATTCCATTTGTTGAGATGTAATAAAAGAATAAGGGGCTGGGAGCGGTGGCTCACATCTGTAATCCCACCACTTTGAGAAAATCCCAGGAAGGATCTTCTAAAATCCTGAGGTCGGGAGTTCGAGACCAGCCTGACCAACATGGAGAAACCCCGTCTCCACTAAAAATACAAAATTAGATGGGCGTGGTGGCGCATGCCTGTAATCCCAGCTACCTGGGAGGCTGAGGCAGGAGAAGCGCTTGAACCCGGGAGGTGGAGGTTGCGGTGAGCCGAGATCTCGCCATTGCACTCCAGCCTGGGCAACAAGAGCGAAACTCCATTTCAAAAAAAAAAGAAAAAGAATAAGGCTGGGCGCAGTGGCTCACACCCATAATCCCAGCACTTTGGGAGGCCGAGGCGGGCAGATCACAAGGTCAAGATATAGAGACTATCCTGGCCAACATGGTGAAACCCCGTCTCTATTAAAAAAAAAATACAAAAATTAGCTGGGTGTGGTGGCGAGTAGTAGTCCCTACTCGGGAAGCTGAGGCAGGAGAATCACTTGAACCCGAGAGGCGGAGGTTGCAGGGAGCCAAGATCACGCCACTGCACTCCAGCCTGGCAACAGAGCCAGACTCTGTCTCACAAAAAGAAAAAAAAAAAAAAAAAAAAAAGGAAGGTTTCCAACAAACATTAAGTCCCACCACATTTTTTACTAACAAAGTCAAGGGGGAAAGTTTCCTTGATCTACTACCACTAAGATAAAGTGAATATGGAATATAAATGGGGATTTCAAGTTGAGAACCTCTAGAATGTTCTAGTTGATATATCTTCACTAAGTCTCCTGGCCAAGTAGGAAACAGTTTTCAGGAAAATAAATGGAGCCTCTCTTCTTGTGGAGAGGCAAGACTAGACCACTATCTTGTTAAACTACCATTATAAACTTTTTTCCATTCAATTTAGCACTACCAGTACTTCAGCAAGTTCAAATCACAGAGGAGATAAGACTTTTGAAACCCAGACATTATATAAGCACAAACCCTGAGGCCAAGCCCTCCCCCAACGTATGTCCACTTGGAATGTGCGGGCCAGTTTTGCTTCTCCTGGTTCTTTATTTGGCTATATCCTCAAATGGGGAGTCTGATTTCCCCATTAGCCACCTGCCTCGCTGCCCACCTTTTTTAGAGACAGGGCCTCACTCTGTTGCCATGCTGTCGTGCAGTAGCATGATCATGGCTCACTGTAATGTTGAATCCCTGGGCTCAAGTAATCCTCCAACCTTAGCCTCCTCAGTAGCTAAGAACTAAAGGTATGTGCCATGCCTGGCTAATTTTTTTTTTTTTTTTTTTAATAGAGACAGGGTCTTGCTATGTTGCCTAGACTGGTTTCAAACTCCCGGACTCAAGCAATCCTTTCACCTCGCCTCCCAAAGTGCTGGGATTACAGGCATGAGCCACCCACTAGCTTCCCTTTTAAACAAGATCTTTGGTGCCTCTTCAGGAGATACAGGCAGAGCATCTGTTCTAAACCCATTAGGGGTTCCAGGGGAAAACAACAACAACAACAATACATCTTTCCCCCAACCCCCCACAAATAGCCTGCTCTTCCCTCCCCACCCAGCACCCCTCAGCTCCTCTCTTAAAGCCTCTTTCCTCCTTTCCCTGCAGGGAAAGTGCACAACTGGGCCCAGTAAATCAACACAGTTCTAATGATCTCTCTCACTTGACCCTTCTAGCGTGACGGTGTCGCATGGAAACAAACGTACAATAAACTTCACTCCATCTTTAGCTCCTTGCTGACAGGTTTTGATTCATGGGATGGTGAAACCCATCTGAGGGAAATTACCTCGATCAAAACTCATGTCTCTCTGCATTCATCAGGCCAATGCTCCCTCAGGCCATGCTCAAGTGCACAAATGGGGTTGTGGCATCTGCAGGCAGCAGTGACCCCTCTAGCTCAGTGTCACATGCATTTGAAAACCTTTCCCTTCTTCATCCCTCCCCCACTACCCTCCCTCAAACCCTCAACTACTAACAAATCTTTTTTCTTCCCATGCATACTCCTGTGTGAGAAGAGAAGTGCTTGAACCTGAAGTGCCCTTATTTCCTATCAAATCTATACTCCTAAAAACAAACAATTTGCACCCAAAATCAAGAGAAAACTGTCCTTACTGGCCAAATACAGGCATTGGATGTTCAGATTAATCCATACATTTCCATTCCTCCCTCCTCTTCCATCTCAAGATTTAAAACACCAAGCCAACCGACAGATGCCAGTAATTTCAGTATATACAAACCTCATGGTACCTAATACCTGTCTTGTTTGCTTTCCTTAAGATCTCATTTATAAAAATGAGAAATAATTGTGCAAAAGAGGAGAGAGTACCTATATAAGAACAGAAAGCATAGTCTACATATTTTGGGTTTTTTTTGGCGGTGGGGGGGGGGTTGTTTTTTTTGAGACAGTCTCACTCTGTCACCCAGGCTGGAGTGTAGTGGCTCAATGTCAGCTCACTGCAACCTCCACCTCCCAGGCTCAAGGGAGCTTCTCACCTCAGCCTTCCAAGCAGCTGGGACCACAGGCGCAAGCCAACACGCCCAACTAATTTTTGTTTTTTTGTAGAGAGAGGGTTTCACCATGTTGCCCAGGCTGGTCTTGAACTCCTAAGCTCAAGCAATCTACCCGCCTCTGCCGCCTAGTCTCTGCCTCCCAAAGTGCTAGGATTACAGGAATGAGCTACCATGCCCAGCCCCAGGGTCTATATTTAATAAAACCAAATACCCTTAGTATCATTGTATTTTCCATTGTAGAATACAGTTCCAAACTGAGCCCTTGAAAACAATACCTGAAAGAGAAAAGACAGACATTCAAGCCTGCTCCAAGATACAAATTACATGTGTAAAGAGTGCTTTGCACACAGGAACTATAAAAGGTATTCAATAAATGTTAGCTATTACTTTTATTGCCGTATTTCTCCTGGTCCTTGAAACAAAGTTTGAGATCACAATCAAAATTTAAGCTAACAATGCCATTCATTCTTCTAGATAAGAAGTGAAATCATGGTGGCCTAGTGTGGTGGTTCACACATGCCATCCCAAGCACTTTGGGAGGCCGAGGTGGGAGGATCACTTGAGCCCAGGAGTTCAAGACCAATCTGGGCAACATAGTGAGACCCCATCTCTACCAAAAAAAAAATTTAGCTGGGCATGGTGGTACACGCCTGTGGTTCCAGGTACTCGAGAGGCTGATGGGGGAGGATTGCTTGAGCCAAGGAGGTTGAGGCTGCAGTGGGCCATTGTCACGCCACTGCACTTCAGTCTGGGCAACAGAGTGAGATCTTGTCTCAAAAATATACAAATACAAGCCGGGCACGGTGGCTCACGCCTGTAATCCCAGCACTTTGGGAGGCCGAGACGGGTGGATCACGAGGTCAGGAGATCGAGACCATCCTGGCTAACACGGTGAAACCCCATCTCTACTAAAAATACAAAAAATTAGCCAGGCATGGTGGCGGGCGCCTGTAGTCCCAGCTACTCGGGAGGCTGAGGCAGGAGAATGGTGTGAACCCGGGAGGCAGAGCTTGCAGTGAGCCGAGATCGCGCCACTGCACTCCAGCCTAGGCAACAGAGCGAGACTCCCTCTCAGAAAAAAAAAAAAAAGGATATACACACACACACACACAAATACAAATAAACAAATAAATAAATGAGCAAAATCACCAAAGGCTGGTAAGAATTAGATCCATTACCAAGGCAACAAGAAAATTCCCTTTAGCTTCAAGAAAAATGAGTATATATTTGGACAGACGACTAAGGGTTAAAATTTGGGTTGTGGAAGAACAGCTACTGGACAAAATCAGTCTTCTCCACAAAGTCCTATTAACCATCTCCCTCCTTCCCTCCCTCCCTCTCTCTCTTATTTATTTATTTATTTAGAGACAGAGTCTCACTCTGTCACCAGGCTGGAGCACAAAGGCGTGACATCGGCTCACTGCAACCTCCGCCTCCCAGGTTCAGGCGATTCTCCTGCCCCAGCCTCCCAAGTAGCTGGGATTACAGGTGCCTGCCACCACGCCCTGCTAATTTTTTTTTTAATTTTTAGTAGAGACAGGGTTTCTCCATGTTGGCTTGGCTGGTCTCGAACTCCTGATCTCAGGTGATCCGCCTACCTCAGCCTCCCACAGTGCTGGGATTACAGGCATGAGCCACCGTGCCCAGCCCTCTTATTTTTTTGAGACTGAGTCCCACTCCATCGCCCAGGCTAGAGTGTAGTGGCGCGATCTCGGCTCACTGCAACCCCCACCTCCCGGGTTCATGAGATTCTCCTGCCTCAGCCTCTGGAGTAGCTGGGATTACAGGTGCCCACCACCACCACACCAGGCTAATTTTTGTATTTTTAGTAGAGACAGGGTTTCACCAAGTCAGCCAGGCTGGTCTCGAACTCCTGACCTCAGGTGATCCACCCGCCGCAGCCTCCCAAAGTGCTAGGATTACAGGCGTGAGCTACCATGTGAAGCCTCTTTCTTTTTTTTGAGACAAAGTCTCATTCTGTTGCCCAGGCTGCAGTGCAATGGCACGATCTCGGCTCACTGCAATCTCCGTCTCCTGGGTTTAAGCGATTCTCCTGTCTCAGCCTCTCAAGTAGCTGGGATTACAGGTGTAAGCCCTATGCCCAGCTAATTTTTTGTATTTTTAGTAGAGATGGGGTTTCTACATGTTGGTCAGGCTGGTCTTGAACCTCAAGTGATCCACCCTCCTCAGCCTCTCAAAGTGCTGGGATTACAGGTGTGAGCCACCATGCCAGGCCAAACTATCTTCTCTTTCTCAGACCTTGAAAATCTGGGCTGCTAGGCTTTGCTGATTTCATAAACCCTAATAATTAACGACTAACAATAAAAGATATCTATTTAAGGTAATATATGAGGGGACTGGGCAAGGATCTAACCTCTATCTATGTAGATCCAATCCCAGGTTCTCTAAAGGCCCCTGAGGAATCTCTTTCACTGAATTATGTGACATCAGGTTCAATCAACATTTTCAATAGCATTGTAGCCATAAAATTAATTAATTCATTCAGTAGTCAAATGAGTATCTACTTTGGGTCAGGTACTGGGAATACAGAGATCAATAAGATAAAGTTAAGGAATAAGAACCTTAACTTCACGAGGCTTATGAATTCACCAAGTTACTATAAAGGTGTATACTACTGTTCTTTACATAACTACATTATGAGGACTCATAAGGGAAATTTGCTTTCTAGCCCCCAGATCCAAAAGAGTTATGCTTTTCTTGGGCAACTTGCTAGCTTTTTACCTTCTGAATCTTGTGAATCACCATAAACAGTGCAACTGTGCTTTCCCTTTCTACTGGCTGCCATAAAGTTTGGAGCCAAATGTGTGGCCTACCTTTAGCACGTGATTTTGAACATACAAATGGTCTCCAACTTATGATGCTTTGCCTTAAGATTTTTCAACTTTACAACGGTGAACGATGCATGCTCAGTAGAAACTATACTTGACGTATCCATACAACCACTCTGTTCACTTTCGGTATTCAATAAGTTACATGAGATAATCAACACTTTATTACAAAATAGGCTTTGTGTTAGATGATTTTGCCCAACTGCAGACTAATATAAGTGTTCTGGGATTTTTAAGGTCAACTAGCTAAGCTATGATGTTCAGAAGGTCAGGTGTATTAAATGCACTTTTGACTTAAGACGGGTTTTTATCAGGACATAACCCCCATCATAAGGTGAGGAGTATCTGTGTTTCTATTAGAAGAGAGAGGCCAGAGGTATTGAAGTGAGAGAGAAACATGAAATCCAGAGATGAAAAGCAAACACACAGAAACAGAGATAGGAATTTAGAAAGCAAGATGAAGTGTAGTTAGTTACAGGGTTGCTGCTGGTCCCTTAAGAACGTACGCCTCTATAAACATAATGGAATTTATTTTAAAATACTCAATGTCCTGAGAAGAAAAAAGAGAGAGGAAAGAGTTATCAGGTTATAACTAGAATTTTTTTTTTTTTTTGAGATGGAGTCTCGCTCTGTCGCCCAGGCTGGAGTGCAGTGGCGCGATCTCAGCTCACTGCAAGCTCCGCCTCCTGGGTTCAGGCCATTCTCCTGCCTCAGTCTCCCAAGTAGCTGGGACTTACAGGCGCCCACCACCACGCCCAGCTAGGTTTTTTTTTTTTTTTTTCCCGTATTTTTAGTAGAGACGGGTTTACACCGTGTTAGCCAGGATGGTCTCGATCTCCTGACCTCATGATCCGCCTGCCTCGGTCTCCGAAAGTGCTGCGATTACAGGCATGAGCCACCACGCCCAGCCTATAACTAGAAATTTTAAATTAAGGGTTCTTAGCAATGATTTCCATGGCATATATACTGTAGCCAGGAAGTAAGTTGCAAAAGGAAGATCAGATGCAACAATTGGCAGCTGAATACCACAGATATTTTCTGAAGTGTCTGTTCCCTTTTTACAGCAGAGTACCATTACTATGTCTACCCAAAATGGAGTTCTAACTTTATTTTCTAAACCCAACCTGTGTCTTCAAGATATAAAGTCATGAGAACATTTTTCGAAACTTACTAATTTTATCCTAAATACAGTAAAGAATACTGCTCCTTGCTTGTGTGCTAAGGCTGTTTACTCTGCCAAAAGGGGTCCAATTTGATGTAATTAGCATCCCATGGGTTGTGTGTTGAAAGCATTCACCTTCTTCAATCTTTTTTTTTTTTTTTTTTTTTTTTTTTTTAACAGAGTTTCGCTCTTGTTGCCCAAGCTGGAGTGTGCAATGATGTGATCTCGGCTCACTGCAACCTCTGCTTCCCGGGTTCAAGTGATTCTCCTGCCTCAGCCTCCCAAGTAGCTGGGATTACAGGCGCATGCCACCACACCTGGCTGTTTTTTGTTTGTTTGTTTGTTTGTTTGTATTTTTAGTAGAAACGGGGTTTCACCATGTTAGCCAGGCTGGTCTCGAACTCCTGACCTCAGGTGATCCGCCTGCCCCGGCCTCCCAAAGTGCTGGGATTGCAGGTGTGAGCCACTGCGCCCAGCCCACCTTCTTCAATCTTATTACCAGTGCCACTCCGGATCATATAAAAAGAAACTAGGAGAAACAAAGCAAAGTGTAACCCAAGCATCATTAGGAATTTGAACTCAGTAATTCCCAAGAACACAAAGCATGAGTACTTTCACTGGATTCAAATAAGAAACATCGTTATTCTCTGCGACCAAAAGAATTAACCAAGCCAGGCACTGTTCCTGGTCAAGTGTAACAAGCTCACTCACTTATCATCCCTCCTTATACCATGTGTGAGAAGCAGAAATTCCAATCTAAAGAGTCCAGTCAGAAAAATCCTTAGAAGCAGAAAGAAGCATTTCAGGGGAGCTCAGGTACTGCTATTATTTTCCCCCTCAAAAGTCTTTTCCCTAGAGTGATGGAAGAGAGGCTGACAGAGAGCTAAGATGTCATATTTCACAAAAATAACAAATAACTGCCCCCCTTTGTAAATGAGTTACCATACTAAGATGTTAATAGTTCTCAGGCCAGTCTGATTTCCAAAGGAATGTAAGGTAGCATGGCAAAAAGGAAAAGAGAGAGCCTTTTGGCCACTTTTCCTGAATCTCAGTGCCACGTGACTGATGGCAGGATGAAAAGCAGAGCCTGGGGGCTTTCAGGCGATGGTAGATTAATGATGACACGGCCTTGACTTCCCAGAGGTAAAGGTTATGAAACACTCCAGGGTAAGCGAGCTTCCAATTTCATACTCTCAGGATGAATGACAGCAACTGATGGTTATTCTCTCAGAAACACTTGGATGCTTAAAAACACAGCTGTCACCTCCCCTGCCCCAGTTTCTGAAACTGTTTATTCCTGAGCCTTTATGCCAACCAGACGACAGAACATAGGGTGGTCCCAAAAATCAATGCACAGAGCTTAAGTAGATGAAGGTGAGAGACCAGACTAGCAGCAAGTACACCGCCTTAGCAAATAATATGGTAGAGACACTCCAACACTATCCACATATATACACGTAACACACCTCCCCAATATAACCATCTTAACCTACTCTCAATAATCTCTTTCAAGTGTGACATCAGTATCAACTTTCTAGGGCTGGTAGGGTGCTAGGAACTTTAAAGTTACACGACAATTAGAGAACACCAGGAATTGCATCTCCTCTTATCTTCACAGGATTTGAAGCCCGAGAACACAGTCAGCTCAGAACCACTCACTCACTAGGTTCTACCACTTTTTCTTTCTCTTGTCCAAATCAAGCTCTTTCCCCAACCCCCCCTCCTCTTCAACCCCAGAGGAGGTCGTTTCGGTCTTGCTCTAGCTGATTGTAGGACAAAGCAAGGCAGGCAGAGGAAATGAAGGCGTCACACTTGAGACCCCCAGAAATCAAGTTTCTATTAAAAGTCCCCATCTCCCTCCTTTAAAAGCCAAGGAGCTGCTGCTTTTAAGGATAAGTGATGCAGAGCCTGGCAGAAATGTCAAGAAGTCAGTAGAGGGAAGCTGAAACTTTTTTTTTTTTTTTTTTGAGACAGAGTTTTGCTCTTTCTGCCCAGGGTGGAGTGCAATGGCATGATCTCAGCTCACCACAACCTTCGCCTCCCGGGTTCAAGTGATTCTCCCGCCTCAGCCTCCCGAGTAGCTGGGATTACAGGCACGCAGCACCACGCCTGGCTAATTTTGTATTTTTCAGTAGAGACAGGGTTTCTCCATGTTGGCCAGGCTGGTCTCTAACTTCCAATCTCAGGTGATCTGCCCGCCTCGGCCTCCCAAAGTGCTGGGATTACAGGCGTGAGCCACCACGCCCAGCCTGGGAAGCTGAAACTTTTCAGGAGAGGTGAATGCTGTCTTAGCCAAAACATACAGAGAAGGGAGGACAGTTACCTGACCATTCAGAAATTTAGAGTGAGCACTAGGAAAACAGATTATTTTCATCTAAAGTATTTAAAAATGCAGATTTCAGGCCACAACCCAACCTAATTAATCTATATCTCAAAAGGGAAGGCCTACAGAGCTGTATTTTTTAAAGGGTCCCCTGTAACCCTTACGTGCAACCATTATTTGGGGCCAATTTCAAGTAGCTTTGAAAAAATATAGACCAAACAACTTTTTAAAATTTCTCATCAAGTCCAAGTAAGACTCCCATCCTGCTCCAATTATCTCCTATAAATGCTAAGGGTAGTCCAAAGTTTATGCTTCCTACAAAAACTATTTCAGCTGCAGAGATGTGAGGGGTAAAAAGAGAGATGTGAAGAAATCACAGAGGACTCTAGGTAGCACACCTGTCTTATTGCTCTCCTACAATTCAAATAGAAAAGCAGAGAGAATCTTTCATCATAGTTCAATACAGAAAGAACGTGCCAAAACAAGATCAGGGCACACTGCAGTTATGTGGGGAAAAGAGGGAGGCAACTAGGTTGCAGCACACAAAGGCATTTTTTCCTACAGAACTGATACAAAGGAAAAGGAGGAATACCAATAAAGTGGGGGAAAAGGAAAATGGGATTTCTTCTTCTTCTTTTTTGAGACAGAGTTTTGCTCTTGTCGCCCAGACTGGAGTGCAATGGTGCGATCTCTGCTCACTGCAACCCTCCACCTCCCAGGTTCAAGTGATTCTCCCGCCTCAGCCTCCTGAGTAGCTGGGATTACAGGTGCCCACCACCACACCAGCTAATTTTTGTATTTTTAGTAGAGACGGGGTTTCACCATGTTGGCCAGGCTGGTCCCGAACTCCTGACCTCAAGTGATCCACCCGCCTTGGCCTCCCAAAATGCTAGGATTACAGGCATGAGCCAATGCACCTGGCCCTTTTTTCTTTTTGAGACAGAGTCTCTCGCTCTGACACCCAGGCTGGAGTGCAGTGGCACAACCATAGCTCGCTGCAGCCTGGACCTCCTTGGCTCAAGCAATCCTCCCACCTCAGCCTCCCAAGTAGCTGGGACTTCAGGCATGCCACCCCACCCAGCTAATTGTTTATTTTCTTGTAGAGACAAGGTCTCACTATGCTGCACAGGCTGGTCTCAATTCCTGGGCTCAAGTGATCCTCCCACTCTGGCCTCCCAAAGTGTTGGGATTACAGGCACAAGCCACTGTACCACATTTGTTCATTTCTAACTGCTCCTTCTTTTCAACCACCTCATACCTAAGCATGGGTACGATATGCAAATTCTGTAACTGACTCCTCTATACCCCAATAAACTCCCTACCAATAATTACTTTCTAATGTCAAGATCAACGGGCTAGGCACGGTGGCTCATGCCTGTAATCCCAGGACTTTGGGAGGCCTACGTGGGTGGATCACTTTGAGGTCAAGAGTTCAAGACCAGCCTAGCTGACACGGTGAAACCCCGTCTCTACTAAAAAAAAAAAAAAAATACAAAAATTAGCCAGGCGTGGCGGCATGCACCTGTAATCCCAGCTACTCGGGAGGTTGAGGCAGGAAAATTGATTAAACCCAGGAAGTGGAGGTTGCAGTGGGAGGTTCCAGCTTGGGTGACAAGAGCAAAAGCACCCTCAAAATAAATAAATAAAATAAAATGAAGTCCAGCTTAAGTATTTCAAATATAATCTCCTTCTCAGTTACGCATCTCCCCTGCCAGGGATTTCCAGATTTAATATTTGTTACAAACTCCAAATATACAACACCCTGAAAACACATTTCTATTTGTTTTTTTTGTTTTTTTTTTTTGGCAGATGGAGTCTCGCTCTGTCGCCCAGACTGGAGCGCAGTGGCGCAATCTTGGCTCACTGCAACCTCCACCTCCCAGGTTTAAGCCATTCTCCTGCCTCAGCCTCCCAAATAGCTGGGATTACAGGTGTGTGCCACCACACCGGACTAATTTTTTTGTATTTTTAGTAGAGATGGGGTTTCACCGTGTTAGCCAGGAGGGTCTCCATCTCCTGACCTCGTGATCCGCCTGCCTCAGCCTCCCAAAGCACTGGGATTACAGGTGCGAGCCACCACGCCCAGCCACACATTTCTATTTCTTTCCTAAGAATATGCTCTGGGAGTTAAAAGGTTAAAACTAAAAAAAAAAAAAAAAACATGAAAAAAAGATGGACAAGTATGGTGGCTCACGCCCGTAATCCCCAGCACTTTAGGAGGCCGAGGTGGGTGGATCACCCAAAGTCAGGAGTTCGAGACCAGCCTGGCCAACATGGTGAAACCCGGCCTCTACAGAAGATACAAAAATTAGCCGGGCGTGGTGGTGCATACTTGCAGTCCCAGCTACTCAGGAGGCTGAGGCAGGAGAATTGTTTGAACCCAGGAGGCAGAGACTGCAGTGAGCTGGGATCGCGCTACTGCACTCCAGCCTGAGAAACAGAGCAAGACTCTGTCTCAAAAAAAAAAAAAAAAAAAAAAAAACTATGAAAAAAAGAGTAGCAAAGGAAGGGGAGAGGAAGAAAGGAGTTAAAATTTTCTAGATCTTAACAAGGGACTTCATATTATATTAAAAATGGGGTCTTTGCTAATTTACAAACATCACCAACAAGTATTCCCCTTAAAACATCTCCAATTTGATGTCCTGCCTCGTCCCCACCTCCATCTCCAAAATACTATGGGATCTGACCTTCTTCAGCTATCAGTCATGAAGAGCAACTCTGCTATTTTGGTGAGTATATAAGAAAATGAACTATCCCATAATTGTTCAATCTTATTTTAACTGAACCCACATATATAAGCCTCTCAAGTATTAACATACATTCTAAACATTCCCATTCTGCCATTGCTCTCACATGAGGAGGCTTTAACCAAAATTTCCTATCAAAAAAATTAATCACATACACAGATACCAAAAAATTCCTTCCCCAACACCACTTTATTTCCTCCCATACAGACTTTGAAGGATATACAGTTGTCCCTCAGTATCCAAGAAGTAATGGTTCAAGGACCACCCCTGCCTCCACCCGCAGATACCAAAATCTGTGGGTGCTCAAGTCCCTTATATAAAATGACATAAGGCTAGGTGCAGTGGCTTCCGTCTGCAATCCAAGCACTTTGAGAGGCAAGAGGACTCCTTGAGCCCAGGAGTTTGAGACCAGCCTGGGCAAAATAGGGAGACCCTGTCTCTGCAAAATAAAATTAGCCGGGTGTGGTGGTGCATGCCTGTGGTCCCAGCTACTTGTTGGGGATGAGGTGGGATTACTTGAGCCTAGGAGGTGGAGGCTGCAGTGAGCCATGATCTGGGACACGGCACTCTATAAGTGAGACCACATCTTTAAAAACAAAACAAAACAAAAAAATAGCATAGTATTTGCATATAAACTATGCTCATCCGCCTACATACTTTAAATCATCTCTAGAGTACTTATATATAAATAGCTGTTATACAATACTGCTTCATTTGTATTATTTTTTATTGTTGTATTTTTCCCCCCAAATGCTTTTGATCCACAGATGTGGAACCCATGGATACAGAGGGCTGAGTATACTTGGATTCAGAGAGCTCACATTTCACCACAGCTGGGGAGAGTATCTGGGAGTGTGGATAGATATTGCTTCACTTAGAAAGGCCAGGCCAACTATCTATCACCTTAAAATTAGATATACAACTGGATATAATGTAATTTTTAAAATTATTTACCTTATGTACTAAGAGTGGTACTTTCAAAAGAAAAAAGAAAAAACTCTTACCCAGAGAATAAGCCCATCTCAAGAACCAGGCTGGCAAAAACAACTGAACCAGTTTGTCTGGCAAAAACAAACTGAATATTGAAAAGTAAAACAGACTTAACAGAATCCAGCACTCTTCTCCCTTTCAGGCTGTGTTTACTCTTGTGGCAAAGACGAGCAGGGGGCCAAAGAGAGGCATAAAACTTGTTTTTTATCAAAGTCATCAGTTCTGACATGTTAGACGAAGGAATGCAAAGACATTATGGAGGGGGTATGGACCAGGGGAAATAGAAAAGAGTTTTTTCTTACTACAAATTTCTTTACCTGAAGTTCTTCAGGTGCAAATTCAATGAATGAAATCAGAGAGAAATACATAAAATTAAAAGGTACAAGAGCTTAATGATCTCAGCCATGCACCTTTAGGGAAGTCTAAACATCTAACATAACTTTCCCAAATACCTAGTTTACAGTAAATATAGGGCAAGGCACCAGCCATGAATGTTGACATAGCATCAAAAATTTCACCTTGTTTCTCTAAATTTTAAAAACTTTTCCTTTTTATTTTTATTTTTTGAGATGGAGTCTCGCTCTGTCGCCCAGGCTGGAGTGCAGTGGCACCATCTAGGCTCACTGCAACCTCTGCCTCCCGGGTTCAAGCGATTCTCCTGCCTCAGCCTCCTGAGTAGCTGGGACTACAGGCACATGCCACCACGCGCTGCTAATTTTTTGTATTTTTAGTAGAGACAGGGTTTCATCATGTTAGCCAGGATGTTCTCGATCTCCTGACCTCATGATCCACCTGCCTCGGCCTCCCTAAGTGCTGGTATTCCAGGTGTGAGCCACCACACCCAGCCAAACCTTTCCTCTTAAAATGTTCAACTTATATGTCTAACATCTCTTGTCCAATTTTTTCCTCATACATTGGCTAGGTAAAAAGTATGTGTTGGAGGATTAGGGAATAGTGGGACAGTAGAAAGAGAAGTTGAGCAAAGAAACACCTGTCTCCTACTTCTCTGGTTGAATTTAGAATACATTGTCTAGCACCCTAGTTAGGAGAGAGAAAAATTCCATTCTGCCTCTTTGCTCTTCCAAATTCCTATAGCCAAGTTGTTCAACAGCAGTTGAATGGCACACATAATTGACATCATTGATTGGAACCATAATAAAAGTAAGAAGTGTGGGTGTGGGGGAAACTGGGAAGGGAGGGAGATGATGTATTTGTGTTACAGACAAAAGACAAGTTCTGTTCCTCCGCAGGGACAAATGAAGAACCAGATGATGGAATAAACTGAGGTCAGAGAGTTTCCCCCATTGTTTCCTCTTTTTTTATTATTATTATTATTTTTGAGAGCAAGTCTCTCTCTGTTGCCCAGGCTGGAGTGCAGTGGCATGATCTCAGCTCACTGAGACCTCCACCTCCACGGTTCAAGCAATTCTCGTGATTCAGCCTCCCAAGTAGTTGGGACTACAGGTGTAAGCCAACACACTCAGCTAATTTTTGTATTTTTAGTAAAGATGGGGTTTCACCATGTTGGCCACGCTGGTCTCAAACTCCTGACCTGAGGTGATGTGCCTGCCTCGGCCTCTCAAAGTGCTGAGATTACAAGTGTGAGCCACTGTGCTGACCTGTTTCCCCTTTAAACAGCTCCTTTTACCACTCCCTCAAAGTTTGTTCCATTGGGAGGGTGGAGAAAAGTAGTGTCTTTTTTTTATCTTAAAGGGGAGGAGACAGAGAAGAAGAAAACAGATATAGGATTACACGTTGTATCTCTCCTTGAAAAGGCCCAATATTTATTTTCAAAGTATTATGAATGAAAAGGGAATGTAAAGGAGTGGTTAAATATTTGTTTAGTCTTAAAAATGCTCCAAGAGGCCAGGTGTGGTAGCTCACGCCTGTAATCCCAGCACTTTGGGAGGCCGAGGCTGGCGGATCACAAGATCAGGAGTTTAAGACCAGCTTGGCCAACATGGTGAAACTCTGTCTCTACTAAAGATACAAAAAATTAGCCGGGCATGGTGGCGCACACTTGTAATCCAAGCTATTCAGGAGGCTGAGGCAGGAGAATCACTTGAACCTGAGAGGCAGAGGTTGCAGTGAGCCAAGATCGTGCCATTGCACTCCAGCCTGGGCGACAGGGCGAGACTGTCTCAAAAAGCAAAGCAAAACAAAACAAAACAAAACACAAAACACAAAAAACTAAACAAACAAAAAACTCCAAGAATGTTATCTAAGAAATCCTGAAGACTATGTGAGGTTGAGTTTTAGCTTTTCCTGAAATTTATCTTCTAAGATAACCACTCTCTCAACTGCTATCTCTATCTACCATAGAGTTATCTTCTTTCCTTGTTGGTTAATCTAAGTTGAAAAGAACATAGTTATTCAAATGGAAGAAGGATTTTGGAGAAAACTGATAACCTAGGATGAAGGAGGGGGGAAATTCCCCCGAAAGCTCTTGATCAGTGTATCAATGGCTGAGGGAGCCTACGTTGAGTTTTGTTTTTTCCACTTAGATGTCTACTATCTGCGTTTTTCTTGGTCCCATGGCTGTATGAGAAAGAGAAATGGAGAATTAAATTTTACACTAAGCCTAGGCACTGCTGCTTGAGTATATTTGAATAGAACCCAAACTTACTAAGCAGGCTACTTTTCCAACTTATTCTGGAAACTAATTCTTCTACCACTACTTCCTTTAAAGATATTCTACCAAACTCTTCACCATAGCTTATGGTTCCTTAGGTTTATAAAGTTCCACGTTGGTAATATCCTATGCATGGCCCCATCATTCTTCCTTTGGAAAAGGTTTATACAGCCATACTTAAACTAAGAAATCCTAATAACAGACCCTCTGAGAAGACTGATGACCAACTTCTAAATCCATAGTACAGTAGTCCCTCTTATACAAGGGGGATACATTCCAAAACCCCCTGAAGCCATGAATAGTACCAAACCCTATATATACTATGATTTTACCTGTAATTTTAATTTATAAATTAGACACAATAAGAGATTAATAGCAATAATGAAATAGAACAGGCCAGGCATGGTGGCCCAACCCTGCAATCCCAGCAGTTTGCGAGACCAAGGCGGGAGGATCACTTGAGCCCAAGAGTTTGAGACCAGCTTGGGTAACACAGTGAGACCCTGTCTCCACAAAAAAATTGAAAAATTGACTGGGCGTGTTGGTCTATGCCTGTAGTCCCAGCTACTCAGGAGGCTGAGGTGGGAGGGTCACTTAAACCCGGGAGGTGGAGGCTGCAGTTAGCTGTGATCATGCCACTGCACTTCAGCCTGGGCGACAGAGCAAGACCTTGTCTCCAAATAAGTAAATAAATAAATAAGGCCGGGCACAGTGGCTCATGCCTGTAATCCCAGCACTTTGGGAGGCCAAGGTGGATAGATCACAAGGTCAGGAGTTCAAGACCAGCCTGGCCAATATGGTGGAACCCCATCTCTATTAAAAACACACAAAAAATTAGCCGGGCATAGTAGCACATGCCTGTAATCCCAGCTATTCGGGAGGCTGAGGCAGGAGAATTGCTTGAACCTGGGAGGCGGAGGTTGCAGTGAGCTCAGATTGCGCCACTGCATTCCAGCCTGGGCAACAGAGCAACTCTGTCTCAAAAAATGAAAAAGAAAGAAAAGAAAAGAGAAGAGAAGAGAAAAGAAAAGAAAAGAAAAGAAAGAAAGATTAGCTGGGCATAGTGGCACATGCCTGTAATCCCAGCTACTTGGGAGGCTGAAGCAGGAGAATCACTTGAACCCGGGAAGCAGAGGTTGCAGTGATCCGAGATCACGCCATTGCACTCCACCCTGGGCAACAAGTGCAAAACTGTCTCAAAAAAAAAAAAAATTATAACAATATGCCAGCATCACTACTCTTGTGCATTAGGGCCAATATTAAGTAAAATAACAGTTACTTCAACACAAGCATTGCTCTAATGGGGAAGTAGTAGGGATATGCTGGACAAGGGGATGATTCACATACCCGAGCAGGACAGGGCAAGATTTTATCATGCTACTCAGAACAGTGTGCAATTTAAAACTTATAAACTGTTTGTTTCTGGAATTTCCCATTTAATATTTTAGGACTGTGGTTGACTGAGGGTAACTGAAACAATGGAAAGCACAACCACAGATAAGGGAGGACTGCTGTATGAACTTCTTTCATCTTTCCACATCCCAATGGCTAACCTCTACACCAAAACCTATCACTGAAGTGAAGGAACAAACAAATATTTCTTCACTTATTTCAGATGGTGGGAGAATAGAAGATAGAATACAATAGGCCCTCCAGAAGAGAGTGAATTGAGAAAACAGCATGCCATCAGTTAGCTACAATGAAATCTGTATGCTAGAAGACTGGTGGCTATCTGTACTTTGAATTGACTTTGTCTCAGCTTCCTCTTTGGTACCTCAACATAGTTAAGTGACAAGCTCCTCAAAAACAAGGCAGGTCCCTTTGGGAGGCCAAGGCGGGCAGATCACAAAGTCAGGAGTTCGAGACCAGCCTGGTCAACATGGCAAAACCCCATCTCTACTAAAAATACAAAAATTAGCCAGGCGTGGTGGCGGGTGACTGCAATCCCAGCTACTTGGGAGGTCAAGGCAGGAGAATTGCTTAAAACCGGAAGGCAGAGGTTGCAGTGAGCTGAGATTGCGCTGCTGCACTTCAGCCTGGGCAAAAGAGCGAAACTCCGTCTCAAAAAAAAAAAAACAAAAACAAAAAAAAACAGACAAAAAATAACAAGGCAGGTCCAATATCTCACTCACTGTGAAGTGGTTCATCTCCTACCAACGGTGATAAAAAATGTAATACAAAAGTCTCATGAAAATGATCACTGCAGCTATCCAAGAATATTCTAGTTTATTTTCAACCTTTTTATATTCTTTTTTGTTGTTGTTCAGATAGGGTCTTGCTCTGTTTCCCAGGCTGAAATGCAGTGGTGCCATCATGGCTTACTGCAGCCTTGACCTCCTGGACTCAAGCAATGCCTTCCCCTCGGCCTTTCAAGGAGCTGGGACTACCGGCACTCACTACCATGCCTGGCTATTCTTATTTTTTGTAGAGATAGGGTCTTATTATGTTGCCCAGGATGGTCTCGAACTCCTGGGATCAAACTCCTAAAGTACTGGAGCTAGGATTACAGGTGTGAACCTCTGTGCCCAGTCTAAACTTTTTATATTGTGACACTGTGTTAACACAGATCATAACCATCAGGAAAGAAGAGTGGCAAAAATCATAAACCTGGGAAAAGTATCCTTCAAGGTTTACTGGACTTAAGACAACTCTTTAGGACAGTTACCTATATGAAGGGCTGGAAGTAGAAAAACTCTGGTACTATTCTAATAGATAAAAAAGGAAGATGTACTAAGGTCAATAAGGATATAAAATGCTTGTACCTTCTACTAGTAATCAAGAATCAGTAACATATACTGCCCTCACATTCCTGGGGAAGGAGAAGAGTATCAACCACATTCCAGTTTTCTGCTTAGTGCCTGGGATTAGACTTGCTTTGTTTTTTAAATACCCATGTAGATGGATTTCCTATAATGTCCTAAAGTATGAAGTTTCTCCTTCCCGAGGGTGCCAATGTTTGAAAAATACCAAACAATCCACTCAAATTAGCACAGCAGTTAATACTACAGCACTAAGCCCAGACTTAGTTTTTACCAAAACTAATATCCTTTGACTACAAATATATTAACTGAGCTGGCTTTATTCCCTCTATCCATCTCCCACTCTTTTCTTTCTTTTTTAAAATTTTTTATGGAGATGGGGTCTCACTCCATCACTCAGGCTGGTGTGCAGTGGTATGAACATGGCTCACTGCAGTCTCGAGTTCCTAGGCTCAAGCAATCCTCCCACCTCAGTCTCCTAAGTAGCTGGGACCACAGGCATGTGCCACACTGCACCTGGCTAATTTGTTTTTACTTTTTATAGAAGACAGGGTCTCACTATGTTGCCCAGGCTTCAAACTCCTTTCCAAGATGAGTTTCCAGCCACAATGGCTCATGGCCGTAATCTCAGCACTTTGGGAGGCTGAGGCTGGCGGACTGCTTGAGTCCAGGAGTTCAAGACCAGCCTGGGCAACATGGTGAAACCCCATCTCTACAAAAAATACTAAAATTAGCTGGGTGTGGTGGCGCACGCCTGTAGTCCTAGCTACTCAGTAGGCTGAGGTGGGAGGATCACTTGACCCTAGGAGGCTGAGGCTGCAGTGAGCTATCATTGCGCCACTGTACTCCAGCCTGGGTGACAGAGTTAGACCCTGTCTTAAAAAAATAATAAAAATGGTTTCCTATGTGCTAAGTTCTGTCCTTCACCAATGGCACTGACCCAAACACTACTCCTCTTGGGAGGCATGGGAAACAGATAGAGAAAAAACAACCAGTCAAGCACAAGACAGAAAACCTAGCTGGCAATCAATCAGAGCAAACCAGGTAGATGTTATTTATCTGAGTTTTGTTGTCTGAGGGGGGTGGGTGGGAGGTTTATTAGTCCATAGTCACCATGCGACTTATGAGAAAAGTCATGCCACTCTATCCTCAAACAGTCCAAAGAATTGAAGGGGACAATTTACAGCCTCTTGTGTAAAAAATTTCTGTAAATGCCCATGCCATTCTTTGCCTTGTCACCTTCCATTAGCCTAAACCAATAAGATTCTGTTCACTGAGACTTAAGCGGGAAACATGAACAAACAGACTTTTCTTGGGCAGAGGGAAAAGGACATGATGATTTAGGGGAGGCTGGGGGGAGGTGGGAGGAGGTGGGAGAGAGATTTCTTTACATTTCTGTGTAGTGCCTGATATGTATATAGCATACTAGTGGAGCTAAAAACTGAAATATATAAATAGTCATGCAAAAGTCAGCCTAGGAAAAATAGCAGACTCAGGTTCTTAAATCTGTAATATGCTGAAGCCATAAATCTAAAATATGAAGAGGAGATGAGCAGATTGTGACAATTAAAAAAAAATTAGGCTGGGCACAGTGGCTAACACCTGTAATCCCAGCACTTTGGGAGGCTGAGGCAGGAGGATCACTTGAGCCCAGGAATTGGAGACCAGCCTGGGCCACACATGAGATCCTATCTCTAAAAAAAAGAAAAAAAGAAATCAATCATAAACATTATTCAATCCATGACTCATTTGCTCTCATATACTTCCTCCCTTTATTCATATACTACACTGATCAGTAGCCAAGTCCACTAAAGAGAAATCAGCAAGCACACAGGGTCGTAAGTTGGATCAAGCAGACAATAGAGATGACAAAAAGTGGGTTTTTCATTGTCTTGTTTAGAATACTAGGATAGAGAAGAGGCTACACTACCTGCTAACCTCCACTATTTGCACCACATCTAACTGAATAAAATCTGTGCCTAGAGAATTAAACAACCTAAAGACAAGTGACCAAATTATATAGAAGGCTACACTGGAACCCAGAATCCCAGGATGAAGTGGACAAAAGTATGCTCATCTGGCAGTTCCGTAAACACAAACTTAACCAAGTCACTAACCTCTGCCAACCAACCAAACGCTACGTAGCAACTCATTCTAGTGATAAATAGTTAAGCACAAGAACTAGGCAATTCTCATCAGACAATGTACCCAGCTGCAATTCCAGGATGTGGAACTAGAACACTAAGTTCTAGAAAAAAAGAATCCTTACTTTTCTTATGTCTTACTCCTTTTCCTCCAACTTCTCTCCTTTCATAGATTTATTCTGAAACTGCTTATATTTTCTACAATTATTTAAAAAAATTCTCAGCTACAGATTAACAATGGTCCAAGTACGTGGTCTGATAAATAATTTCTAAGCCACTCACAAGTATGAAAGCTGTGTGGGAGATATAAGCTAGATATGAGTTGTCCAATATGGTAGCCAGTAGCCACAAATGGCTTTGTAAAATAAGTTTTACTGGACAGTGCTGGTGTAGACAGCAAAACATCAGCATTTCTGGGACACTGTGATGGTTTATGGGACAAAACAGACCAAAATGTTTAAATTAGGGTAGTTCTGAAAATCAAGACTTATAACCAATGTAAATGGGATCTATACTCACAGAGCACATCTCAAAAGGTCACAAATCTTCAAGTGAAGTAGTCCCTGGAAACCATACATATTCTAGTAAAGTGTTACTTAAAATATAGTCTTCCTCCTGGTGCTAGTCTCCAAACTGTTTCTTACCAGTGTGTAAAGGTCCAGAAATTGAAAATGTTAAGAAACTTTCAGAATAATTTAATGCTGTTGTAACATTTTAATTGTATTTTATAGAAGTATCCCTGCAATAATCAAAAAAATTTTTAAACTAGTTTTTTGCCACAGATAATTTCAGATGCACTACTCTAGCACATATGCAAATAAAAAAATATGCTATACATATTGACAATCAATGTTATTAGAGAAGGAAGCTCACAGCCAGAGTTCTGCCAATTACCATTATTGTATTACAACCCTCCAGAGACTTAAAATGGGTGCTGAAATCTTATCAATGATCAACTAAAACTAAAATTGAGTCAAGTTAATTGACTCAGTTTTAAGGCCATAAAGCCAATTTACCAACAGAACTGAACTAAGAAAAAAGGAAGAAAACTAACATTTATTGAGGGTCAAAGTATCACTGTTAGGTAATTTCGAATACTGTATACAATTTTTTTTTTTTTTAAGACAGAGTCTAGGCCATGTGCGGTGGCTCACGCCTGTAATCCCAGCACTTTGGGAGGCCAAAGTGAGTGGATCACTTGAGGCCAAAGTTCAAGACCAGCTTGGACAACATGAAGAAAATCCATCTCTACTAAAAATGCAAAATTAGCTGGGCATGGTGGCGCACTCCCATATTCTTAGCTACTCAGGAGGGTGAGGTGGGAAAAATCACTTGAACCCAGGAGGCAGAGGTTGTAATAAGCTGAGATCGCACCATTGCACTCCAGCCTGGGTGACAGAACAAAACCCTGTCTCAGACAAAAAAAAAAAAAAGACAGGGTCTCACTCTGTCACCCAGGCTGGAGTGCAGTGTCACTATCATGGCTCACTGCAGCCTCAAACTCCTGGGCTCAATTAATCCTCCCACCTCAGCCTCCCAAAATAATGGGATTTCAGGCATGAGCCACTGCACCTGGCCCTGTATCCAATTATTTACTCTTCCCAACCAGGTTGCTAGTTATTGCTCTAAGTCTTACAGATGAGGATCAAAGAAGTTCAGTAATTTGCTCAAAGTCACAAAGTTAACATATGTATCTGTTTTACTCAGCCTTCTGTGGACTAAAAATGAAAAAAGGTCAAACAAAGAGAAAAAGTCTAGGGAAGGGAAGAGAAAGACCTGATATTCCTGTAATGAAATACTATAAAAATAACACAGGTATACAGTATAGCATTGATGGACAAATTCTTTTCAGCAATGTGTAGTAGGAGCTATGAGCTATGTAGTAAGAGATATGGTGTTCAATTTTGTAAATTCTGAAGGAACACAGACAATTCCTTAGAAGATGGAGTGAATTTTTACTGCTGGGGTTCTCACATATCTAGCCCTCATATAAAAGAGAAGACAGATGAGAACTAGGGCCGCAGAACCAAGGCACCCTTCCCCTTGGCCATATGGCACAACACAAGTGAGCTTTGGTTTGTTTGTTTGTTTTTTTGAGATGGAGTCTCACTCTGTCACCCAGGCTGGAGTACGGTGGCGCAATCTTGGCTCACCGCAGCCTCTGCCCTCCGAGTTCAAGCGATTCTCCTGCCTCAGCCTCCCAAGTAGCTGGGATTACAGGCACCTGCCACCGCGCCTGGCTAATTTTTTGTATTTTTAGAAGAGATGGGGTTTCACCATCTTGGCCAGGCTGGTCTTGAACTCCTGACCTCGTGATCCACCCGCCTCAGCCTCCCAAAGTGCTGGGATTACAGGAGTGAGCCACCGTGCCAAGTCGTGACCTTTGGTTTGTAACAGCCCTTCCCAATTAAAGTGCATGTGGCTTAAGAATCACATACTCTGCCTCTCAACTTCAAATTTTTTCTTACTTCACAAAAATGAGCAAGTATTCCCACTGAGCACCAATGGTCTCAGCATCATGCTAGGCACATGGACCTGATGCTGTATTTCTGGTTAATATAAAAAATGATAACCCAGGCCAGGCACAGTGGCTCACACCTATAGTCCAGCACTTTGGGAGGCCGAGGCAGGAGGATGGCTTGAGGCCAGGAGTTTGAGACCAGCTGGGCAACACGGAGAGACCTCATCTCTAAAAAAAAAAATTCAAAAACTGGCCAGGCATGGTGGCACACATCTGTGGTCCCACCTACTCAGGAGGCTGAGGTGGGAGGCTTGCTTGAGCCTGGGAAATGGAGGCTGCAATGAGCTGTGATCATGCTACTGCTCTGCAGCCTGGGTGTCAGAGTGAGAACTTGTCTCAAAAAAGACTTAAAAAAAAAAAAAAAAAAAAAAAAAGTTAACCTAAATGGAAGAAAGATGGAACAAAGTTGTGCACAAGTGTTCTGTAGTGGCACAATAATGATTACTTTTAGTGTTTAGTTTTTTCCCAAGCAAAATATATAACCAATGTCAGGTAAGTTTCTTCCAATGGTTTTCTAGAGAGCTAAATGCTTTTATGCTGAGTTGGAAATACTGATGTTTTTCTTTTTTTGAGACAGAGTCTCACTCTGTTGCCCAGGCTGGAGTATAGTAGCACGATCTCGGCTCACTACAACCTCTGCCTTCCGGGTTCAAGTGATTCTCCCACCTCAGCCCCCCAAGTAGCTGGGATTACAGGCATGTATCACCATGCCCAGCTAATTTTTGTAGTTTTAGTAGAGACAGGGTTTCACCATGTTGGCTGGGCTGGTCTCGAACTCCTGACCTCAGGTGATCTGCCCACCTCAGCCTCCCAAAGTGCTGGGATTACAGGCACGGTGGTGCCCGACTGATTTTTTTCTTTCTTTTTTTTTTTTTTCTTGAGACGGAGTCTCGCTCTGTCACCCAGGCTGGAGTGCAGTGGTGCAATCTCAGCTCACTGCAAGCTCCCCCTCCCAGGTTCATGCCATTCTCCTGCCTCAGCCTCCTGAGTAGCTGGGACTACAGGCACCGGCCACCACACCCAGCTAATTTTTTTGTATTTTTAGTAAAGACGGGGTTTCACCGTGTTAGCCAGGATGGTCTCAATCTCCTGACCTCGTGATCCGCACATCTCCGCCTCCCAAAGTGCTGGGATTACAGGCGTGAGCCACCACGCCTGGCCCGATTTTTTTCTTAAATGCTGGTTTTTCTGGTTTCAAATACCCTGCCACCACTTTGACAACCAAGAAACATGCTCTTGTTCTAAACAACAAAGATTAAGAGACCACCTGCCCTAGGCAAATAGAAAAATCCTTATCATTTTCTCCAATGTGCCTAGCAAAACTACAAAGGCAACTACGCCCTGGGGAACCAATCACCCCACATAGCATGAAGTAAACAAAGTCATCTTGCTTAATAAACTAAATAATATCAGTTAGCTGAGGGGCATAAAGAATGAATTAACTTTTTTTTTTGTTCCACCAATCCTCCAAGTTTTATTTCTAAGTACTTCTGACCTAAAGACAAGACTGTCTTCTCCTGATTATTTAATTCCCATTATGCCTATTATCAAAGTTAAAGTAGATGTAATAAGTTTTAACATCACTGAATTTAACATCTTAACCAACAGAAATATAGACCATACTCAGGCTGGGTGCAGTGGCTCACGCCTGTAATCCCAGCACTCTGGGAGGCAGAAGTGGGTGGATCCCTTAGGCCCAGGAGTTTGAGACCAGCTTGGGTAACATAGCAAAATCCCGTCTCTACCAAAAATTGAAAAAAATTAGCTGGGCATGGTGGCACGTGCCTGTAGTTTTAGCTACGAGAAAGGCTGAGGTGGGAGGATCACCTGAGCCCAGGGAGGTCAAGCCTGCAGTGAGCCGTGATCGCACCACTGCACTCCAGCCTGGGCAACAGAATGGCCTTGTCTCAAAGGAAAAAAAAGAAAGAAAGAAAAGAAATGTAGACCCTGCTCTAGCAGCCTGGGTGAAAGCTATGAAAACAATCCACGGGAAAAAACAATCAGCTTGTGAAATAATTCCTGTAACATAATCAAGAGTCAGTGAGAGGAGGTGACAGTCAATCAAGTATGTGAAATGAAATGCTTTGTAGCCAGCTACATTCTCAGGAGGGTCATTTCCAGCCTATGTAGTTCCCATAAGCTGCTCTAATGTCACAAAAACATTACTTCCATCGAGCCTACATTACCTTTCTGGAGATTGAAGAGACATTCAAACCAAATCTTTGAGCTCTTTCCTTCAGCTTATCCAAGTTAACCTATAAAAACATAGGGGAAAGAACATAGTTTTAAAAAATCAAAACAGAAAACAAAAAATGCAGAAACTATAGTATGAAGCTAAGAGTTCAAATAAGCCTATAACATCAAAGACACCCTATGAGCAAAATAAGAAAACTAAGCAGCAACCATCCAGTCCACTGATTATGGCCTCCTCTGGAATGCAGTGAAAGATTCAGTCCTGCCTCCTGCATTTATCACAGGTGTCAAGAGCCTAAGGAGGGCTTAAGATCAAGGGAAGCCAAACACTGCCAGGGAAAGCAAACACATGTCTAAATCATCACCTCCAAACAAGTCTACCATTCACAATCCAAAATCATTAATTCTCATGTGGTCTCTGCAAGTATTTCTTAACTCTATCTCCAAACAAAGAGAAACTATCACGGAAGCACCTTTTTCAGAAGACAATCTATAACTACTACCCAACTCGATTCTCTTCCCTCCTCTTTCTTGGAAACCTTGGTACATGGACTTGCTACTATTGTTAAGAATTATTTAGGGCCAGGCGCGGTGGCTCACGCCTGTAATCCTAGAAGTTTGGGAGGCCGAGGCAGGTGGATCACCTGAGGTCAGGAGTTCAAGACCAGCCTGGCCAACATGGTGAAACCCCGTCTCTACTAAAAATACAAAAATTAGCCGGGCATGGTGGCGGGCACCTGTAATCCCAGCTACTTGGGAGGCTGAGGCAGGAGAATTCCTTGAACCCGGGAGGCGGAGGCTGCAGTAAGCTGAGATCGCACCACTGCACTCCAGCCTGGGCAAAAGAATGAAACTCTGTCTCACAAAAAAAAAAAAAAAAGAATATTTAGGAAATTTTCATTAATAATATTAAACCCTCACTTACAATATTAAACAGCAACCCCTAAAGCAGGATTTCATAAAGCTGATTCTATTTCACCACAGCATTCGTTACCATTTTTTAAATATGCTGACTAGTCACAATGGTCCAGAAAGCCATTTTATTCTACCATTCTTTACTCTGATTTCACATTTCACGGATAGTATTAAAAAAAAAAAAAAAAAAAAGCACTATCTACAAACAGAACTCCTAAATTGCTTCCATAGATTCTCTTGTGGTAATTATGAATTAGACATTATCTAAGGCCACTGGACAAGGCCTCCAGTACCATAAAACAGTTACATACATGGCTAACAAAATCCATTCTTACTTTCAAAAAGAGTGGTAGGAAGGAAGACGTCTGCAGTAATTGAACATGTGACAATTTTCCTGACCTCTCAGTATCTCCAACAATTTTTTAAATTCAAGACATACAACATTGTACTGAAAACAGTCAACAAATTAATGTTCTCAGAGTTTCCTCTAATCTGGGGAGGAGGAGTCTCTAAAGTTAGCTATATAGAATTAAGATCTGGGTGTGTAAGAAATAAAAAAAGATTTCTTACCATAGGTTTGTTATCAGATGACAGACCTAAGGAAGTAAATAAAGTTTTATTTAATATTTTTAAAAGTCATAAAAGCCAACAGTCTTCAAGTCAAATTAGGCAACATAAAAACAGTATATGGGACACACATCCTTTATCCTATGATGACAAAGAAAAGGCAGAAATTGCATGTAGCGATCATGTCTGCATTCACTGCTAGCAGGAACATAAAATGGTATAGCTGCTTTGGAAAACAATTTGGCAGTTCCTCAAAAGATAAATACAGTTACATATGATCCCACAATTCCACTGCTAGCTATACAGCTAAGAGAAAATGAAAACATATAATTACACAAAAATTTGTACATAAATGTTCACAGCAGCATTATTCATATTAGACAAAAAGTTAAAGAAAAACACCCATCAACTGATGACTGGCTAAATTAAGTATGGTATATCCATACAATGGAATATTATTAAACAATAAAAATGAATAGAGATACATGCTACAACATTAATGAACCTTGAAAACTATGCTAAGTGAAAGAATCCAGTCACAAAAGACAATACACTATACGTACTATACGAATTCATTTATATGAAGGCAAATTTCCACGGAGAAAAAAACCTCAGTGGCTGCTTAGGGCTGGGCAGGGAGAGGTAATGGAGGATATCTACTAATGGGCACAGACTTTCTTTTTGGGGTGATAAGCACGGTGATGATGGCTGCACAACTCTGTGAATATACTATGAAATAATGAATTATATATCTTTAAATGGATGAACTGTATGTTATATAAATTGCATCTCAGTAAAGCTGTTAAAAAAGAGATCACATCTGGACAAACAAGAACTACTATCATGAGTTGAAATTATGGCTCCTGGCCGGGTGCGGTGGCTTACGCCTGTAATCCCAGCACTTTTGGAGGCCAAGGCGGGTGGATCACCTGAGGTCAGGACTTGTAGACCAGCCTGACCAATATGGTGAAATCCCATCTCTACTACAAATACAAAAATCAGCCAGGCGTGGTGGCGTACACCTGTAGTCCCAGCTACTCAGGAGGCTGAGACAGGAGAATTGCTTGAACCCGGAAGGCAGAGGCTGCAGTGAGCTGAGATGGCGCCACTGTGCTCCAGCCTGGGCGACAGAGCAAGACTCCATCTCAAAAAAGAAAAAAAGAAAAAAAGAAAAAATAAATAAATGATGGCTCCTTAAGGCCAATTTTCTGTCCTGAAATTATCACCAAGAAACTAGCCAATAATTATTTACTTCAAACTTTTCAGGATTTCATTCAAAAAAACAGTGCTTGCTTTTAAATGTTCCCAAATTCCATTATTTTTTAGAGTTACTCTATAGTTCTAAGATGTCAGAATTATGAGTAACACTGAAACTGTATTTTTTATCAGGTTCCCCTTTCAGACTATTAATTTTAACTATTATCTTTCTTCAAATAGCATTTTAGCCTTGCACCTGTAGTCCCAGTTACTTAGGAGGCTGAGGGAGGATTGCTTGAGCCCAGGAGCTCAAGTCCAGCCTGGGCAATATAGTGAAACCCTGTCTCTTAAAAAAAATAAAAAAGCACCACGTTCTATAATTTCTGTTGTATCTTCACCAATTATATCTCTCTTGATGTAACTAAGAGCCAGAAAAAAAATTTTTTTTTCTAAAACACTTAGTGATAGCGGCCAGAATTTTTCTGTCTTTTTAAAAGCACAGCAAAACACTACAAGAAGATCTCTGGGGGACATTTTCTTACTTAAAACTACTGACGAGTCACAGGGAAAACTGGATTGAATTGGAAGACTACATTTAAATTTTAAGTTCCTGAGAAAAGGGGCTATGTTCTTTTTGTTTTTTTGAGAAAAGAGTCTCATTCTGTCCCCCAGGCTGGAGTACAGTGGAGCAATCTCTGCTCACTGCAAGCTCCGCTTCCCACGTTCAAGCACTTCTCCTGCCTCAGCCTCCCAAATAGCTGGAATTACAGACGCGCAACACCACACCCAGCTTTTTTTTTTTTTTTTTTTTTTGTATTTTTAGTAGAGAAGTATTTCGCCATGTTGGCCAGGCTGGTCTCAAACTCCTGACCTTAAGCAATCCACCTGCCTTGGCCTCCCAAAGTGCTGGGACTACAGGTGTGAACCACCGTGCCCAGCCTGTCCTTTTTTTAAATTCTGAGACAGGATCTTGCTCTGTCACCCAGGCTAGAGTGTCATGGCAAGATCACACTCACTGCCAGCCTTGACCTCCCAGGCTTAAGAGATACTCCCACCCCAGCGCCCCAAGTAGCTGGGACTACAAACGCCTGCCACCATGTCTAGTTAATTTTTTAATTTTTTGTAGAAACAAGGTGTCACTTTGTTTCCCAAGCTAGTTTCCAACTCCTGGGTTCAACTGATCCTCCCGGCTTGGCATCCCAAAGTGCTGGGATTACAGGCGTGAGCCATCACACCCAGCCGTTTCTTAAAAATAATAACTATTTCAGGCTCGGCACACCTGTAATCCCACCATTTTGGGAGGCAGAGGTGAGTGGATCACTTGAGGTTAGGAGTTCAAGACCAGCCTGGCCAACACAGTGAAACCTGTCTCTACTAAAAATACAAAAATTAGCTGGGTATGGTGTCACGCACCTGTGGTCCCAGCTACTCAGGAGGCTGAGGCAGGAAAATAGCTTGAACCTGGGAGGCAGAGGTTGCAGTGAACCAGATCACGTCCCTGCACTCCAGCATGGGTGACAGAGCAAGACTGTGTCTCAAAAAATAGTAATAATTTCCTCTAATTCATTACAAAAGTGATACATATTCATTGTATGGATTTTAATAACACAGACAAGCAAAAAGAAATAAATCATTCAAAATTCCACCAACCAGAGATAAGAGTATTAACAATTTAGAATACAGTCGTCCCTCCATTTCCTCAGGGGATTGGATCCAAACCCACCCCTCCAGCTGATACCAAAATCCACCACAATCAAGTCCTGCAGCAGATATAAGCTGCTCCTCCATATCTGCAGGTTTCACATCCCAAGAATACTGTATTTCTGAACCGCATTTGGTTATGGTGAACCCTCAGATACAGACAGCAAACTGTATTTATTGAAAAAAAAAAAAAATCCAAGTATAAGTGGACCTGTGCAGTTCAAACCTTGCTGAAGTGTCTACTATGTATCCTTCCAAGCTTTTTTCCTATCTATACATGCACTCTTACATGACTAAAATGGGAACGTACTGTTAATATAATTTTGCAACTTTTTTCATTAATATCTCTGATAAATCTTTCAATATTATTTCAGCACAGTAGTCTGCTATACCATGGCACACATTTAATAACTAATTCTCTGTTGTACAGTTGGTTGTTTCCAGTTATTGATCACTATAAATAATGCTGTGATAATCCCTGAGGCTAAGTCTTTATGCACATTCAAGACTATTTCCTTATACGTTCCTAGAAGTAAAACTGTTAAGGTAGAAGATATTCTTTTCTCTTTTATCACTTATAATAGCCAGTATAACACTGGATAGTATGCAATAATTTTATGCAGTTGAGACCCCAGAATAAGTAAGCAAAGTACTAGAGAAACTTCTTTGAAGATGTTCAAGAAAAGACAGACAAATGTTGGCACTTCCTATCCTCTCATAACATTCAGTATCTCTCTTAATTGCCCAGGAAGGCCTAAGTATAATTTTACCTAAAGTAGGAGATGAATGTTACAATCTCTTAAGAGTTTCTACAGCTAGCAAATTTACCTTATTTTGGAGAAATGAAACCTGTTATACCAGAAAAGAAAGAATAAAAAAGTAACTTTCTCAGAAGTATCTCTGTACTCTTACCTTTTGTTGGAACTGAAGAAATCCCAAACCTGAAGAAGGAAAAACAAACTAAATTTTAGGAAGCTGTTCACACTCCTGGTTGTCTGTCTCCGTGTCAAGTATACATATGACACTTCTTGCTTGTGATCTCAAGCCTTGCAATCATTAGCTAATTCTAACAACCCCATGAAAGAGGTTCAGAAATTAAGCTAAAAGGAAGCCTTATCAGAATTAGTAGTAGTCAGTTCCTGGCTTTAACTGTTACAAAAACCCTTCTCAATAAAGCTCAATTTATAGCTACTATAACCAAATCAGTAGACATGTTCTGAATAGGGTCAAAAAAGTGTTCATATCCTTCAGCAAGCCTCTATTCTACTTAAAATCAACAATTATACCTAAAAGCTAGGATCACACATCTTCATCTTTACAACACCCCTATCAGAGGCCCAAAAGGCTGGGGACACTCACCTAGCTGCCCGAGCAGCTTTCTTACTCTCCAAGCTCACAGGTACATTGAATCGTTCAGCCCTCTTCTGCATTCTCTAAGTAAAAATAGACAAAAGGGAGAAAAAAAAGTCAATTTATGGTTTAAGAAAGTCAGTCAGAGGTAGGTATCTTTAAAAAAAAAAAAAAAAAAAAAAAGAGTCTCACTCTGTCCCCCAGCCTGGAGTGCAGTGGCATGATCTCGGCTCACTGCAACCTCAGCCTCCTGGGTTCGAGCGATTCTCGTGGCTCAGCCTCTTAAGTAGCTGGGATTACAGGACTGTGCCACTGTGCCCAGCTAATTTTTGTGCTTTTAGTAGAAATGAGATTTCACCATGATGGCCAGGCTGATATTGAACTCCTGGCCTCAAGTGAACTGCCCACCTCAGCCTCCTAAACTGCTGGGATTACAAGTGTGAGCCACCTGGCCCAGCCAAAGGTAGGTATCTTAAAAACATCAGAAGTAATTTCTTAGGGTCTAAACTGAAAATACTGACAATCCTAGAAGATATCAGGTTGTGTCCATGCTAGGACTTAACGGCCCTTCCCAGAAAGCAAACAAAAAAAGACTATTATTAGATGCCCTCAAAAACAAAGGGGAGAAATAAAGTAAAACCTACATTATGCATGAAGCCAAGAAGTCAAAAGCTATGTTTGGCTGACCTTTGAAAAGTGATCAAAGGAATAGATTGGTTCCAACACCAATGGTATTCTTTCAGTTAGAAATGAGGCAGCATTGTTTTATGCCATTCTAAAAGAGTTTAATAATTCTCTACTTTGCAAGTATGATACTGAACACAAGATCTCAAATGGAACCTGGTTTCACAGTCCTGCACCACAGAAACCAGAGAAATTTCAATCTCAGCTACTGGCCAGTAGCAACATAAGAGTCACATCTACCAATACATTTTCAAGGTACAATCCTCCTAAATCTAATCCTAGGTTTGAAAACATCTCAAAGAGAGTCACTGTTAAGACCATAATATTACATATAAAAAGACTACAACTTCAAGAATGACTACCCCTACGCCAGCCAAATATTTTCCAAAGAGTAGCTGGCAGTGAAACGTATCAACACCAAAATCTGCCAATACTGATTTTCTGCCTGTGAATAAATTTTAGAGGATGATGCAGATATAATAAAGGGTAAGAGGGAGAGAGAAATGTAGAGACTGTTCTACTAGGGAGCAGAATACCTACCTCAGTCTGTGGTATTTCAGATGTAATTTTCACCACTTTCTTCTCTGCTGCCCTAGAAAAGAAAGAGATTTTTTTAAATGAGAAAACTGATATTCTAAACCACAACCTCAGAAATGTGTAAGAATTCACCTGAGTCACCATTCTCTGCCCTGTTATCTCTCTGCCACCCCCTAAGCCAAAGAAACATGAAGTCCACTAGAGCTTTGGTTCCTTTAACTGTCATCTATTGAGAGGGAAGAGTTCAAATAACAAACTAAGCTTCTTTAGCTAAAGTATAATAAAGAAATAAGGAAAGAAGTCTGGTTAAATATACTGGGCTGAAGGGAAACACTCAAAGGACACCAGAAACCATCTCATTTGCTTTTAGGAACTTTTCAATTTACTTTTTTTTTTTTCTGAGACGGAGTTTTGCTCGTCGCCCAGGCTGGAGTGCAATGGCGCGATCTCAGCTCACTGCAACCTCCACCTCCTGGGTTCAAGAGATTCTCCTGCCTCAACCTCCTGAGTAGCTGGAATTACAGGCACCTGCCACCACGCCCAGCTAATTTTTGTATTTTTAGTAGAGATAGGATTTCACCATGTTGGCCAGGCTAGTCACGAACTCCTGGCCTCAAGTGATCCACCCGCCTCGGCCTCCCAAAATGCTGGGATTACAGGCATCAGCCACCGAGCCCAGCCTTTAATTTACTTTTGAACTAATGAGTAACCCTCCAATCCTCCTTTAAGTACCACCTCCCAATGTTCATCACAACAATTAGTAAGTACTCTACAAGGTCTGGTTTCCTTCTTTTAAAAATCCCTTATTTCTCCCATGGGGAATGTAGCTCTAGCTGGAACAGTCAAAGTGAAATAAATAAAAATGCCAAAGAAGGTAGGAAGAAAAAAGTCTAAGGGGAGTTTGAATTAGGAAAACATGGTAAGCTAGTGGTCAAAGGTTTAAGAGAAAACAAAAGAGGGGGGACCACAGGGGCGGGAGACAAAGTTCGGAAGTACCCACGATAAATGGAAGGGCATTAACCCTCCACCAAACAACTCCCATAAAACTGTGGGTCATAACCAGTCTCATTAAGGTCCCTCATTTAGAGACATGGGCAGCTTTTGTTCCAATATCCTGGACACTTTTCCCATTTGATGCCCTGAAAGGTAGTAATGGTTTAATGACATTTTCAGAGGAAGCAATTCTGGAATAAGAACTTACTCTCTTCCACCCTTTTATTGGAAATCCCTGGACTGAAGACAAGCAATGGGTGCCCCCTGCTGACTATAACGAAGTCCTACAATATGTAACCGCTTTAGCTGGTTGAGGGTGGGGAATTAAACTAGAAACAGGTATATTTTTGGAGAACTTCAGGCCAAAGATGAAGAAGGGGATCTCCTTTTAAATAGTCAAGGAATCTAAACTAGCCCTGGCTATTCTGACGTTTAAAGAAATTTCTAAACGCTTCCCATTTCCTTGCCATCCTTCCCTAACCTTGTCTTATAATTTAGGCACAAAAGGCTAAAGTTTAATGTTTTACTTGAAATCCAATGCCATCAAGAAAGCAGTACTCTCCATCAACCCCAGTGTAATGACTTCCTCCCCATTACCATTCTGAAGCACAGTCAATGCAGTGCACACCATGGCAGAAAGGGAACCCCAGACGGGAAGTTTCCTTCCATTCTATTACAATTCCCTTAGGCAACTAAACTCAAGCGCAATAAACAAACATCAAATTCTGGGATGCATGGGAAATTTCCATTCTTCACTGAGAAATTTCTCTCCTACCCAATCACATAAACAACATTCCCTGAAATACAGAGACCCAGAATCTTTTTGTACATACTTCAGTCTAACCACAACTATCCTCTAAAAATCAAAAACGATCACCCCACCCACTTCAATTTCCTTGTTTCAAAATTCATTAATAGAATTAAAGCCCCCTGAACAGAATGCACATTTTAAATATTCTATGAATAATGAACTTCAAACTTTCGAACCTCTATTTTTTAACCCACAGAAGCCAATTATCATGGTATTCACTTGATCTTCTTTCTTGTTCCAGAAATCCCCATAACATTTCTATTTTAAAGCTATCTCACAAAGTCATTTTTTCAAGGCACTATATCTAATTATAAACATCTTATGATGGAAAGATAACTAAATGGCTTTAGAAAGTAGTATTTGATAGGCTGGAAAGTAGTATTTGATAGGCAGGTGATTACTGGCTCACACCTGTAATCCCAGCACTTTGGGAGGCCAAGGCAGGTGGATCGCTTTGAGCTCAAGAGTTTGAGACCAGCCTGGCAAACACGGCGAAACCCCATCTCTACAAAAAATACAAAAAAAGAGCTGGGTGTAGTGGCTCGTGCCTGTAGTCCCAGCTACTCAGGAGGCTGAAGCTGGAGGACTGCTTGAGCCAGGAAACGGAGGTTGCAGTGAGCCAAGATTGTGCCACTGCACTCCAGCCTGGACAACGGAGTGAGACCCTGTCTCAAAAATAAATAAATAAAGGGATATTTGACAAAAATCTATCAAGATGTTAAATGTACATCCTCTGTGATGCAGCAAATCCACTGCTAGGAATTTACCCTGTGGGTATACTTGTGAGTATAAATAATTAGAAAAGGACACGCAGAACTACATTTTTTTTTAATGAATAATCTAAATGTCCATCAACAGAAGACTGGTGAAATAAATTACTGTTTATCCATAGAATGCAATACTATTAAATGCTAGAAAGAACAAGGTTCTAAGTTGATAACTAGTAAATCTGGGTGATAGGTAGATGAGAGTCTATTACACTAGTCGAACTTTTGTATATACTTGTAATTTCCCATAATAAGCTAAACAAAAAGAGACCACTTCCTAGGATAATTATCCTGACTTTACAGGGTCTACTGAGGATAAAATGAAAGTACATGTAAAACATTCAGAACAATGCCTAGCATATAACTCTTAAGAACAATGCCTAGCATATAACTAACACTTACATAAGAAAATGATGATATAAAAAATTTCCAGATGTGAAAAAAAATCAAGAGTGTGCACAGTGTGTGTATACGTGTATCTATATATACACATACATACATATACACATGTACAGACCCCATATATAAAATCTTCCAAAAGTATGTACTGTTCTAAAAACCTCAGTAAAGTCAGATCTGAGAATGGATACAAAGGGTACTTAATTTTTAATTGATATACTCCACTATGTACTGACTTTTTACTTGTAAATACACTGCCTTTTATAATTAAATGCACTAACACAGCTATGAGGAACAAAAATGTTCAAAGTTTAGGACTCAACGGCTCTTAATGTACTATAGTACAAAATGGCCAGACATTTGTGGAAAAAGCCCCAAATTAAAGATGTTTAGGATCACCCTTGTGGAACAGTTTAAACAAATCAAGATCTACTTTCCATTCTAGCACTTTGTCCTCCCCTCCTCCACTGTAAATCAGAAAGCAAGAGAGAACAGAGTGCTACTTCAGAAACATAACCTCTAACCAACACCCTCCTCCCTTACAAAACTCCTTTATATAGAGTGTCACACTTTTTTTTTTTTTTTTCCGAGACAGCTCTGGCTCCCAGGCTGGAGTGCAGTGCCACAGTCTCGGCTCACTGCAACCTCCACCTCCCAGGTTCAAGCAATTCTCCTGCCTCAGCCTCCCAAGTAGCTGGGATTACAGGTGCCCTCCACCACGCCCAACTAATTTTTGTATTTTTAGAAGAGACAGGGTTTCACCATCTTGGCCAGGCTGGTCTTGAACTCCTGACCTCATAATCCACCCACCTCGGCCTCCCAAAGTGCTGGGATTACAAGTGTGTGCCACCGTGCCTGGCCTCAGTTTTACACTTTTCCAGAAAAGTGCAAAACTCTTATGAACAGTTAACAGAATGGGCCGGGCACGGTGGCTCACACCTGTAATCCCAGCACTTTGGGAGGCCAAGGCAGACGGATCATTTGAGGTCAGGAGTTCAAAACCAGCCTGGCCAACATGGTAAAACCCTGTCTCTACTAAAAATACAAAAATCAGTCGGGCAGTAGTGGCACACACCTATAATCCCAGCTACTCGGGAGGCTGAGGCAGGAGAATTGCTTGAGCCTGGGAAGCAGAAGTTACGGTGAGCCAAGATCACGCCACTGCACTCCAGTCTGGGCAACAGAGTGAGATCCTGTCTCAAAAAAAAAAAAAAGTTAACAGAGTTTACACAGTTTTACACTGTATACAGAATTGTACAGATTCTCTATAGAGTAACAGAATAATCTATTATGGTGACCCTACAAAAGAACAACAAAGGCTAGGAGAATTAAACTATGTCTGGTCTTGAAGTCACCTGGTCCTAATTACCTATTACATAACTCAGAGACAATTTGCTTTACTTCACTGGGACCAAGTACTTTGAAGTAGTCCCTTCTAAAAAACAAAAAAATGACCTAATCAGAAAGGAAAAGGCCAATGGGAACATGTAAGAGGTAAACAAAGTTAAACATTAAATACATTAAGAAAAGAGCTGCCTGCTCTGTACTCAGATTATAAAAAAGGGATAATTACACATCAACAGTTTTTTCAGGGGGTTCTTCCTCTTTGACAGGGAGCTCAATGGGCTTTGTTTCTTCTTCCTAAAACCAAATGAAACAAGGTGGTTAACATAAATCTAAAGAATAAATATCTATCAAAAGAAGAACATCAGAACTCCAAAATAAACCAGTCTCTCAGAACCTTCATACCCATCTTATGCTCCCCTAATAAATTTACATCTAAGTCCTCCAATGACTGATGTTAAAGCAATGTGGCCAAAGCAGTGGCACATTACCAGAGACTAACCTTACTCTATCCAACTCACCTCTGTTTCATCTCCCAGTACATCTTCTTCATTTGCCTCCTCTTCAGCTAAAGAATATTAAAATATTCAGGTCAAGCCCTGCTACAAAACCATCTTGATCACTTACCAAGGTTAAAATTATAATCACTTTGCTTTCCCCCAAAAAATCCAACAGTGAAGGCAGAAACTGATGCACATAACATCTGCTACATCTGGAGAAGATAAAACCAGATTTCTACCTAACATTAATTACAAATGTGAACTCCAGTTGGACTGAAGAACTAAATGTGAAGTCAAACTAGAGAATTAATTTTAAAAGTAATGTTGGGCCAGGCACCGTGGCTCTCTGTAATCCCAGCAATCTGGGAGGCAGAGGCGGGTGGATCGTTTGAACCTAGGAGTTCAAGCGACCAGCTTGGGGAACACAGCGAAACCCCGTCTTTACAAAAAACATAAAAAATTAGCTGGGTGTGGGGGTGTGCGCCTATAGTCTTAGCTACTGGGGAGGCTGAAGTGGGAACATTACTTGAACCCAGAAGGCAGAGGTTGCAGTGAGCTGAGATCATGTCACTGCACTCCAGCCTGGGTGACAGAGCAAGACCCAGTCTTGAATAACAAACAAAAAAAGTATGTGGAAAAGTATCTTTGAGATTTAGTGGTGGGGAAAGATTTGTTTAAAAGAAAAACAACCCAGAACCAAAAGTAAGAAGTGAAAAATTGAAGATTTTTCAAAACTAAGTACTTCTACTTAAGGATAGCACAAAGAAACTTAAAAGACAAATGACAAGACATTTGTTTTTGTTGAGACAGTCTTACTCTGTCGCCCAGATGAAGTGCAATGGCACAATCACAGCTCCCTGCAGCCTCCCCCTCCTGGGCTCAAGGGATCCTTCTGCCTTAGCCTCCCAAGTAGGTAGGACTACAGGTGCACATCACCACACCCAGCTAATTTTATTATTTTTCTTAGAGATGGGATCTCACTATGCTGCCCAGACTGGTCTCAAACTCCAGGCCTCAAGAGATCATACCACCTTAGCCTCCCAAAGTGCTGAGTTACAGGCATGAACCACCCCGCACAGCCAAAGAAGATATTTGTGCCTAAAATCAACAAAAGAATAGTTATTAGAATATAAAAGAAATGCCTGCAAGCCAACAGGCAAATTATGGGAACCTCAACAGAAAAATGGGCAAAGAAGAAACCCAAAGAATTGTGAAATGTTTAAACTTTTTTCATGGAGAACATAAAACAGCCAACAAATTAGCAAAACTTGGGCCACTTGATAGGACAGTGCCAAGTTTAGGTTTGTGAAGATACAAGAACCCTTATGTACTAGTAATGAGATTGTAGATCTACAGAGCAATTCTGGAAAATAATTTGGGAGTCCTTAGTCACATTAAGTATATATTTATGAATATTAATTAGCAATACCATTCTTGGGCATATACCCTAAAAAGACTTTCACAGGAACATAAGAGCATAAAATAAGTAGTTCATAATAATATACTATATACTATTAGTATATAGGATATAGTATACTATATCCTACAGGTTAAGCATCACCAATCTGAAAATTCAAAACCTAAAATGCTCCTAAATCTAAAACTTTCTGAAGGCTGATATGATACAAGTGGAAAACCCCACACCTAACCTCATGCAATGGGTCACAGTCAAAACTTTGTTTCATGTACAAAATTATTTTAAATACTGTATAAAACTACTTTCAGTTATGTGGATAAGAAACAAATAAATTTTGTGTTTAGGCTTGGATCTCACCCCCAAGATATCTCATTATATATATACACAAATATTCCAAAATCCGAAAAAACTAAAATCTGAAACACTTCTAGTCCCAAGCATTTCAAATATATAACACTCAACCCATAGTATAATATATACTATATACTATTATATACATATAGTATACTATAAGTAGTATCACTTATAGTAGCAGAGGCTTGGTGGCAATAAAATTTTCTGTCACCGAGTGAATTAAGTAAAATGTGTGGTTATCCATCATTGAATGTTATGCAGGAATTAGAATCAACAGACTAGATAACTACACAGTCACATTCCACATGGACGCATCTTTAAAAAAAAAAAAAACACAATACTTAGTGAAAAAAATGAGAAATAAAGCAAGGCTATGGCCAGTTATGTAATTACCAATTATATAAATGAAAACATTCTACAAAACAACACTACATAGTTTACCAGGAAAAAGACCAAAAAAATACATTCAAGCACATTAGAACGGGTGCCTAAATGGGTTGGGGAGAAAGTGAAATGAGGAATAGAAATAAAAGGGAATACGTAAATAAAAATTAGATAGAGAACTTGTACAACCTAAGATGTAGGTTGTACAAGATGGCTGGGCGCGGTGGCTCACAACTGTAATCCCAGCACTTTGGGAGGCTGAGGCGGGTGGCTCACCTGAGGTCAGGAATTCTAGACCAGCCCAACCAATATGGTGAAACCCCGTCTCTACTAAAAATACAAAAATCAGCCAGGCGTGGTGGTGCCCGCCTGTAGTCCCAGCTGCTTGGGAGGCTGAGACAGGAGAATTGGTTGAACCCGGGAGACAGAGGTTGCAATGAGCTGAAACTGCGTCACTGCACTCCAGCCTGGGCAACAGAGCAAGACTCCATCTCAAAAAAAAAAAAAAGAGTTTTCTTGATGCCGTTAATTAAGAGCTTACATTGCTAATGACCTGAAAAAAAAAAGAAATATTTTCAGTGTCAAAGCCTGAAAATCCCCTCACTCACATCACTCCGCCTCCACAAAGTACTCACCATGTTCTTCAAGATATGCCTGGAGTCTGTGGATAAGATCTTGCTTTATTCCCTTGGTCTCCAAACCACGAGCAAGACATTCTTGCTTTAGTTCAGCAAGCTGAGGGGAAAAAAATAAAACTTTTCCTTAGTTAACAGGATGAACACCAGTGAATAAAATGGTAGTTCCCACAAGGAAAAGAAAAAAGGAAAATGAAGTTCCATCCCAAATTACTGCCCTTAATTCTACCAAGGCTCTAGGTCCACAAAGATGATCCATTTTCCTCTAACGATATTCAATATACAAGAGGAACTGCCTAACAGATGCTGAAGAATAAACATCACACTTTAATAAAAAACCTCATCTATTTGTATACCTACTAACTGTCACAAATCTCTAGTTATTTCTAAATATTCTGAGGGGGAAAAAGGTTTTTTTCTTAAGACTACTATGGCAGCCAGCATATTGGAAGAATGAACCTTCAAGTAGAAAATCCAATGATCTAAAAGCAGATTCTCCTTACCACTTATTATCCCAGATCCGTTATTACAATCTACTATATACATGCATACAGGTCTAACCACCATAGAATTAGGTAGATGCATTAGCTAATGTGAACAATGAATTGATTAAAGGATCTGTGTCAAAATGGGAAGAAATATCTAATGGCATACCATAGAGTTCTGCTGAAGATTTAACTTATCTAAAGATATAAAAGCTATGTTCATCAATTTTACAGACAATAGGAGGAAGGAGAATTGATGGATTATTGACATAACTAAGCTTAAAAAATGCAACACGGAAACAGAAAAAAAAAAAAAAACACTTCTTCAGGACTAATAATAAGCCAAAACAAAGACTCAATTTAGTAGGAATAAGGTATACATATAAATTCCTACACTTAGATTCAAAACTTCAGTTATATAAAAACTGGGTAAAGGAGGATTGGCTCAATAGTAACTCAAAGGATAAAGACATCAGAATTTTAGGCAAAGAAGGTTAACAGTATGATTTGCTACCTATAAGTCATAGGTAACTGAAATATAGACTCCATAATAAACGATGTAATGGCCTTACTGGGCTCTATACTCTTATTTTACGAAGGACAACGACATGCTGACCCAGGAGAACAAGCAGGAAAGAAAGGCTCCAGAAATTCTATATGCAGATCAACACACAGATAGATCTTTGGTCTGAAAGATGACCTTTTTTGTTTTGGAGTACAGATCTATGACCAATCAGTAGAAGCTAGAAGGCAGACTCCTATAGACAAAAAATTTTACAACTATGGAGGATGCTCTGCATCTCTACGTTTTTCAGCTAGGAGAACATTTCATAATGAAAAGTGGAGAGTTTTTTAAAACATATCACAATGGCCGGGCGCGGTGGCTCACGCCTGTAATCCCAGCACTTCGGGAGGCCGAGGCGAGTGGATCACAAGGTCAGAAGATCGAGACCATCCTGGCTAACACAGTGAAACCCTGTCTCTACTAAAAATACAAAAATTAGCCAGGCGTGGTGGCAGGCGCCTGTAGTCCCAGCTACTCGGGAGGCCGAGGCAGAAGAATGGCGTGAACCCTGGAGGCGGAACTTGCAGCGAGCTGAGATCGGCCACCGGCGAAAGTGCGAGACTCCGTCTCAAAAATAAATAAATAAAATAAATAAAACATATTACAATGACTAGCAAAGCATTTAGTGAGTGGGACGGGCAGGCAGGGATGCTATGAACAGAACTGCCCAACCCAACAAGCTGAAAGCAACCTCTACTGAGGAACATGGTAGGTAATCACCCATTAAAAATTATTTTTAGGCCAGGGACAGTGGCTCACGCCTGTTATCCCACCACTTTGGGAGGCCAAGGTGGGCAGATCATCTGAGGTCAGGAGTTCAACAGTAGCCTAGCTAACATGGTGAAACCCTGTCTCTACTAAAACTACAAAACTAGACCAGGTGCGGTGGCTCACGCCTGTAATCCCAGCACTTTGGGGGGCCCAGGCAGGCAGATCAACTGAAGTCAGGAGTTCAAGACCAGCCTGGCCAACACGGTGAAACCCTGTCTCTACTAAAAATACAAATATTAGCTGGGCATGGTGGCAGGTGCTTATATTCACCCAGCTATTCAGGAGGCTGAGACAAAAGAATTGCTTAAACCTGGGAGGCGGAGGTTGCAGTGAGCCAAAATCGTGCCATTGCACTCCAGCAGGTGAAAGAGTGAGACTGTCTCAAAAAAATAAATAAAAATAAAAATATAAAATACAAAACTAGCCAGGCGTGGTGGCACATGCCTGTAATCCCAGCTATTGAGGAGGCTGAGGCAGGAGAACAGCTTGAACCTGGGACGCAGAGGTTGCAGTGAGCCGAGATCACATCATTGCGCTCCAGCCTGGATGCCAAGAACAAAATTCTGTCTCAAAAAAAAAAAAAATTATTTTTAAGGCTTTTGCCAGTTTTAAAAAAAAAAATGACTGCAGAGTGACTGGAGAGCATAGCCTCTGAAGCCAGACTACTTAGGTTTGAATTCCAGTTTTACTACTTGTAACCTTATGTGAATAACTTCACCTCTCTGTGCCTCAGTTTCCTTACTTGTGAAATGGGAATGATAACAGTACCTATTTCATAGGGTTGTTATGAAGATTAAATTTAAAAAAAAATTTTTTTTTTTTAAGACGGAGTCTTGCTCTGGTGCCCTGGCTGGAGTACAGTGGCATGATCTCGGCTCACTGCAACCTCTGCGTTCCAGGTTCAAGCAACTGTCCTGCCTCAGCCTCCTGAGTAGCTGGGATTATAGGCATGTGCCACCATGCCTGGCTAATTTTTGTATTTTTACTAGAAGCAGGGTTTTACCATGTTGACTAGGCTGGTCTCAAACTCCTGACCTCAAGTGATCCACCTGCCTTGGCCTCCCAAAGTTCTGGGATTACAGGTGTGAACCATAAATTAAAGGAAAAAAAAAAAATTTCTTGAGACGGAGTCTCGCTGTATCACCCATGCTGGAGTGCAATGGCACAACCTCAGCTCACTGCAACCTCTGCCTCCCGATTAGCTGGGACTACAGGCGCATGCCACCATGCCCAGCTAATTTTTGTATTTTTAATAGAGACGGAGTTTCACCATATTGGCCAGGCTGGTCTCGAACTCCTGACCTTGTGATCCACCTGCCTCCGCCTCCCAAAGTGTTGGGATTATAGGCATGAGCCACCGCGCCCGGCCTTAAATCAAAAATTTTATAAAGCATTTAGAACAGTGCTTGACAGCCAAAAAATGCTTTATATTTATTAAGTACTAAATCACTGGTCTCAGATTTGAGAGTTTCACAAATCAATGCATTTTTTATTTTATTTATTTTTAGAGACAGTGGTCTCGCCATGTTGCCCAGGCTGAACTTAAACTCTTGAACTCAAGAAATCCTCCCACCCGAACCTCCAGCTGGGACTACAGGTACACACCACTGTGCCCAGCTCAATGTACTTTTAAATAGGTAGGCTGATAAGGTTGCTTTTTACAATATTCCAATCAGGTCACGGAGCAATACTTTCGCAATAACAATAAAAATCAATTACTACAAAAATGAGCGTAGTGACTTGGATATAGCAGTGACATCAAACTGCTATAAAACTTTCTAAAAGCTTACACTCGGTTTTTGTATTTATCTCACTACTAACCAGGAACAGCTAGTTCATGGACCAGCACCCCGAGGACTGTGAACCACGCCTTAAGTAACATTATAAGTGATCTTTAATGTCCATTTATTAAGTAACAATCTTGATCTTGGTGGCTTATGCTTACAATTCCAGCCCCTTGTGAGGCCAAGGCGGGAGGATTGCCTGAATCCAGAAGTTTGAGACCAGCCTGGGAAACACCATGAGATGTCATCTCTATTAAAAAAAATTTTTGGTCGGGCGTGGTGGCTCACTCCTGTAATCCCAGCACTTTGAGAGGCCGAGGCAGGCGGATCATGAGGTCAGGAGATAGAGACCATCCTGGCTAGCACGGTGAAACCCCGTCTCTACTAAAAATACAAAAAAAAAAAAAAAATTAGCCGGGCACGGTGGCGGGTGCCTGTAGTCCCAGCTACTCAGGAGGCTGAGGCAGGAGAACGGCGTGAACCCGGGAGGCGGAGCTTGCAGTGAGCCGAGATCATGCCACTGTACTTCCGCCGGGGTGACAGAGCGAGACTTTGTCTCAAAAAAAAAAAAAAAATTTTTTTTTTAAGAATCTTGATCTTTCTCACACTGATACATTATTTTCTTCCCACTTCCTGGAGAACAAGTCTTTTGATTTTAATTACACTTTAAATTTTTTGTTTGTTATAAAAGTATTATGTTCACTGTAGAATAGTTAGAAAATTCTGAGAAGTTTAGAGGAAAATAAAAGTCGTATGTAATCCCAGCACTTACAGATCACTTAACATTTACATATATCATTTGTAGTGAGGCGTGAGCCACTGTGCCCAGCCTACACACAGCTTTTACATAATGTTGTATTACTTCTTTTGTTATATAGTGAGTTCTTCTCATATACTAGGACGTTATTTTAAAAGGAAAATAGACATTATTTTAAAAGGAAAATAGAGGCTGGGCATGGTGGCTCATGCCTGTAGTCCCTGCAAGTTGGAAGGCTGAGGCAGGAGGACAGCTTTGAGCCCCGGAGTTCAAGAACAGCCTGGGCAACAGAGTGAGACCCTGTTCCCATAATTTTTTTTTTTTTGAGATAGAGTTTCACTCTTGCTGCCCAGGCTGGAGTGCAATGGCGCGATCTTGGCTCACTGCAACCTCCACCTCCCGAGTTCAAGCAATTCTGCCTCAGCCCCCCGAGTAGCTGGGATTACACACATGCGCCACCATGCCTGGCTAATTTAGTGTTTTCCCATGTTGGTCAGGCTAGTCTCGAACTCTTGACCTCAGGTGATCCACCCGCCTCGGCCTCCCAAAGTGCTGGGATTACAGACGTGAGCCACCATGCCCAGCCAAATTTTTTTTTTTTAATTAGTCACACAAGGTAGCACACGCCTGTGGTCCCAGCAACTAGGGAAGCTGAGGTGGGAGGAACGCTTGAACCTGGATGGTCGAGGCTGCTATGAACTGTGATCACACCACTGTACTCCAGCCTGGGCAACACAGCAATACCTGGCCTCAAAAGAATGAATGAATGAGAAACAGATGAATAAAAACATAAAACAGCTGAAAATGATGTAATTTCTTTTTGCACATATTTCAACACAATTACATTAGCAGAACTAAAACCTTTTAAAACTTAAAATAGGAACTAACATAAAATCTTATCCCATTTTTCTAAATTGATTTGATTTGATTTGAAATGTTTTGGCTCCAACACTTTGGGAGGCTAGAGGTAGGCAGATCACTTGAGTCCAGGAGTTCGAGACCAGCCTGGGCAATATGTTGAAACCCCATCTCTACTAAAAATACAAAAACAGCCAGGCATGGTGGCATGTGCCTGTAGTCCCAGCTACTTGAGGGGCTAAAGCTGGAGGATGGCCTGAGTCCAGGAAGTCGAGGCTGCAGTGAGCCGAGATCATGCCACTGCACTCCAGCCTGGGTAACAAAGGGAGACCCTATCTCAAAACAAACAAAAAATATTTTAACAAGTATACTGAATGAATTGTATGGTACGTGAATTGTATCTCAGTAAGGCTATTGAAAAAAAAAATTAGCCGAGCATGGTCGCATGTGCCTACAGTCCCAGCTACTCAGGTGGCTGAGATGGAAAGATCACTTGGGTCTGGGAGACTGAGGCTGCAATGAGCCATGATCATGCCACTGCACTCCAGCCTGGGCAACACAGTAAGACCCTGTCCCAAGAAGAAAATAAACAAAAAAAACCAGCCAGGTAGGCACAGTGATTCACATCTGTCATCCTAGTACTTTGGGAGGTCGACGCAGGAGGATCACTTGAGCCTAGGAGTTCAAGACCAGCCTGGGCAACACAGTGAGACCCTGTCTCTCAAACAAAAAACTAGCCAGGCATGGTAGTGCACACTTGTAGTCCTAGCTACTCGGGAGGCTAAGGCAGGGGCATCACTTGAGTCCAGGAGGTTGAGGCTGCAGTAAGCCATGATCACACCACTGCACTCCAGCCTGGGCGACAGAAGGGAAACCCTGTCTCAAAAAAAAAAAAAAGAAAAAAAAACAAAAGAGTTATAGAACATTCTATAAGGATACTAACATTAATGTAAAAAATAATACACACACATCTCTGTATAATGTGTATAAACAAGATGCCTGGAGAAGAAACAGGTAAGTTAACACTGGTTGAATCTGAGAAGAGGAAGCTAGTTTGGGAAAAGTGTAGGAAAGAAACTTTTTACCATATACTCTTTTGTGAACTTGTGCATGATTACCTATTCAAAAAATTTTTTAAATCTTATTTTTCAGTATCAATAAAGCATTCTCCATTCTACCTATCCAACCCACAGAGAAAAGACATATCAACTTACCCTCATCATACATTTGACATTAATCATGCATTGCCCTGTGATTTCTATTTATTTTTATTTTGACTCAGGGTTTTGCTCTGTTGCCCAGACTGGAATGCAGCAGTGCGATCGTGGCTCACTGCAGCCTCGACCTCCTGGGTTCAAATGATCCTCCTGCCTCAGCCTCCTGTATAGCTGGGACCACAGGTGTGTGCCACCACAGCCAGCTAATTTTTTTATTTCCAGTAGAGATGAGGTCTCACTATGTTGCCCAGGCTGTTCTTAAACTCCTGGGCTCAAGTGATCCTCCTGCCTCAGCCTCCCAAAGTGTTGGTTAGGATTATAGGCATGAGCCACTGTGCCCAGCTTGCCCTGGGATTTCTTCTAGTTAACTGACCTTGAATTTTTTTTTTTTTTTTTTTTTTTGAGACTCAGTTTCACTCTTGTCACTCAGGCTGGAGTACAGTGGCACAATCTCGGCTCACTGCAACCTCCGTCTCTCCAGTTCAAGCGATTCTCCTGCTTCAGCCTCTCCAGTAGCTGGAATTACAGGCGTGCACCACCATGCCCAGCTAATTTTGTATTTTTTTAGAAGAGATGGGATTTCACCATGTTGGTCAGGCTGGTCTTGAACTCCTGATCTCAGGTGATCTTCCCGCCTCGGCCTCTCAAAGGGCTGGGATTACAGGCATGAGCTACCACACCCGGCCAAATTTTGATTAAAATAGTTTATCAGAAATCTTTTTCACGTTGGCCAGGCGCGGTGGCTCACGCCTGTAATCCCAACACTTTGGGAGTCTGAGGCGGGCGGATCACCTGAGGTCAGGAGTTCAAGACCAGCCTGGCCAACATGGTGAAACTCTGTCTCTACTAAAAATACAAAAATTAGCCAGACGTGGTGGCAGGCACCTGTAATCCCAGCTACTCGGGAGGCTGAGGCAGGAGAAGGGCTTGAGCCCGGGAGGCAGAGGTTGCAGTGAGCCAAGCCAAGACCACGCCATTGCACTCCAGCCTGGGTGATAGAGCGAGACTCCGTCTCAAAAAAAAAAGAAATCATCTTTTTCATGTTATGTCAACGTATAGTTTGTAAATTCTTTGAAGGCAGAGATGTTTTAGACCACCTATAACATATATGATGGGAACTCAAAATCCTTACAAGGAACCTAAGTGGTTGGTATTACAATTAGGCTTAAAGAAATTCAATAACTTGCTTAAATATCACACAGCTTGGCCAGGTGTGGTGGCTCATGCCTGTAATCCCAGCACTTTGGGAGGCTGAGGTGGGAGGATTGCTCAAAGCCAGGAGTTTGAGGCCAGCCCTGGGCAACACGGGTAGACTCTGTCTCTACAGAAAATTAAAAAATTAATACACAGTTCAGGTGTGGTGGTGTGCCCCTGTAGTCCCACCTACTGGGTGGGAGCAGGGGCTGAGGTGGATCACTTGAGTCCAGGAAGACTGAAGCTGCAGTGACCCCTGATTGTGCCACTACACTCCAGCCTGGGAGAAAAAGCAAGACACTGTCTCAAAAAACAAACAAACAAACAAACCACAGCTTGTAAATAGTAGGCCAATATGCCAGCTCAAGTGTCTCTGATTTATGCTCAATATTAACTGCCAAAGTCTTGGCACTTCTTTCTTTCACTCTCTCCTCCTCAGCCTCCTTGCTAGCTCTTCTTCCACCCAAACCTGTAAATATTCACTAAGATTCCTTCTTTGGGCCTCTTGTCATTCCACATATATCAAAGGCTAATTCACTTCCCGAAATCAATCAGCGGCAAAGTCTATCAGCATTATCTTTAAAATATATCCAAAATCAAACCCTTCTCACCACGGCAAATGCTACTACTCTAGTCTTTCTTTCATACAGATTATTGTCAAAATTCTTCAGCCCTTGCCTCACTATAGTTTATTCTCAACAAAGTAACAGAGTGATCTTTTGAAAATTTAAGTCAGAACATGTCACTCCTCTAGTCAAACATCATCCATTGGTTTCCTATCTCACTAAGGGTAAAAGGCTGAATCCTATCACCTAAAAGGCCCTGCAGCTTTGCCCTCCCCTACCATTACCTTATTACCATTGCTCACTCTGATAAGCCAAACTGGTCTTGTGCTATTCCTCTAACACTTTGCACATAGCTCATTCCTTCACGTCCTTCAACTCTTTTTGTAAACATCTCCTTGTTAATGACTTCCCCAGTCACTCTATTTAAAATTACAATACCCTTCCCATTGTACTCCCTATTCCTTTCTCCTATTTTTCTCTATGTGCCTTATCAATCACTATTTGACATACCATAAATTTTACTTTTTATTTTGCCTTCCCTCAGTAAAATACAAGCTCTATGAGAGCAAGGATTTTGTCTCTCTTGTTCACTGCTGTATCTTTGGCACCCACAGTAACTGGGACATGGCAGGTGCTCCATATTTTCTGAATAAATCCCAAGTCTTCATCATCAGCTTTCAGCTCTTGAGTGAAAGACCCACATTTCCAACTGACTACCTGACATGTCCAAGTGGATGTCCCACAGACACCTAAGCCTCAAAATGAACTTACCTCTTCTGTGCAAAACTGGCTTCTCCTCCTCCCAACCCAGACTAAAGGTATCACTACCCAAATCCTGGAGTCATCTTTCATTTTTCCCATATCTAACTGATCTATAAATACTTGAAATTCTACTACATCCTAAATGTCTTTCAAATTCATTCCCATTCTTTTGAAGTCTTGACATGCTTATTCACTCAACAAATCGTTATTGAGCACCTACTGTATTATCAAGTATTATCTTGGATACAGGGAAATAATCATGAGCAAAACATAAGAGTCCTTCCCATTCCGAGCTTACAATCTTGCAGGGAACAAACCAATCAATGATCAGATAGCGTTTAGCTGATTTTTTTTTTTTGAGATGGAGTCTCACTCTGTTGCCCAGGCTGGAGTGCAATGGCGCGATCTCGGCTCCTGCAACCTCCGCCTCCTGGGTTCAAGTGATTCTCCTGTCTCAGCCTCCCGAGTAGCTGGGATTACAAGTGCGCGCCACCAGGCCCAGCTACTTTTGGTATTTTTAGTAGAGATGGGGTTTCACCATACTGGTCAGGCTGGTCTCAAACTCCTGACCTCGTGATCTGCCCACCTTGGCCTCCCAAAGTGCTGGGATTACAGGCATGAGCCACCGTGCCCGGCATGTTTAGCTGATTTTTTAAGAACACACAGGGTCTTATGAAATTATATAAAAAGTGGCCTGACCATGTTTGTGGATAGAACATAGAAAGCTTCCTTGGGTAAATAATATTTGAGTGAAACACCTGAAAGGGGTGTAGTAATTAATTAGATAAACGTGTTAGGGAGGAAGGGCAGCCGGAGTACTACAGCCGAAAGAAAACTCCAATTGCAGCATATGTGAAGGTTCTAGGTTGAGGTAAGAGGGAGAAGCAGTGTGCAATGATTAGAACATGAATTTTGGACACAGGCTGCCTGGACTTTTTTTTTTTTTTTTTTTTTTTTGAGACGGAGTTTCACTTTTGTTGCCCAGGCTGGAGTGCAATGGTGCCATATCGGCTCACCGCAACCTCCACCTACGGGGTTCAAGTGATTCTCCTGCCTCAGCCCCCCGAGTAGCTGGGATTACAGGCATGTGCCATCACGCCCAGCTAATTTTGTATTTTTAGTAGTGACGGGGTTTCTCCATGTTGGTCAGGCTGGTCTCGAACTCTCGACCTCAGGTGATCCGCCTGCCTCGGCCTCCCAAAGTACTGGGATTACAAGCGTGAGCCACTGCACCCAGCCTGCTTGGATTTAATATACAACATTTTAGCTGTGCAACCTAAGGCAAGTTACTCAGTTACTCTCTCTGAGCTATGGTTTTTCTTATTTTCAAATGAGGATAATACAGGTATTTACCTTACAGGGTTATTATGAGAATTAAATCAGTTAGTGTATGTAAATGGCTTCAAACAGTGCTTTGCCACATAACAAATGCTAAGTGTTGGCAATTGATGAAGCATTCCGAAGAAATTAAATAAAATAAGGCCACAGTAGTTGAAGTGTTAGTAACTATGCTGGAGAGACGGGCAGGGATATAATTTAAAGGTTTTAAGCAGGGGAATGACTCCTATAATAAATATCTAAGTGGTGAAATCGCTCCCCCTACAAATCCCATCCGCCAAGAGAATACAAGCTGATCACATCAAGCTCCTCCTTTCAAACTTCCAAAGGCTCCCAGCCCTACTTCTTACATGACAAAGGCCAGAAGTCCTTACATAACTTAGAAAGCCCTTTTCAATATCACTCTGATTTACCTTTATAGTTTACCTATTTTCCTTTCCAAACTATCTTCAACTACCAATATATTTCCTCACTTCACTTTTCAATACAAATGTCTCACTATTCTCAACACTCTGACACTACTACCACTTTCTCCTCGCCTCTGCAATAGTTCCTTTTCTAATGTTTGACTGGATATCTGATACTGTTACAGTTCAAGCCATTTTCATCCACAGTTCAATCTCTCTTTCCAAATGTGTTAGTATGGGCCAGGCGTGGTGGCTCATGCCTATAATCCCAGCACTTTGGGAGGCCAAGGCAAGAGGATCACCTGAGGTCAGTCAAGTCCAGCCGGACCAATAACATGGTGAAACCCCATCTCTACTAAAAATACAAAAATTAGCCAGGCATGGTGGCACGTGCCTGTAATCCCAGCTACTCGGGAAGCTGAGGCACGGGAATTGCTTGAACCTGGGAGGCGGAGGTTGCAGCGAGCCGAGATCTTGCCACTGCACTCCAACCTGGGCGACAGAGCGAGACTCCATCTCAATTAAAAAAAAAAAAAAAAAGAATGACTGCATTTCTACAAAATCCTCAGAAATTTGCTGTTGATATGACATTACATATCAACTCAGATACATACTATGTTTCCTTCCTGCTTCAAAAGGTATTCCCTTCCCCTGAGGTTCCATACCAAAGCCCAAAATTCTCTTTATGACAATGGAGAGATTTTTTTATTTTCTTTTTTTTGAGACAAGGTCTCCCTTTGTCACCCAGGCTGAAGTGCAGTGGAGCAACTATCACACAGCTCACCACAGCCTTGGCCTCCCAGGCTCAAACAATCCTCCCGCTTCAGCCTCCTGAGGAGCTGGGACTACAGGTGTGTGCCACCATGCCCAGCTAATTTTTTAATTTTTTTTGTAGAGACAGGGTCTCACTATGTTACCTAAGCTGGTCTCAAACTCCTGGCCTCCGCCTCCCAAAGAGTTGGGATTACAGGTGTGGGTCACTGCACCCAGCCAAGATTTTTTTTTTAAGGCAATAAAACCCCAAGTCAACCCAGAAGTCAGGATCATTGCATCAAGATCACCAGTGGAACCAAACATTAATTGTCCTAAAAATCAGAATCAAAGGCATGAGTTCTTTTTTTCTTTTTGAGACGGAGTCTCACTGTCCCCCAGGCTGGAGTGCAGTACACCATCTCGGCTCACTGCAACCTCCAACCCGGGCTCAAGCGATTCTTGTGCCTCAGCCTCCTCACAGCCTCCTCAATAGCTGGGACTACAGGCACTTGCCACCACACCTGGCTAATTTTTGCATTTTGGGTAGAGGCGGGGTTTCGCCATGTTGCCCAGGCTGGTCTCGAACTCCTGGCCTCAAGCAATCCACCCGCCTAGGCCTCCCAAAGTGCTAGGATTACAGACGTGAGCCACCACGCCCAGCTAAAGGCATGAGTTCTTAACCAGAGGTCCATGGACTCCTCGGGGCTACAAGGTAGTTTTATGAAGCCCCTCAAACTGCATGCAAAATATGTGTACATGCCTTTTTCTGGGGAGAGGGTCCATACCTTTCATCAGAGTTTCAAAGATATCTGTGACCTCCAAAAGGTTAAGAAGTGCTCTAGAGAAAAAGCAAAGACAAGCAAATGTGATTAAAGAGCGAGTCCTTTTTAGGCTGTCAGGAGTGCCTAATGTTCTCTTAGACTGTAACACTGAAATCAGGTCAGACGACTTTACATAAAAGTTACATATCCAATCAAATACAAATTTTATATAGACCTGACAAATACAGATTTGATGGAAGGAGGAACTCCATAAACCAACACAATCTATAAATGCAAGTAAGTCATCGGGCAGCTGGTGACTTACTCCAGGGATTTCAAAAATAGGACAAATAGGAAGAAAATATTAGTTCTTCTATACATAGTTCCTTTTTATCTCATTCAAAAATTCCTCTTCTGTGTTATGTTTTATAACAGTCCAGAAGTATACAATTTCTATAAGTACAGTATATATAAACAAAGTGGAGATGATTGCTCAATTTTTTTTAACTCATCACAATAAAGATCAAGAGACCGCTGATATAGTCTATGCATTTCAGTATCATCAAGTTAACAATAACTCCAGAATAACACAAAAACCCACTAACAGAGTTTAGAATCCAAGAGCAAGAAAAACATCAGTTTCACAGAAAGACTAATTGGGGTCAACTAATAAGTGACTAAAGAAGGGTCCTCTCCCTACCCTTACTACCCTTAAGCTTTCTTAACAGCAACAAAAACAAAAACAAAAAAAAACTTTTCGAGCTTTAAAGGATCACTTTTCAGTTTCAGCTATATCAGCCTGGTTTGTCCAAAACATCTAATGGGAAAACTACTTGTGAAACCACAAACAGACAATTACTCAAGATATCTTAATTTACCCTAAAAGAAAATACTTTTTAAAATTTTCTTCTTTTTAATATATTTTTTTAACTTTTTTATATATCTAAGTGTGAAAAAACTACCAAGAGTCTCATAAGACAATTTAAAATAGCTTCTGTGATTCAGTGTCAGCCAATGGTAACACCAGGAGATGCAGGGCCCACCCGAGATATGAAATGGAACAGAGATAATCTTAACCTTGGAATTGTTTTTCCCAAATATTGCAGGTGTGAGTTCTCTCTGGTGGTTGGAGATGGTGTGTGAGGAAGGCTGGCGGGCCGAGAGCCGCGTGACAGAACTCGAAAACTTTTAAATCTGAGGTGTCTGTACTTCTACTATTCTCAAGACCTCCTCAACCCCAGGCTTCTAAGGCGAGACCGATCTTCTGAGAGGCCTCTCCCTGTTTCAAAATTCGGCTTGGGGCGTAATCCCACCTAGAAAAGGGGAGTGGAAGTATTTTCTGAGTGTCTGGTACCTATTTAGATAGAAATACACAAAAATGCCACCATTTGCTAACAGGGAAATCTCAGCTTCGGACGACAGACTAGAAACATTATCCCAGGGAAGAAAAACGGATCCTGGCTCCGACATGGGGCAAAAAGGAGGGACCAACTGACGTAATGCAGCCCTGAAAAGCAACGAAGAGTATAACAGGTAGAAGGCACTTACACAACCCAGTGGGGAAGGGTGACGGACGATACAATGATGAAGGAAGCAGAAATAACAAATAAATATAGCAGTAAAGCCGTGAGGAGAAATGGGAAATTAGGGAAGGCGAAGTGTGGAAGGGTGGCACAAAAGAGCTACGGCGGGAGCCGAGAAACGAAGTGGAAAAGGCTGCACGGAGAAGACGTAGGAGAAGGCGCAAGCTACCCTGTAGAATTCAGTTCCTAGAAAAGTCCAACTCAGCCCTTCCCCGATTCACGGTACCTTTAGCTTATGGAGCTCCACCGTCTCGGTCGCCATCTTGTTACCCCTCACTCCACTAGGCCCCCACCCGCGGCCTCCGCTTCCAGGAGCTCCCGCCTTAGGCGTAGAGATGCAAGGCTGACCAATCGTTGTCACTCTTGCTCCCACGCCATACCATCAGCTCTTCCCATTGGTCAATAACTGACGTCGCTCTCACTTCTCTAGGCAGCTTGCCCCACCTCTTTCAAAAGGTGGAACTGGGAGAGGGGCGGGCACTGTGTCTTGCGAACGACAGAAATGGCAACCAACTGTGCTTCTGCATTACAGACCACCAACCAATGGGTGGTGGCAGCGCTGATTCTGTTCCTCCAATAGGAAAGGGGCAGAGGGAGAGGCGTTACTTCCTGGAGACTTCAGGTGTGGTAGCCGGCGCCGCGCCCATAGCCGGACGGGGATCTGAGCTGGCAGGTAGGAGCTGCAAAGACTGTAAGGGTTGCTGAGGAAAAATGGTGGGAGGCGAAAGGGGCGCCGAGGGAGCAGTGACCTAAATACTGAGAGGGGAGCGCTGAAGGGAGCCCTGAAAAAACCGATGAACATGAGGAGGAAGCTGGGAGGGGCATGGGGCGGGCTTAAGGAACTGGCGGTGGGGCTGGGGCGGGCAAGAGCCGCTTCCTAACCAGACATCATCAGCTTTAGAGCTACCACAATTTTAAAGATCCGAGTTCAGATAATCACTGCCGCCCCTGGAGTCAGAGCCGAGGCTCCAGCTTTCGAGGTATTGAGCTCAGGTCCCTTCCTAACCCAGTCCAGAAGCCGTGGGCAAGTTGTTGTCGTGCCCCACGCTTGAGAGAAGTAATGGGGATGCAGACTGTTTACATGCCACGGAGGTGAGAGAGAGGGTGGACAAGCCCCAGAGAACAAAGTGGGGACCAGAGTGAGCTTTACTCTGTCATCCCTTCTTAGTGGTTCTTTGATGATTCCATGACTTTCGCCTGGAATTCTGGGTGTACGTGACCTCTTCATGGTTATTAACTTCTTCAGGAAAGTCAGATACTCCTATTTCCCTTGCTCCCTGAAGTGAGTGCCCCAAGCCTACACATATACCTTCATGTTACAGTTGACATGTAAAGATCAGAGCAATAATGACTATGTCTCTAAAATGTAGTGAGGACTCTTCTTGTCTTTTAAAGTTTTCCCCAAGTCTTGTTTTTATTTTCTGCGTGATGGGTAAGTTCTTCATTCCCAATAGAGTTCAGGGGATTGGGGCTATCTGAGAGACAACTGGGAGATAGCTCAAAGAGGGGTTGAGAAAAAACTGAGCTGGACTCCTGCCTGATCCCCCATTATGGCTAGGATGAATGTGGGGGTGGCACACAGCGAAGTAAACCCCAACACCCGAGTGATGAATAGCCGAGGCATCTGGCTGGCCTACATCATCTTGGTAGGATTGCTGCATATGGTTCTACTCAGCATCCCCTTCTTCAGCATTCCTGTTGTCTGGACCCTGACCAACGTCATCCATAACCTGGTGAGCACTAAACCACGCCCTTTTACCCACCCCAGGGTTTCCCAACCAAAAGCAAAATAAAATCACCAATTCTTTGGGGATTTATGTGTTCCTTTTGGGATCTTAACATAATTCTTTGACTGAAAAACTACTGTCTGCCCCTCACACTGCCACCTTCCCTGTTCCCAGGCTACGTATGTCTTCCTTCATACAGTGAAAGGGACACCCTTTGAGACTCCTGACCAAGGAAAGGCTCGGCTACTGACACACTGGGAGCAAATGGACTATGGGCTCCAGTTTACCTCTTCCCGCAAGTTCCTCAGCATCTCTCCTATTGTGCTGTGAGTCTATAGGGGAAATGAGATATGCTGGGTTAGAAAGAGCTCCAAGAGCCAGGTAGAAAGGCCCATAGGGAAGCTGTTAAAAAGCAGACTACTCATCTAAAACCCTTTGAAGATATTATGGTATACTAGTTCTAAGCCTACAGAGAGCAGTAAAATGTAGATTACAGTCAATACTGTAATCAAGCATTCCTTGCTGCCTCCTTGGTAGTAAGGAAATGAAGGGACTGAGAAAAGATAAGTGCCAAATAAAACCAAATGATTTTACACTGCCAAAAGAAGTAAATAAAGGCAGAACTGATATTAATCTTCAAAAACACTGTAGGGAGTGGAAGCAAAGAGGACTGTAACAGTCATACAAACTGAAATAGCTTGAGCCGTCATTTGCCATGTCATTAACAATTAACAGATACTGACTTACAGTCTCCAGTTAAAGGTGCTATCTCCTGAACCCCAAAGTAAATGCTGTTGATATAGCTGGAATAGTTTTAGATAATCTAGAACTATATACAGTAAAACTGGTCATTTAAAATAGAAGAGAAAGAGCAGGGCACTGTGGTGCATGCCTGGAGTCCCAGCTACTTGGGAGGCTATGGCAGAAGGATTGTTTGAGCCCAGGAGTTTGAGGTTGTACTGCACGTATCACACTTATGAATAGCCACTGCACTCCAACCTGGGAAACATGGTGAGGACTGTCTCTTAAAAAAAAAAAAGAATATGGATAGAGAAGGTCAACCTCACTCACCCTATTTTTTTCTCTCCCCAGCTATCTCCTGGCCAGCTTCTATACCAAGTATGATGCTGCGCACTTCCTCATCAACACAGCCTCATTGCTAAGTGTACTGCTGCCGAAGTTGCCCCAGTTCCATGGGGTTCGTGTCTTTGGCATCAACAAATACTGAGGGATGGGTTTTGGGACAGCTCCATGGGCATGGGGAAGGCACTGAAACAGAGGACTATAAAACATCCTTCTCTTATTCTCCATACTGTCTTCTACACCTTTAAAGCCTGAGAACTATACAACCTTTCCCAGACTCCCAAGAAGAGAAGAGATTGGCAAATGGGGCTCCTGGGCCCAGTCCTGCTAGTGGCAAGTTTCTTTGAATCAGGAAGGCAGGTGAGGTAAGGGCCAAATCACTCTCCTCCATAGCAGGAAGCCATTTGGGCAGCTTCTTTGGTGATTACATCTTTCCATATCTTTTACACCTACCACCTTCCAGCTCTGTTTTGCTGTGTATTTTTCTTACAATAATTTTTTTCAGCTATAGCTGCAGTTTAATCAGGATGGGTAGAGAGCTGTCCTCATAAGGCTGGGGGTGGGAAGATGGAATACTGACTTAATGTATAAAACTTAAAACAATTCTCCAATCCCCTCTCCTTTGGTCCAGTAGGAGGTGCCCTTCACTCTAAGCTTAACACTTAGTAGGGAAGAGATTCTCAAATGAGAAAAAGGGCTCCGGCTATATGGGCAACAAAGAGGGAAGATACAGGTTGCCAGTTATACATTTATAGAAAGATAATCCCCTGGCTTTAAATAGTTACGTACATACAAATATGAACAAACTTAAAAAAAAAATACAAACCCTTGGATCACATGGGGGCTTCTGGGAACCCCCGTATTCTTCCCCCTCACCCAAGGGCAGTGGGCATGAATCTACTTTTTAAAAATGATTAATTTTGGCCATCCTTGCAGAAAAGAGCCTAAAATTGGGTGATTTACCCACAAAGTGAAAGTCGAGGGAAAATTCAGTTTCCAGTCTCTGAACTCTATGCGGTAATCTCCTATCATTAGGGCTACATGCTTTCTTGTTCTGTCTTTTAAATATTATATCAGGATAAAGGAGAGGGCTCCCTCCTGAAATGGGTCAAGAAAGAAGATAGACTTGTAGCTTTAAAAGGGTGGGAAAAAGTGTCATCTGCCCTAAAAGCAAATGACAAGACAAAGGCATACAGACCCCAGGGAAATACCCAGTTCCCACACCTAAAGGGATACACTGTCCAGCCCAGGTCCAGGCCCTAGGTTCTTTACTCTAGCTACCCCCTATTTCTTTGGTATTGTCAAAAGACAAGATTCAGGCCGGGCACAGTGGCTTATGCCTGTAATCCAGCACTTTGGGAGGCCAAGACGGGTGGATCACCTGAGCTCAGGAGTTCAAGACCAGCCTGGGCAACATGGTGAAACCCCGTCTCTACTAAAAATACAAAAAAGAATTAGCTGGGCCAGGTGTGGTGGTGTGTGCCTGTAATCCCAGCTACTCAGGAGGCTGAGATGGGAGAATTGCTTGAACCCGGGAGACAGAGGTTGCAGTAAGCCGAGATCACACCACTGCACTCCAGCTGGGCAACAGAGCAAGACTCCATCTCAAAAAAGAAAAAGAAAAAGATTCAGTTCCTAGGTGTTGGGGGAGGAGGGATAAATCAAACTCCATCCTGTGCTACAGCCCTTTTGACTCCCTGACATTGATTTGAGGAAAGAGAAGGGGCATCAACGTTGGAAGGGCCTCCTCACTTTCTTCCGCCGCTTAGGTTTGGCTTCTCCCTTGGGTACTGTGCTGTTGGGCTTAGAGGCTGCAGCAGCTCCAGGGGCAGGCTGAGGAGCTGCAAAGAAGTTCCCATTGGGCATCTGCCCTGGGGGTACTTGAAAGATCCGACTCAAGAAATCCTGAAGATCAGCAGGAGGGGCATCTGGGGTGGCTCTGAGGTAAAACAGAAGAAATAAGGCAAGAGATGTTAGAGTCATATGATTACCTAAGTTAGATATACTTATCAGTTCCCAAACTTCCTAGAAAACAAGGCCCCTGGGTGTCCTAAAAAGCAGGTCATCTGAAACCGTATTCAAAACTGAAATAGTGGATAGATTATTGACAGAAATACCACCTACCTCTGCCGCCCTCTGGTGCCTGGAATCCGAGAACCAAATGAGATGTGATAGGGGACTCTGTGGGTATCTGGGGAGATACCTACACGCTGGCATCCAGCCCACTCTATAAACATGAGAAATAGCCAAAACATCGCAGTTTAGAGCACATAAAAGATCAGGAAGTATGAGCCTGTATTTCTAGAGGACAGAGAGTACCTGTGATGTCATACACCTTTCCATCCATCAGTGCAAAGTAGGTGATCTTGAGGCCCAACATGCTTGACTCTGCCCAAAAGTCTCCTTCCTCAGCGGGATGCAGCCTATTACACTCAGCACAGTATCTGGCACTCTTAGGTTCCCGGTCCATTTCAAACCTCCTGCAACCAACAAAAGGATAGTTCCTTAATAATTTGTCAAGCCTACCTAGGGCACTGCTAGTAGTCTTACCATTATTCACAAATAGGGCTGAAACATCTAAAATTACCCCACTTAGTATTTCATTTCCCTTCAACGTTCTATCTTAAAGCTAATGTTTCTTAGTGCTAATTAAAATCGTCAGTCTATTGACAATATGACAAAGGTAGAAACTTAAGGGTCTTTTTACTAATTATGAGATACAGATGTAACTCATAATTACCAGTACTCACTAGAAAGATCCTTGGTTACATAATCCCTGAGCTGTGATTGTCCCATCCCTCTCCTTCTATTTCATACCTATGCTTTCCTTGGCATCGGCTACACATCATAGTATTCATTGCCTCCTTGAGGTCATCTTGCAGCTTGGACAGAAACTCATTTACTGACCGGCTCAGCTCATTCTCTGCCATTCGTTTCCTAATGGAAGAAATGCTTTGTAAGTCAGAAGGTATTGAGGGAGGGACAAAGGAAGACATATCAGTTGGCCTCTTGAGGCCCCTGTCTAGCGAGAAAGACAAGTGACTTCAGTTCTCTCCATCTCAACAAGCCTCCACCCCCAAGTCCAGATGCCTCTGCTATTGAGGATTTTTCATTTACCATTATCTGATGATTTCCCATCTCCAACTTACATCTCATACTCCTTTCGCTTTTCAGCATTGCTGACAATGTCCCAAGCTGCTCGCAAAACCTTGAAGGCCTCCTCAGCCCGGGGATGATGATTTTTGTCAGGATGAACCTACCAAGACAGATTTCATTACAAATCCATTCCAACCCTCTCCTCACCTTGAATTTATTCTCATATCAAAGGGTTCTCTTTCATCACCCTTTTGAAGAGTCAGTGTAGCTTAATGATTAATTGCTCTGACTCTACAGATCTGGTTCAATTCATGGCTCTGTTATAATTAGCTACATTACCTTGAATATCTTTTTTTTTTTTTTTTTTTTTTGAGATGCAGTCTCGCTCTGTCACCCAGGCTAGAGTGCAGTGGCACGATCTCAGCTCACTGTAACCTCCACCTCCCAGGTTCTAGCAATTCTCCTGCCTCAGCCTCTCTAGTAGGTGGGATTACAGGCATGCACCACCACACTCAGCTAATTTTTTTGTATTTTTAGTGGAGACGGGGTTTCATCTAGTTGGCCAGTCTGGGCTCGAACTCCTGACCTCAGGTGATCTGCCTACCTCAGCCTCCCAAAGTGCTGGGATTACAGGCGTGTGCCATCATGAATATCTATCATGGATTGTTGGGATTATCTATCATGTCAGCCTGAATATCTATCATGGATTGTTGGGAGGATTAAATAAGAATATATATGAAGTATGTAGCAAAGAATCAGGTACTACGGTGGATTCATCATCCCAGTTTGCCTGAGACTGTCCCAGTTTTAGCACTAAAAAGTCCCATGCCTCTAGAAACTCCTCAATCCCAGATGAACAGGGACAGTTGGTCTCTGGCACACACATGTATCAGTCATAAAATAAGAGTCCCAAAGATGTTACATCTTGAAACTCTTTTTTAACTAGAAAATTCTGATATCCAAAACTTCCTACAGTGATATGCCTTTCAGTCCCAGAAATGAAATAGCATATCATGGTCTCAGAGACTTTATGTACTTTTCAGCCTTCTCTCCAAGACAAGTAATATCCTCTCTTCCTACAGCTTCCTGATTGTACCCATCCCCATTCCCCAAAAATGCAGAGATAAAGCTAGTCTCCTGACTGATGCCAAATAACTAAAATGCTGTCAAATTTCCCACATTCCCAAGCTAATTGAACAGCCTTTTAGTCATGTTCACACTAGGGCTTAGTAAGGCAGTGAGAGGTTCAATAAAAGCCCAGAGACACTCTGGTCCAGGACAGAGAGAGATCTTTGGGGTATAGGGATAGATGTTTTGAGGTTAGGAGAACTTAACTACATCTCTACTTCAAGAGAAATTGAAAAATGAGAATTTTTGTTAAGAATAATATTCTCCAAAACAGGATGTCTACTAAAAGAAGGTGAGAAAAGAGCTCTACTACTAGTAGAATTAGTAACAATGAGAGTAAACAATTGTTACCCACTCTAAGAATACAGCAGAAGCCAAGCGCAGTGGCTCACGCCTGTAATCCCAGCACTCTGGGAGGCCGAGGCAGGCAAATTGCTTGAGTCCAGGAGTTCGAGATCAGGCTAGCTAACATAACAAAACCCCATTTCTACTAAAAATACAAAAAATTAGCCAGGTGTGGTGATGAACACCTGTAGTTCCAGCTACTCAGGAAGCTGAGGTGGAAGCCACCTAAGCCTGGGGGATCAAGGCTGCAGTGAGCTGAGATCCTGCCACTGTACTCCAGCCTGGGGAACTGGAGTGAGACCCTGTCTCAAAAAAAAAAAAAAAAGAATATACCAAGCTACCTACTAAGGGGCATACATTTCCCACCAAATTAATTCAGTCCTTTGGTAAGTTACAGGTGTGGTGGTTTACTGTACCTTTAATCATTAATGGAAACTTTAGTTGCCCATTCCTCTTTGGTGTCATGCAGCCATTGAGGTAGTTTGCACACTGTGATGTTTTACCAGTCCAGCTCCATACACTCCAGTGTAAGTAGGCCTCCAATTTACACACCTTACTTATATTCATAATAGTTTTATTTGTACAGAAATAGCAGTAACAATCCGTTATCTAATATCAACCTAATATCTACTTCTAATGCAATTTGATTGCATGCTTGTATTAAACCATTTCCCTCAAGCATAAGGTGCATGACAACTCCCATCTGCACACCCTCTTTTTTTTTTTTTTTGAGACGGTGTCTTGTTCTGTCGCCCAGGCTGGAGTACAGTGGCGCGATCTCGGCTCACTGCAAGCTCTGCCTCCCAGGTTTACACCATTCTCCTGCCTCAGCCTCCTGAGTAGCTGGGACTACAGGCGCCCGCCACCACACCCGGCTAATTTTTTTGTATTTTTAGTAGAGACAGGGTTTCACCATGTTAGCCAGGAGTCTCGATCTCCTGACCTTGTGATCGGCCCACCTCACCCTCCCAAAGTGCTGGGATTACAGGCGTAAGCCACCGCGCCTGGCCCTGCACACCCTCTTATCAATAAAAGCAACCATATTTTCATGTATGACATACATATGCATACACCTCCATTTTCTTTCCCTCTCCTATTCTGAGTTGCTGATCTTGAAACAGCCTGTTTTCTCCTACCTGGTGCTAAAATCCTTACATGCACTCCCTGACCCTCCCATACTAGGTCCATATTTGCTTCTCTGGGAGAAATACTTGGGTTACCCCATGTTAAAAAAAAAAAAAGAAAACCCTCATTTGTTCAGGTAAGAGCAACTGAGGTGCTCTCTGAATAGGTCTTTTTCCCACTCCAGTTAGAGGGACTTCACCTAGATTTTCCAGGTGAGTTCTACACTGCCTAATATACCAGGTTCAAAAAATATATCTCGTGACAAACAAAATGGAGGGAAGATCAGATCCCATAGTGGAGGGGGAAATATCTTTTTTTTTTTTTTTTTTTTTTTTGAGATGGTCTGGCTTGGTTGCCCAGACTGTATGTTCATGATCCCAGCTTGTTGCAGCCTCGACCTCCTGGGCTCAACTGATCCTCCCACCTCAGCCTCCCGAGTAGCTGGGACTACAGGCATGTGCCACCAAGCCTGGCCTCCCAAAGTGCTGGGATCACAGGTGTGAGCCACTGCACCTGGCCCAAAAAGTCTTTATGACTCTTTCCTAAGACTATGTTAACCAGCTGGGCGCAGTGGCTCCTGCCTGTAATCCCAGCACTTTGGGAGACTGAGGCGAGCGGATCACGAGGTCAGGAGATCGAGACCATCCTGGCTAACACGGTGAAACCCCGTTTCTACTAAAAATACAAAAATTAGCCAGGCACAGTGGCAGGCGCCTGTAGTCCCAGCTACTCGGGAGGCTGAGGCAGGAGAATGACGTGAACCCGGGAGGCGGAGTTTGCGTGAGCCAAGATCACGCCACTGCACTCCAGCCTGGGCGATAGAGCGTGACTCCGTCTCAAAAAAAAAAAAAAAAAAGAAGAACGTTAACCTTCACCTACCCGTTAACTTTCTACTCTGCCTTCCCTTTATTCCACTCTCCCTAAAACTGGAATAGAAAATATAGGAACAGGCTGGGACCAGTGGCTCACACCTGTAATCACAGCACTTTGGGAGGCTGAGGTGGGTGAATCATGAAGTCAGGAGTTCGAGACCAGCATGACCAACATGGTGAAACCCCATCTCTACTAAAAATACAAAAAAAATTAGCCGGGCATGGTGGCGCGCACCTGTAATCCCAGCTACTCAGGAGGCTGAGGCAGGAGAATCAATCGCTTGAACCCAGGAGGCGGAGGTTGTAGTGAGCTGAGATTGTGCCACTGCACTCCAGCCTGGGCAACAGAGCAAGACTACATCTCAAAAAAAAAAAAAAAAAAAATATGGGAACAAAAGAGAGAAACAGGAAACAGAAGGGTACTCACCATCACTGCCAGCTGTCTATAGGCCTTCTTCAGTTCAACATCTGATGCTGTGGCCTCAACCCCCAGTACATGGAAAGGGTTTAGCTCATCCTCAGGAACCCCAGCCATGGTCAAGAGTCGAGCCACTTCCTCTTCAGGCTGGCAGTAGCGCCCACTAGCTACAGGTGCATTCCCCTGCCTATTAATATTCTGCTTGACCCAAGGCAACTCCAGCCAGCCCCACTGAACTATTCTTACCAGCCGCTGCCATGGCCTGCTATCTCTCAGCAGAGTCAAGCAACGCTGCAAGGCTGGAGAATCCAGCCAAGAGAAGAGCCAGGTAGCCTTATCCCTCCAGCCTAACCGGTCACCTAGTCCCACCAGAAACCGCCATCCCAACTGTAGAAAGCCCAAAAAGAGGGCCAGAGCCAGGAGCAGCAAAGCACCCAGCAGCTTAAGAAAACGAGTAAACAGTCCTACTCCACAGTAAAACCCCTGGCTTAGAAACTGAAACATGACCTGGGCCCAGCCCCCTAACCGCCCTGTCCACACTCCCATCCAAACTCGAAAAAGGTCCAAATCACTGCTTTTCAGTTGCCTGCATGCATAGATGAGATGGCCACAAGTTTCTACGTACTCTCCCACCAATACCAGCAGTTCAATCAGCCACCAAAAGCCTGCCTGTCCAAGTTGACATAGTTCCTCGGCTCCCCACAATCCCAGGCCTTTGCGCTTATCTGCCTGACTTCGTTTCCGACCCAGCCGATGTCGACCAGGGGACCTGGGATCCCTACGTCCACCCTCCCGAGTATCCTCCTTCGTTGGAAAGCGGTGCCGCTGTCTCCGGGATGGGGGTTTCTTTCCGCTGGACACACGTGAAAAATCACTGGGGAACTTGAGAGATTCTTCATCATCATATTCCTCTTCCAACTCATCTTCCCCCAAAGCTGGAGAGGTACAGTGGTGGCAAAAGTTGCTAGAAGAACCATTTCCTCCCTCAGAGTAAGGCCCTTCTGGAATTCCAGGTGTTCCCCGGCAGTTGCAAGCAGATGGAATGGAAAGAAAAGAGTTCCCATCCTTCTGGTTCCCAGTCTCGTTTTCTTTTGAGAGTTCCTGGTCCACTCCTGATTCTTCTTCTGAAGACGTCTCACTCTGATCAGGGTCCTCTGCATCTCTAGGTGGTCCTGGACCCCCTGGGGGGCCATGGCTTGGGTCCAACCAATGGGCTGGGTTTGGGTGCTGTGTGTGCTTAGGACCAGAGTGCTCTGTGAGGCAGCGGGTACCATTAGGAGCAGTCCCTGCTGAGTCCCTGAGTCCTGAGAATGAAGGTATTTCAGGGTCCACGGAGGGTCCTAAAGTCCTGAGGGAGGCACCACCACTGTGGTGGGCTCCATACAACCCTCTTTCTCCGGGGTGCTTCTGGGCCATGACCCCGGGGCTTCCTGAGGGTCTTAGGTCACAGCCATCATGGTGTGTTCTGATGCCTGTAACAGATATCAAGGTGGAGACAGTCAAGGATGAGACCAAGAGAAGAATTAAACAATCTCAAATAGTGGACACATTTAATTCATCCACCTCCCTTGTTTTCCCAAGTTCTTTTGGGGCATTCGCTATTCCTAGCAATAAGCCAAAACTAGACTCACCACAACCCTGCTTGCTCCCTCCCCTCTCCTCCAAATCACTTAAATTTTTCTTCTTTCCCCAGAAAACTATAACCTTCAATCAGGGAAACAGGGAGGTACCGTAAAGGGTGTGGTCGGGGGAGGGTGGGTCACTCTTAGGAAAATGGGAAAGACCGCCGGAAAGGGGGCCACAGACTTCCAGTAATGGGTGGGGGCCATGCGGCCCTGGAGGAAAATCTGGGGGCGGAGCTTAGGGCTGCCCCTAAGAAAGACTACCAGGGAACCCACCGGCTGTGTAGAAGGGACGAAGGTGGCCGGGCACCGTGGCTCACGCCTGTAATCCCAGCACTTTGGGAGGCCGAGGCCGGCGGATCACGAGGTCAGGAGTTCGAGACCAGCCTGGCCAACATGGTGAAACTCCGTCTCTACTAAAAACACAGAAATTCGCCAGGCGTGGTGGCGCGCACCTGTAGTCCCAGCTACTCGGGAGGCTGAGGCAGAAGAATCGCTTGAACCCGGGAGGTGGAGGTTGCAGTGAGCCGAGATCGTGCCACTGTACTCCAGTCTGGGTGACAGAGCGAGACTCCATCTCAAAAAAACAAAAAAAAAAACGAAAAAAAAAAAAAGACGGACGTACCGAAGAACGGCGGTAACTCCTCCCCCTCGAGCCGCCCGGCCTGGGGCCAGGGTGAGCTACGAGAGCCGCTCTCCCGGCTCCGCCTCCCGCTCACGCTCTGCTTCCGCCTTCCGTCCCCGCGGCCGCCGGCGACCTGGGCCCACTTCCACTTCCGGGGTCACCAGGGAAGAGACGGGAAGGAAAAGAAATAGCGGTTGGCTGAGAGGCAAGCCAGTCCAGCTAGGGCTGCGTCGACTCCAAGGAGGCGGTCCTAAGGAAGTACTGGCCCCGCCATTTAAAGGCCCCTCCCTCCGCGTGTGGGAATGGGATTCCCGCAGGTTGCACCGCAGGAAGCAAGGCAAGTGGACTCTGCACCAAAGCCTGCAGACTAAGGGCAGACTCTCAGGATTGCTCTGGGTGTATTCCTAGGCTTTGTATTCCTGGGAGATGGAGGGCAGCCACCGAGCCACATATAGTCTTTTTCCCTTGCAGACAAAACCAGGGAGCTCAGAAGAGTCACTGCCCAGATCCCCTCCGTGGCGGCAGCTGCGAGGACACAGGCCCCTTTGTATCCTGCGGTGCGGAGGTGGAGCAGAGGAGAGGGTGCCCTGGCTGGCCCCCTCCCTCGCCCCGCAGCACTGCCCCTCCTTTCACAGCAACCCACGGCCTCCCCCGCGCTTGACCCAGCTGGCGAGCTGCCCCTTATACCTGGATCCGCCCCTCGAGACGCAGCTCCCCAGGCCCGATCACCGAGCGGTGCCTAGGAACTGGGAGCGTAACTTGGCTCGGCTCAGAACTTTGCCCGTGAGCCAAAGAACACTGAACTCATCTACCTGCTGCTTGACATCTCATCTGCATACCAAGCTATTTGGTGGACGTCCACAAGCGCCCCCGCCCCCACGTAGACCCAGTTGGGTCCCCGTTCCGTCGGTCCCCTCCTCTGCACACGCCTCTAGCCTTATACCCCGTCTTGATCCGAAAGTTTTTCCACCCATGAACCCCCAGTTGGCGCTCCCCGACCAGCAAAAGCCCCTTCCCTGGTCCACGATCCCGACCACCCGGTTCTCCAGAAGACAATACTCCAATTCTCTGGAAAGTGGAAGAAACCAAGCTGGAGCTAGGGGGGCGCTGGGACCCCTATTGGGGCTTTGAGAGCTTCCGGTTGTCATCTCCTAAGTATTCGGAGACCCTTCCCCAAAACTCTTGGGGTGACCCTCAAGACTCTTACCTGCTATATAGTTGGGGGTCTCTGGTCCTGGACTAGAGCAGTAGGCAACCTGGGTCCCCCCACACACACGGGAAAGAATTGGAGGGGCCTGCCTTGTGATGTCACCCCTCCTCCCCCCACCGCGCGCGCGCGCGCGCACACACACACACACACACACACACACACACCCCAACACACACGCCCTGTCCCCTTTCTCCACCCTGCAAGCTAGTTGCATTTAGCTCACAGAGCCTGGGCTGCGACTTGAAAGAGTTTAGGCAGCAACAGAGTGACCCTGGGGGTGCTCTTGACCGACAGCCGCACCCCCGGCGTCTAGGACCTCCGAGCAGGGATGCATCTGGAGGTCTAGGGAAGCACTTCCACCCCCTCCTCTCCTCAACCCTGGCAGGATGGTGAGTAGTTAACATCCCCTCCCCAACCCCCCCTTGTTCAGGGTCCCCAGACTTCCAAGCAGATTGAGGAGAGGAGCTCCGAGAGCCAACCCTCCAGCCTGTAAGGACCTTGATATCCAAAGGACAGCTGAAGAAAGTAATGTGCCTGCATTTTTGCCACTTCATTCCCACAGTGCCCGAAATGCCAGCTCCTCCTTGGTGTTCTCCTTTCAGGATTTGAATTCAAATCCCATTGGCAGCCCTGATACCGCTGGGGGAAGGGTGAGGTAGGAAAAGTCCCACCAATATCCTAAGGGGAGGTGCGAGTGGCTACCAGGATGTGAGATGTCTGTGGGCAAAGTCCCTGCTTATTCCATGAGGGGCTGTGGGATTAGGACTGTGGCTGGATGCCTCTTCCTCCAACAACTCCATCTCAGCATGAAGCTGAGGCTTTAAAACCCTGACAAACTGTGGGTGACTGTCTCTACTTAATTCCTCCTCCCAAACTCTTGGTGTCTGGTTTTTTCCCTCTTTCTGCCCTGGGCCTGGAGCAGCTGTCCAGAGACCCCCACCATGACTCATACTCTCCTGTTCTCCCTCCCTCTCCCCTCTCTATTAACCTCACCCTTCCCAATCCAGTGGGGTAGTATTAAGTCCCAGTCGCAGATGGGGCAATAATGTCCCAGCACCCCTCCCTCCACACACCCAGGGCTTCCTGTTCTTTCCACCCTCACCCTGAAGAGCTGCAGGGTGGTGGGGGGAGGCAAAGGCTCATTACTTGATAAGATTTTCATTACTTTATAAGATTTCATTTTACATTTTACTTAAGTGTACTTGTTTCAGAGAGTGGTAAAGACAGATCCTGCTCCTCTCAATCCAATCCTGTAGATTTCTTCAGTTACCTCAACAGGGTCATACTGGCTCCTGAAATGGGCACCATTATTTAAAAGAAATAGAGGTACAGAGTCCTCAAGATTTATGGGCACCTGAGTTTCTGCCCCGTGCCCCGCTGCAGGTTTCCCAATCCCCTAAAGACATTCATGGATGGATGAGAGGAGCTGACACCTCCCGCTCTGTGACCACTTTCTCTTCGGCCATGGAGGAAGTCTTGCTGCCCCTGGCTGTGACATCTGACCCCAGGCCCTTTAATCAACAACTCCCAGAGCCTCCAGACCCAAGATGTGTTTTGGAACCCCAGGACAATCCTGAACTGGCACTTGCCCTGGTGTGTGCCCTTTGCTGCTGCTTTGGAATCATCTACTGCTGCTTCAGTGAGGGCAGGGCCAAGGACCTGGGGGGCCATTGCCCAAGACTGTCATCCTCAAGGATGATGCCAGCTTTCCTCCTTGCTCCTGGGCCATCTCACCTCCTCTGCCAGGGGTTCCTACCTCTAGTGTGGCCCATGTTGCTCTGGCTGTATTCCTAGGCCCATGTTGCTCTTGCCAGCTTCTTGTCCATCCTCCATGCCCATGCCTTCCAGCTTTCACCTCTGGCATCTATCATTTGCTCTTCTCTTAACTCCTACCTGAAAACCCCATTCCTAAATTATTCGCTATATTTCAGACTTCTTCACTCTTCTCCAAAAACCTGAATCAGCTTGTGCTGATTTTTTCCTATCTGCTATCCCTAAAAGGACTAGACCTTCTTTCTATCCTTACTCCCCTCAATGTATCCATCTTACCTCTTGATTTTCCCTCCCATTCCCTCACAGTTCCTGAAACAGTGCCCCCCCCCCCCCGACCCTAAGCGACCCCTTTCTGCCCCTGGCCTTGAGGTCCCTTGACGTGCTGCTCCTGTCTTCTGCTCCTCTAGTGAGCCATTCCTCTCCCTTGGAATTCATCAGAGTCATCCCTGTAGAGCCCCCTTCCTGCCTCTCAATTCCTCCTGCCTCACTTCCCAGGCTACTGCTGCTTCAAGACAGTGACGTTTCTCTCCGGTCAGCTGTCAGGAGCGCTGGTGAGCTTCCTACTGTGCCACAAGGTGCGGGTGCTGGAGACACAGCTGAGCCTGGAAATGAGAGTGGGCATCGCCGTGGTCATCATGACTCCTCTGCGGCGTGGTCACCATGTTGGTTCACTGTGTTGGGCTCTTATTGACTGGTCTCCTGCTAGGCCTGACCTTGGGTGCCGGAGCCCTGCTGGCTTCTGAGCCTATCTACCAACCACCTTCAGCCTGGGTGCCAGCTGGGGGCTGGTGGGGCTGGCGCTGCTGGGAGCCCTGCTCACACTTCGGTGGCCACGTCCATTCACAGTGCTGGGCACAACCCTGCTGGGTTCTGCAGTGCTTGTGGCCTGTGTTGACTACTTCCTGGAGGGGCTGGCACTGGGGAGTTGGCTGGGCCAACGCCTGCAGACACTTCCAGCCTTGCCTTCTCTCTGCTGATATAGCTGGGTCTTACTGGGGATCTGGCCAGCCTTGGGGGCCCTTGGAGCCCTGGCCCAGTGGAAGCTCGTGCCTGAGGAACATGGAGGCCACGCTAATGGTGAGTTAGTGCTGTGGTACAGAAGCAGCCAACCTGTGCCTACTCATGTCCCCAGTTCCTAGACTTAAGGAGGGAAGGGGAGAAATACACTTGAGGAAGGAGAGTGGGGGAGGATGTCCAAGGTGAATGGGGCAGGGCACTGAAAAAAAAAGTTGAAGGAGTCAGGGGAAGCAGGAAAGAGTTACAGAAGGAAAGGAGGATCTCAGGGAAGTCTAGGAGGAAAAATAGAATTTCGAAGAATTTCTTTTAGAATGAATTGTCGGGGGGTTGCTGGGCACGGTGGCTCACGCCTATAATCCCAGCACTTTGGGAGGCCAAGGCGGGCGGATCACGAGATCAGGAGATCAAGACCATTCTGACTAACATGGTGAAACCCTATCTCTACTAAAAATACAAAAAAAAAAAACTAGCTGGGCCTGTTGGCGGGCGCCTGTAGTCCCAGCTACTCGGGAGGCTGAGGCAGGAGAATGGCTTGAACCCGGGAGGTGGAGCTTGCAGTGAGCCAAGATCGCGCCACTGCACTCCAGTCTGGGCGACAGAGCGAGACTCCATCTCAAAAAAAAAAAAAGAGGAATAAGTGGGGGGGAAGATGAGGCTTGAGAGAAACAACAGGAAGGTCAAATGGGTTTCTTTAGAATGTGAGTGTGTATAGGGTAGGATTCAGGGCCTAAAGAGGCCTTCTTGAGTCTGTATTGCCCCCTCCAAAGCAGTGGTCTTTTTTTTTTGAGATGGAGTCTCACTCTGTCACCCATGCTGGAGTACAGTGGCATGATCTTGGCTCACTGTAACCTCCGCCTCCTGGATTCAAGTGATTATCATGCCTCAGCTTCCCGAGTAGCTGGGATTACAGATATGCATCACCATGCCCGGCTAGTTTTTGTATCTTTAGTAGAGATGGGGTTTCACCATGTTAGCAAGGCTGGTCTTGAACTCCCAACCTCAAGTGATCCACCCACCTCAGCCTCCCAAAGTTCTGGGATTACAAGTGTGAGCCACCGCGCCCGGCCAGCAGTGGTCTTAAGCCATCAGCAAAGCCATCTCCAACTCCTTCAGACCCTTCAGCAAAAGGCCAAATGGCACTGGATCCCCTCTGGGGTGGGGCTTTGTGAGGGCAGCTGTCGGCATCAGCTCCCTGCCAATACCTGCAGCCCTGCTGACAGTCTCGCTCCAGTGAGTGGGGGGCTTGGGGACACCCTGGGCAGATGAAGCAGAGGACATATGGGGATGGTCAGGGTGGGAGGGGGGCTCTGACCCAGGCCCCTCCTTACTCCCTCTCTGCCCTGTGTCCCTCCAGAGTTACTTCCAGAGTCTTCAAGAGTGCCAACTGGGACCAGGACCCCAGACCACAGCCCCCCACACCGTCCTGGACCTGGATTCTGACTGTGGTTCCACTGTACCCCTCACCTTAATCTCTGGTTCTAACCAGACCTGAGCCTAGACTTCCACTTTTTCCCTTACCCCTGTGAGGGCCTGGGAACACTAGGTGGGCAGGGTTTGAGCCCACAGGACCTGCACACAAACTTCCCCACCTCTTGGACTTGGGGACAGGATCTGTGCCTCAACCCAGACCAGCTTTGTAGGGATATGTTCCAAGAACAGAGAAGAGTCTTATGGGGAAGGGGGAGGAAGGGAAGTATGAATATTTACCTCTGACCAATAATAGAGGTGCCCTGGTCCCCAAAGAAATTGACTCCCGAATTCCCTCCAAGCCTTACCCATATAGCTTTTGTTTGTTTGTTTGTTTTGAGACAAGGTCTTGTTCTGTCCAGTGCCGTGGCATGACCACAGCTCATGACAACTTTGATTTCCCCGGCCCAAGCGAGCCTCTCATTCAGCCTCCCGAGTGGCTGGGACCACAGACGCCACACACAGCTAATTTTTATTTATTCGTTTTTATTTTTTTGCAGAGACAGGGTCTCCCAGTGTTGCCCAAGCTGGTCTTGAACTCCTGGGCTCAAGTGATCCTCCTGCTTCAGCCTCCCAAAGTGCTAGGATTATAGCCACTGCACCTCGTCTTGAAATAGCCTTTTAAATATTCACCTCAGCTTGCCTCACAGTGGTAAAAATAAGCATTTTTTTGTTTTGTAGGATCAGGGAGCTTCCAAGGCATTTGATACCTTTTTGATGGGAAGAAGGGCTCTGAGGAGCTCCAAGATACCCCAACCTCCAGGCCCTTCATTAGGGGGTAGTTGGGTTTCTGTTTGGCCTTTCCCCCTGGGCCCCATAGGCTTAAACTACCCCCACCCCCACCTCCGCCTCCTACCTCAGCTGGGAGCACTGTCTTCCATGGGGCTTCCACTTCTCTCCTCAACCTGGGGAAGACCACAGGGCAGTGCCTGCCTCAGGACCTGCCTTCCCCAAAAGCTGGCTTCTTGCTCCAAGGAGAGAGCATTGGCCCACCTGCCAGAGTCTTGCCTTTTGCCCAAAGGAGCCTGGTCTTCAGGGTTGCATAGGATGCAAGTGCCTTCTCTGCTTCTCACCGTGGGTGGCACTAATTTCCTCCTTAACCAGAACTTTGCTCCAGCCACTGACCCATTCTAACTCTTCCCCCTCTGACTCTCCTGCGCAAGGTCTGTTCCTGGTTTCCCAGATGCATAAAGGAAGACATATCCCTCCCCTGGGCAGCAAGGCTACAATGGGAGGGAGGGAGAACATGGGAGCATGTGAATAAAATGGCATTAAATACTGAACCAGGGAGTCCAGCCTCTGCTGTTGCTGCTCTTTTCTTTCTCTGCACCCCAAAACAAAGAGCTAACCATCTTGACAAATCCTCTGTCCCCTAAAGATCTAATAGAGATGCCCTTATTATACAGACTACTGTAAGAGTTATACAGCTAGACAGCTAGAGGAAGAGCTGTTCAGTCCTCTCTTATGAACGTGGAGTTAGCTTTTATTAAACACAAATGTACCAGACACTGTGCCAGGCACTTCACATACAGTATTTCATTTAGTGCAACAATCCTGCAGTACTGGTCTTAACCTAATGTTGCAAATGGGGAATCTGAGATTCAACAAGGTTAATTAGCTTGCCCGTAATCATAAGCACATAAATGTGATTCTCAAGGATTCCAAGGCCCTTGCTCAGTTTACTGGCCATGCTGTTTTCTTGCATTTTATGTAGGAAGAACAGGACCCAGGCATCTCCCTCCACCATTGACCTCCAGAGAAGAGATGACACAGTTGGAAGGGCTGTCTAAGACAGACAGGAAATGGAATTGGGGAGTTAGAAGGGCTAAGACAGACAGGAAATGGAGTTGGGGGCCAAATCTAAGTTAGGGGATCTGAGTTAGGGGAGCACTTCTCAGGAGTGAAAATGCACAGGAGAGTGGTGGCTGGAGTTGGAAGTGTTAGAGGCCTGAGATCTAAGGTCTTGCGCCTGCTACAGCACCTGCAAGGTTCTACTGAGCAGACAGGTATTTCATTCAGCTATTAGGCCTTAGGCTTCTGGGGGGGAATGAAAGGGTGGGTGGTGGAGCCTCAGGGGTTAATGTCCAAGATTGTGTCTGTGGGTGAGCAGTCAGTATTCAAATGTGGTTTCTGTGGCTGAGAGAGTGGTATCCAAGGTTATGCCCGTACCTGAGGGAGTGGTATTCCCACCTGATGGGGTAGTGTCTATAGTCTGGGGACGACAGTGCATCCAGTTGTGGGCAATATTTCTGGGATAGCCTTTCTCTACTCGAAGCTGCTGGTTGAGGCGCCAGTAGACTTTGCCCTTGAAGAAGTAGACTCGGCCATCTTGCCAACTCATAGCAGCCGAGGGCTGGTTTGGCACTCCCGTAAACAAACCCTTGATTGGTTTGGGGTAGCTGCTGAAGTCAGTTCGGGCTAGCTCGTCCCACTGCCAGTACCCGGAGCCCTGGGTATGGGATGGGTGGGGAGAGGGGAGAGGAAAAGGAGAGAGCTTAGGACCCCCAGGGGTCTACCCCCAGCCCACTGCAGCTGCAGAACATCTCCCTTCAAGCTCAAGCTTTGCTTCTCAGTATAAGGTAGCCCACTCCTCCTAAGAAGGGATTTGCCCTGGCTTTGAACTTTATACCTTAAAGAGGAACACCTTTTGGTTGAGAGGCCAATAGAGAGCTGCATCCAGGTTAGGTTCTACCCTATTCAGCTTCTTGGGGAAGCCAGGAGACATCTTGAAATTAATGTAGCGCCACACCTTGTCTCCTGAGAGCATGTGAGGAAAAAACAAGTCACCTCTGTCCTCAGGTGATAGCTTTTGGTCTCCTCCGGTCCACCCATTCAGAAACTTCTCATCTCCCTCCCTTTTATAGTTTCTTTAAGATTAGGCCCTCCTCAAGTAAGACACTGTAACTAGCCCCCTTACCCTTAAAGAAGTGAATCCATTGTGTTCGAGGCGAGTAGACAGCAGCATCCAGGTTTCCGGGGAGCCCCTCCCAAAGGGCAGACACTCGGAACAAGGGGCCCGGTCCTGAATCTGATACAGTCCACACATAGTCCCCCTTGAAAGCATAGGTCTTCCCACGGGGCCCTGAGCATAATGGTGTGTCAACAAGTCAAAAAGACAGAGGTCAAGTAGACAGAAACTTGGGGGTATCTCAGGCTGACTAACAATTTGCCCTCTCCCTGCAGGCTGATTCTTCAAAAATTCATTCAACTTTAATTCAAAGAGAAAATTAAAGGCAGACAAAGAGGACTCAGAATGCTTTGTTGCTCAGAGCGTTTCAGCTTTGGTCCACTCAACGAAACAAAAGCCCTGCAGATAGCTATTCCTCCTTAGGAACCTCACCTTCCCCTCCAAGTGGCTTCCTAGTTGTCCTTCCAACCAGGTGCACCCTCTCTAACAGGCAATCTGGGTAATATAGCTTTCTCCATCTTGCTGCATTTCCAGATGTGTTCTAGTGGCCTTTAGAGCGTGGCAGCCTTGGTAAGTGCCTGCCTAAGCCACCTTTAATTTGGCTCCGAACTCTCCCTCCCCATGTCACATGTCTCCTTCCATGGTCATTAATGCCTGGGGTCTAACCTCCATTGCTCATGCTGAAGTCCCATGTCACTCCCATTTGTCCAGGCCTCAGGATCAGCAGGCTGCCCCCACCGCCTGCCAACAGCCTGGAGGGGAGGGGCCTCACCCAGCATCATGGCATCCAGTTCACTACTGCAAGGGTCTGGCATGGGACTGGGTTCTGGGGGCACAGTGGGCAGCTCTGTTTCTTCTTCTTCCTCATCCCTTATCACTGGACTCTTCTTGCCTATAAGGTAAAGTAATGCTGCTTAGGGAGAGAACTCACAGCACCTGTCCTCCACACCAGTCTCCTGTAAGTTTTGCTCAGAGGCCCCATACAGAGGGGAAAAGGGAATCCTAGAGCGTTTTCATTTGTGGTAGGCAATATTATGTTGATATCGGCAGGAGACACGTTCTAGGTTTGAGAGACACCAGAAAGGGAGAAGGAGGATTGTTAGAATGTGCATTCTTGCCGGGTGTGGTGGCTCACGCCTATAATCCTAGGACTTTGGGAGGCTGAGGCGGGTGGATTGCCTGAGCTCAGGAATTTAAGACCAGCCTGGGCAACATGGTGAAACCCCATCTCTACTAAAATACAAAAACAATTAGCTGGGCGTGGTTGCATGTTCCTGTAATCCCAGCTACTTGGGAGGCTGAGGCAGGAGAATGGCTTGAACCCGGGAGGCGGAGGTTGCAGTGAGCCAAGATCATGCCATTGCACTCCAGCCTGGGTGACAGAGTGAGGCTCTATCTCAAAAAAAAAAAAAAAAAAAAAAAAAAGAAGGTGCATTCTCCATCCCCAAGCATGGGTGTAAGGAGAGAGGCCTGGAAGGAAGATTAGACATAGAAGAGTCCGAGAAAAACTGCTCCTGAAAATGAAGAAGCCTGAGTAACTGGGCTGGAGAAGAAAGACACTAAGCTATATCCCTACATGGAGGCTAGACCTGTCTCTTCAAGCCTTGACGTGGGAGTCAGACTGACCCTCCCCCTCACTAGGGGGAGGGACTGACCATAGAGAGCCTGGATCCCTGCCACATCATCTGGGTGCAGCTTGAAGTGGGGCCGGTAGCCCTCGTAGACTGGGGCCATGAGGGCCTGGGAATATCGGGAGTGCCCAAGCCCCAGAGCATGGCCCACTTCATGGGCTGCAATGATGCGCAGGTTCACCCCATGGTAGGTCCCCTCAGTCCAGAACTCGTCTTCGTCGAAGTGCACACTGCCCAGCTCTGGGATGTCGGCATGGGCCAGGACTCTCCCTGGACAAAGGCAAAGGTGAACAGGAAGGAGGTCAGAGCCCGCTAGGCTAGAGCACACCCTGCCTATTATAAACTCTAATTAATGCATACCCTTAAAATTCCCCCAGCTATGTTCACTGTCTCTTGGATGCTTCTTTCTCCCCTTTCAGATTCCCCTGTCATCACCCAGTTCTCTCAGGAATGCCCATCACTGTCCCTTACCTCCCCAGCCACTCCCTGCTCTCTGACCCAGTCCTCTCTGGCCCATACCTCTAAGGTATGCCTTGAACAGGGGAACTTAAGGGAGAAAAAGAAGCATAGGCAGCCAGGGGTGATGGCTCACACCTGTAATCCCAACACTTTCAGAGGCCAAGGCAGGAGGATTGCTTGAGTACAGGAGTTTAAGACCAGCCTGGGCAACATAGCAAAACTTCATCTCTACAAAAATTAGCCAGGTGTGGTAGTGTTTGCCTGTAGTCTCTACCTGGGAGGCTGAGGCGGGAGGATCACTTGAGCCTGGGAGGTTGAGGCTGCAGTGAGCCATGATTGTGTCACTGTACTCCAGTCTGGGCAACAGAGTGAGACTGTCAAGCAAGCAAGAGAGAGGAAGGAAAGAAGGGAGGGAGGGAGGGAGAGAAGGAAGGAAGGGAGGGAGGGAGGGAGGGAGAGAGAGAAGGAGAGAAGGAAGGGAGGGAGGGAGAGAAGGAAGGAAGGGAGGGAGGGAGGGAGAGAGAAGGAGAGAAGGAAGGGAGGGAGGGAGGAAGTTTCAAACAGGAGGCTCCATGTAGATGACCAACTGCGCCCGTGCTCCCGTTAGGAGGTAATTAGAGAGCGTATGGTGCAGGTGGGATAAAGAGCAGCCCAAACATCAAGGTTCTAGAGTCACTGGTTCAAGGAGACAGAGGTAATCTCAGAGGTCTATGAGGTGGGAACTGAGAACTGTTGCCTACCAGGCCCATCAAAAGTATTGGAACAGTACGAGCTTTGGCGGCCATGGAAGGAGAGGCGGATGTCAGCCGCGCCAGCCTGCACCTCTTGGAAGGTCAAGGGAGCCACATTGCTCCAGTCCTGGAAGGCTTGACGCAGGGCTGCCCGGGCTGTGTGGGGTGGAAGGGTGGAGGGCAGGTTCAAGATGCGGAAAGTCAGGTGCTTCTTTCTCCAGCGGCCTAGTTAATGACCAGAAAACAGATTAGAAATACAGATCCTTCTGCCAACCCCAGAGAGCTCCTCTGGGTTTAGGCACTCAACCCCCAAGACAGGTGACAACCAGGTAATCGACAGGTGACAACCAGGTAATCACCAGGTGATTATCTATTCAACACTGAGCTGGTCCAGACTGTCCTAATGCCACCCACACGCCAGAACCACATCACCCCCTCCTCTCCCTCTCTTTTCCAGGCTCTGTTCTCACCCAGCAACAGGTATTTAAGGGTCTTCTGGTTGAAGGGATCCTCTAGGCCACAACGAGGCTGCCTCATGCGGGCCCTTGTGGCATCATCCAGCTGACCTGAGACTGGAAGTTCAGATGCTTCCTGAAAAGCTCTGAAGGAGGGAGAGGGATGGGTCTACCAGGACAGGAAAATCTGAAATGACTGGGAGATGATTGCTCTTTGACTTCCTGCTGCCCAAGTTCATGGCCAAGAATAGCACAGAATCCCTGAAGCTGACAGGGTTACTCCAGCCTCCAGTCCTCATAACTGGGACTTTCTCTTCTGTTCTGCAGAAATGGAGATACTCCAGCTTCATCTCCCCATTTTCAGTGTCTTTTATTTGAGTAAGTTTGCCCTCAGGTGTAGCCTTCCTCCTCTACTGCAATCTTCTTTCCTTCCTTCCTTCCTTCCTTCCTTCCTTCCTTTCTTTTTCTTCGCTCTCTCTTTCTTTCTTCCTTTCTTTCTTTTTTGGTAGAGATGGGGTCTCATTATGTTGCCCAGGTTGCTGTCAAACTTCTGGGCTCAAGCAATCCCCCTGCCTGGATCTCCCAAAGTGCTGGGATTACAGGCGTGAGCCACCATGCCCAGCCCCTCTACTGCAATTTCTAACCTTCTCCTACTCTGTGGAGGTGTCTGGCTCCCCTGCTCTGGAGAGCTTTCCACTAGTGCTCCCACCTGACAGCCTGTCCTCCTTCAGCCTTCTCCCTTCCTGAATGGATACCCGTCCCAGCCCAGCTTGCTCTGGAGCAATGTCATCCATCTATGGACTGTCATAGGGCCTAGGGGCTTTTCAAGGGACCTGAACATATCTGAGAGCAGAAAGAAAAACAATCCATTACATCAACATATAAAACTATAAAATAGAAATAAATAAGTACCAAATTGAAGGCCCACAAAAGGTAATAGCATGTCAACAACTCAACTCAGTTTTACATATCATTATACTTTATGTGGACTATAACTAAATATTAGTATTTGAGATATGATGTGGGTAGAGACTCCAAAGGAATGCTTATGGCCTAGGAAGATCCAATGCCTGTATTCCTCATCTGTGAATCCCCATCTCACCCCATGCCCCACCACCATAATAATGATCGCCACCCATCTCTAAATCCCTGGCATGGTTTAGGGTCAGGAGGAGGTGGGCCTGGGGAGAGGAAGGGATGAGAAAGAAGAAGAACTTGAGACCTTAGCCCTAAAGGCATACACCTCATAGCTTCTCACCTCAGAGCCTCGGTGATATCTTCTGGCTTGAAGTTATTAGATCCTTCTAGAGGCTTCTGTAGGTACCCATATTGTGACAGGTAGTCCTATGATGGGAGTGGAGGTAAGCAGGTTAAAAGGGGGTTAGTCTCAGAGTAAAGCTTCTAAGTGACCTAACAGATCCATCAGGAGAGGAGGGACCAGATATGGAAGCACTAATGGAGAAGCACCTTAGAGAAGGGACTCAGGTGGAACAAGGGGAAGCAGCGGGAGATGGGCAGGGTAGACCATGGGGCAGAGAGAGCAAGGGAAAGGCAGGCAGGCTGAAGGTCAGGAGGGAGGCTTCGATGGGGCTGTGGAGCAGTAACCCCTGTCCCTCCGCTGGCCCAGGTCTCTTTCTTGGGGAACTTACCACGGGCGCCACCTCTGCAAGCCCCAGGACCCGGCCTGAGACTGTCATGGGGAGTAGGAAGCCCAGCCACAGCTGCTGGCAGTTCATGGTCCCACCAGAAGAGAGCTCCAGAGGCTGTCCGTGCCTCTGACCTGAGATTTCTGGGAGCCTGGGGGGAGCAGTGCTAGGCAGAGGGGCTCTTACCCCCAGTTCTTTTTACTCTCCAGCCTCTAGTCCTCTTTATAACAGCTGAGGGGAATTTGGGGGAGAGGCAGAGGGAGGTGACTCAGCCAAGAGATATGTTGCAATTCACCATTAACCCTTGCCCTACCAGAGAGCGGAAGCCAAAGAGAGTTCCCAATCGCTTCCCTCAGAGTCCTCTGCTGGAGATGGAAAAACTTCATACTGCCCTAGGGTGAGCATCCAGGCAGGACAAGAACCAGAATCTCTGGAGAGACTAGAGATAGGGATCATGGACATCCCCTGGAATTAGACATCAATGTGCCTCAGGGACCCTGGGCCAGCAAATCACTCCGCCCCTACCTTTGAGTCTCCCTAGGATAAGCTGAGAGGTAGGAAACAGCTGAGGTAGCTTGGGTTTCAGGTGAAGGAGTCAAGCGTGAAGTCTCAGTTTCTTTGTACCCAAGACCAAGTTGGGAATATAAATGCTCCTGCAACCTACTTATGTCTGCTTTAATAAAAAGTCATTATTTCAAGAATCTAATGAGCCTGGAATATGTGGGTGTAGGTGGGACTTAACAAGGGCACAAATAAGTAAAGGGCCCAGAGCCTACCCTCAGGGAGCTTACGGATCCAGTGAGGCAGATCAGGACACCTGGGAAGAGGGGAGCCAGCGTGCCAGGCCAGAGGTGATTCACCCTAAGGGGCTTGGGGCTGGGGGGAGGTTTGCTGAGAAGTCAGGCTTTGAGATGGGCTTTGAAGGCCAGCTAAGAATTGATGGGGTAAGGCCAGGCATGGTGGCTCGCTCCTGTAATCCTAGCACTTTGAAAGGCTGAGGTGGGTGAATCACTTGAGATCAAGAGTTCGAAACCAGCCTGACCAACATGGTGAAACCTTGTTTCTACTAAAAATACAAAAATTAGCCAGGTATGGTGGCGGGCGCCTGTAATCCCAGCTACTCGGCAGGCTGAGGCAGGAGAATCACGTGAACCCAGGAGGCAGAGGTTGCAGTGAGCTGAGATCACACCATTGCACTCCAGCCTGGGCAACAGAGCAAAAACTCCATCTCAAAAAAAAAAGAATTGATAGGGTAAAAGGATACTGAGAGACAGACAGTGCAGGTCTTGAGTAAAAGTGCAGAGCTGAGAGACTGCTGTACTCAGTAAGTCAGAAGGGTCAGGACTGCTTCATTCACCACTGAAGCCCGAGTGCCTACCCCAGGCCACCTCCATGCTTTCGAGGCTGTGCTTAATAAATCACTGTCAAAGAATGACCGGGGTGGGAAAGTGGTTGGGAGACAGAATTTGGAGAGGGCCTTAAATGCTATGCAAGGAAAAGAAGAAAAACTTACATTTAAAAATACCGGACGGGAGCGGTGGCTCACGTCTGTAATCCCAGCACTTTCGGAGGCTGAGGTGGGCGGACCACGAGGTCAGGAGTTTGAGACTAGCCTGGCCAACATAGCAAAATCTTGTCTCTACTAAAAATACAAAAATTAGCCAGGTGTGATGGCATGCGCCTGTAATCCCAGCTACTGGGGAGACTGAGGCAGGAGAATTGCTTGAACTGGGGAGGCGGAGATTGCAGTGAGCTGAGATCGCGCCACTGTACTCCAGCCTGGTGACAGAATGAGACTCTGTCTCAAAATTAATTAATTAATTAATTAAAATAAAAATACCTATTATCGGGTGATGGGTGAACCAAAATCTCACAAATCACCACTAAACACTAAAGAACTTATGTAACCAAATACCACCTGTTCCCCAAAAACCTATGGAAATAAAAAATTAAAGGAATTAAAGTCCGCGCATGGTGACTCACACATGTAATCCCAGCACTTTCGGAGGCCGAGGTGGGTGGATCACCTGAGGTCAAGAGTTTGAGACCAGCCTGACCAACATGGTGAAACCCCGTCTCTACTAAAAATACAAAAATTAGCCAGGCGTGGTGTCACGCGCCTGTAATCCCAGCTACTCAGGAGGCTGAGGCAGGAGAATTGCTTGAATCCGGGAGACAGAGGTTGCAGTGAGCTGAGATTGCACCACTGCACTCCATCCTGGGCGACAGAGCGAGACTCTGTCCCCCCACAAAAATAAATAAATAAATAAATAAATAAATAAATAAAAAGCTACTATGTATTACATGCTTTATATATTACCTCCTATAGTTCTCACAGCCATCTGGTGAGGGGAAAATTATTCCGGCCACTTTTTGTAGGAGGAAATAGATACTCAGAAAGGGAAATTTGACCAAGAACATGGAACTCCCAACTGGCCTGACCTTATTTAAATCCCTCTGCTGACTCTATAACTCATGCTCTTTCCATACACTACACTGACACTTAGAGCTTTGTTCTTTAAGTAACTAGGACCCCTGAAGGCTCCACCATCACTTACACATCATACAACATTTTCATATTGTTCAAAAGCACAGTGAAGTAGACATAGGAATGGGGGAAAAGGTAACTGAACTTTTATGTTCTCAGAAGGGCTGGGAGGCCACAAGGGAACACCTCACAGCCCAGGATCAAGGTGGGGGATGCTCCTGATCCATATTGCTGCCCTCAATGATGCTGGTCCGTCTGGCCCATCCACCACCCAACTGGTAACCATTGGGTGACTAAGTCTCAAGTGACCAGTGACAGGCAAGGAAGGACAGAAAGCCTCTGAGCGATAAGTGACAGGGCCCATCACCAAGGCTGATGCACCCAGGAAATGATGGAGTTTGGGGACAAGTTCCTGCTTAGTCCCCTGCAGGGCTCTTCCTCCTCTCTTTCTACCCCCTTTCCAGTCTTTCTCCTTTTGAGAACAGAAAATGGGCCAATTGAAAATTAATTACGATTTTTAAAATTAATGTTTTGTGTTTTTTTCCTGAATAAGTTATTCATCATTCATTATAATATTTGGTATTAGAAAATACCAAAACAAACAAGGAAGAAAATGAAAACCACTAGTAAATTCTACCCAAAAGAGAACCACTAGTAACATTTTGATGCATTTCTTTGAAACTGTCTGTGGAACTGAGTTCACCCAGCTCCGCCTGCCTGGCCTCAGCCCCTAGAGACTGGCTGGGAGGGAGGAGAAAGCTTTAGGAGCCAGAGAGGATAATGGAGGAGAGGTGAGGGGAGGGGTGGGGAAGAGACAGACAAGGAGGATGCAAGGGACAGGAGTAAAGTAAAATGAATGTTATAGCAAATTACTCCCTCCCCTTAGAAACCTCATGTAAGGAAAAAAAGAAAAAAAAAATTTTTTTTTTTGGGTCTCCCAGGCTGGAAAACAGTGGCACAATAATCCTGGCTCGCTGCAACCTTCGCCTTCTGGGCTCAAGCAATCCTCCCACCTCAGCCTCCTGCATAACTGGGGCTACAGGCACACACCACCCAGCCCAGCTAACTTTTGTATTTTTTGTAGAGAGTGTGGGGGGTGGGGGAGGCGGGTTTCCTATGGTGCTCAGGCTGGTCTTGGGCTCAAGTGATCGGCCCACCTCGGCCTCCCAAAATGCTGTGATTATACGTGTGAGCCACTGTGCCTAACCAGAAAAAAAAAGTGTGTGTGTGTATATATATGTATATATATATATATTTATATATTTAGTGTGTTAGGGAGAGAGATGGCAGTTATCATAAGGTGAGAGTGGGTACTAACTCCGGCCTCAGAAGGCCTGGGGGTGGAACTATATTCTAGCAACTTAGGAGCCAGGAGAGAGAGAATAAATCAAAAGTAAAAGCTGCCAAACAGATAACTTCATTTAAATTTTAACAACAACCCTTCAGCCAGTATTATCATCTTTTTTACTCCTTTTCTGAGACTGAATCTCACTCTGTAGCCCAGGCTGGAGTGCAGTGGCGCAATCTCGGCTCACTGCAACCTCTGCCTCCCGGGTTCAAGCAATTCTCCTGCCTCAGCCACCCGAATAGCTGGGATTACAGGCGCGTGCCACCACACCCAGCTAATTTTTGTACTTTTAGTAGAGATGGGATTTTGCTGTGTTGGCCAGGCTGGTCTCAAACTCCTGAGCTCAAGTGATCCACCTCCCTTGGCCTCCCAAAGTGCTGGGATTACAGGCGTGAGCCACCGCACCTGGCCGGTATTATCATCTTTTTACAGAAAGAGAAACTGAGTCTCTAATAAGTTGCTTCAGGTCACATAGCTAGGATGCAACAGAGCCTGGAGCAGGCTCTAAAGCTGCCATATTTGCTCAGCACTCTTCAGTCTCCCAGAGTTCCCACAGGCACCCAAACAAAAGCCCCTAGAGTCAGGAGCTGCAGGCTGGGCACATGTGCAAGGACTGGATGACTAATTGTTGCCAGCACAGCATCATGACCATCCCCTCCACCAGCCCCTACCCCCTGAGCCGGGCTGACCCAGCTCTTTTTTGTCATCTCTAAATTTGTCATCTCTCACTGGGGGAGATGTGGACGTGTGTGCGAAGGGTTAGGACATGTGGCTTGCCTGCCCCAAAAAGAGAACTTGATCTGAGAGAAAAAAATGGGTTCTTTGTCTTGCTTGCTCCCTTCCTGCAAATTGGTTTCCCTCTCTGTCCACAAATTGTGGCAAAAGAGTTTTACAGAAATATTTTTAATGACAATATTTTAAACTATAGCAAGTGGGAGTAGAGTAGACCTCTGAGAGTATTTTCTAATGATCAGGGGCCATGGGGTTATGGGTGGAAGGCAAAAGTTTGTAGAGATTTCTAAGCCCAGCAGAAGCTAATCTCAAAGCTATCGCCCACCCCCTCTGACAGCCACCCTTACCCTGTGGAGGCAGTGGGCAGGGAAGCTGGGGAAAGAAGAAAGGGGAATCCTGGAGGGCAGGTAGAAGGGCAAGTCTGGAGCCTGAAACTGGAAACTGGAGGTGAGAAAAACATGAGCTGTAACCAAGTTAGGGCTGGCCCCGACTTTGCCCTTGACCTGGATAAATGTGGGAGTTGGTGGTGTTAGCCTCTGACCTGTTTCCCCCTCAGGGAGTCAGGAGATAGGGAGCTTTCTTTGGCAGAGTGGGGTTGAATTTTTAAGCTGTTACCCTGGAAACCTCTGTTTTTAGGCGGACTCCCCTACATACCCACAAACACAGACACACACACACACACTTCTTTAATTACTCATAAGTTCCTAGAAGCCATATGGGAAGTGATGGTCAGGACTGTGCACAGCTGGAATTGGTTAGTGACCAGGGAAGTGGGAGGGGCTTGGGGATGGCTCAGGGACAGGGCCAGCACATTCTGTTTCCATGATGCTCCAAACTTCCTCAACCCCCATATGAACACTTCCTGGCGTTCCCACCCACCCACCACTGCAGCTTGCACACACACTGCGTTGGGCACTGGCCTGCATCAGCTCAGTTGAGAGGACATCAGACCCAAATCCAGAAGTTCTTCAGTTTCTGCCAAAGTGTGAGGGAGACCAACATCTGCTCCCCTTCTCCATTTCTCAGAAAAAGGTGCTGTCCCACAGGACTCCCCTGGAAATGGCTGGAGGCTTTTCTTTTCTTTTCTTTTCTTTCCTTTTTTTTTTTTTTTTTTTTTTTTTTGGTGAGACAGAGTCTCACTCTGTCGCCCAGGCTGGAGTGCTATGGCATGATCTCAGCTCACTGCCACCTCCACCTCCCGGGTTGAAGTGATTCTCCTGCCTTGGCCTCCCGAGTAGCTAGGATTGCAGGCACGTGCCACCATGCCCAGCTAATTTTTGTATTTTCGCTAGAAATGGGGTTTCACCGTGTTAGCCAGGCTGGTCTCAAACTCCCGACCTCAGGTGATCCACCTTCCTCAGCCTCCCAAAGTGCGGGGATTACAGGCGTGAGCCACCACCCCCAGCCTGGTGCCTTCTACTGGTGGTCTTATTCCCCAGCACAGCGCCTGTTGCATGAAGGGATGAATTATAGCCCCTGGGACAAGGAGGAGACTAGAGAAATGAGAAATGTCAGTGTTCTCTCAGCATCTGGGATGATAGGGAAATGAAGGTAGCACATGGGTTTTTGCTGCTCCTAGGAATGGCAGGCTTTTCTTTCAAGAAAACCAAACTGCTTTTCCTAAGGGAGGTAGGATGTGGGTAAGCACTTTGCCCTCTTGTCCTCACCCTGTGACACCAGGAAACAGATCTGTCTTGACGTTGGGAACTGTCATGGGCATGGAAAACCCATGTTTGGTTCCTTTTTTGTTGGCAAAGGGGCTTGATAGGGGATTGGCAAGGGAAAGAGCCCAGCGCTGACCTCTCCTTCTTTTTTTTTTTTTTTTTTTTTTTGAGACAGAGTTTCACTCTTGTTGCCCAGGCTGGAGTTCAGTGGCGCAATCTCAGCTCACCACAACCTCCACCTCCCGGGTTCAAGCGATTCTCCTGCCTCAGCCTCCCGAGTAGCTGGGATTACAGGCATGTGCTACCACGCCCGGCTAATTTTTAGTAGAGAGGGAGTTTCTACTAAAACCCAGAGGACGTCAGACCCAAATCCAGAAGTTCTTCAGTTTCTGCCAAAGTGTGAGGGAAATCAACATCTGCTCCCCTTCTCCATTTCTCAGAAAAAGGTGCTGTCCCACAAGAGTCCCCTAGAAATGGCTGGAAGCTTTTCTTTTCTTTTCTTTTTCTGTTTCTTTTTTTTGTGAGACAGAGTCTTGCTCTGTCCTCACCTTGGGTGAGGACAAGAGGGCAAAGTGCTTACCCACAACCTACCTCCCTTAGGAAAAGCAGTTTGGTTTTCTTGAAAGAAAAGGCTGCCATTCCTAGAAGAAGCAAAACCCCCTGTGCTACCTTCATTTCCCCGTCATCCCAGATGCTGAGATAACACTGACGCTTCTTATTTCTCTAGTCTCCTTCTTGTCCCAGGGGCTAGAATTTATCCCTTCATGCATCCTGGTGAGCCACTGCGCCCAGCCTGACCTCTCCTTTTGAAGAGAGTGGTAACTAGATGAGGGAGGGAAAGTTGGGAAAGACCTAGCTCTGTTCGTGCCAGGCCAGCAACTGCAGAGAGGGGTTTTGGGGTGAGAAGGCTGTCCTTGATGACGAAGGGATGCCTTGACACCTGTTTTGATGGGGTGGGGGGTTCTCCGCAACCCCTATTTTGCCTCTAAATTTTTTAAGAAGGATACTGGGTGTTCACCAGTGTGTTTTTATTCTTTTTTAAATGGAATTCATTAATTTGACCATAGGGGAAGGGTTGATGCTGTGTACAAGTATATCTTGCACAGAGGAAGAAAGAACTAAAAGGTTTTAAAGTGGTTTTAAAGGGGCACAATTCCAAACTCAAACTGGAATTGAGCTGTGTGCAACTTTGGCACAATGAGCACTTCTGCTCAGCTGTGAAAGGAGTTTTTGAAATGTGAAATAGGAAAAGATAACTGAGAAAAAAGACTGTTGATCCTAAGGAGACTGTTTTCTCAGATTTTTCATCTTTCTTTGCATTCACTGGTTTGGAACCACCTTCACTGTGAATCTCTCCTGGGCAAACAGAATGTGAGTTGTTGCCTTCACACAGCCCCACAAACTAGAGGACATTTTACAGGGCTAGTGTCACCCTCCCCAGTGAATTCTTGGAGCCACACAGTCTTGGTGCATAGCATGGTCTTCGGGTCTCAGTTCCCTTCCTAATCCTTAGTCTTGTGGTTTTTAAGTGGAATCAGCATCCCAGACTAAAAAGCAACATTTATAGCTCCTTGAACAAGCCACCAGGGAGGCACAAATACCTCCCTGCTGTCTATAATACACCCTTACAAATCACAAGCTGGCTGTGTGATTGTCACCCTGTTTGACCTGGGGTAAGAGGGCACAAAGGAGGAAGCAGAAGGGGAAATTAAGTCTGAACTAAACAATGCCATAATACAAAGAAATTCCAGACTGCTTTTTTATGCTCTCAACTTCCAGAGGGACCTAAGACCCTGTTAAGTGAAAACTCAGGAAATGTTGACTACATCTTTTGCAAAAGGCTGAAAGACAGAAGACAGAGTGAGGTTGCAGGACCCAAGGATTGATCCCTGGTCTTCAGCACCTTTTAACTGAAATGAGGAGGACCCAGCCAGACAGGACCTAATAGGTTACTTGGATATTTCAGATAATTTGTCCTGGGGTTGTTGCCTCTTCTCAGCGCCCGGTTTAGAGAACATAAGTCTCAAGCCATAACAGTCCAAAGGGGACATTACATCCTCAAGTCTTCCATTTTCAAGTGCCTCGTCATGAGTTGGAGAAACCTGGCCCAACACTTTGCTGACTCCTGACCACATTCCAGGCTTTGCTGCTAGCATAGCAGGGAATTGCTCTTTAGTGAGATCAAAAGCCTTGTTACAGGGAGGAGTTTCACAAGGGGAACCTAACTCTGTGGATGCCCCAGCTCTCTTTTTTGGTTGTGAATGTTCTCTACTTAAGGTAATACTTGGTTAATATACTTTTTTAATTGAGAGATAGCACACATGCAATAAAATGTATAAAGTGCACTAATTTTAAGTGTGTATTTTGATTTTTAAAAATGTGTATATTGGCCTATGAAGCCATCACTCAGATCAAGATAGAAAATATTTCAGGCACCCCATGTTCTTTCCTTGTCTGTATTCCATCAAAGGTATTCTAGGCCAGGTATGGTGGTTCACACCTATAATCCCAGCACTTTGGGAGGCTGAGGTGGGAGGATAGCTTAAGCCCAAGAGTTTGAGACCAGCCTGGCAACATAGGGAAGCCCCCATCTTTAAAAAAAAAAAAATCCATCCTGGCCAACACAGTGAAACCCCGTCTCTACTAAAAATACAAAAATTAGCTGGGCACGGTGGCGCATGCCTGTAATCCCAGCTACTTGGGAGGCTGAGGCAGGAGAATTGCTTGAGCCTGGGAGGTGGCGGTTGTGGTGAGCTGAGATAGTGCCACTGCACTCCAGCCTGGGTAACAGAGCGAGACCCAGTCTCAAAAAAAAAAAAATTATCCAAATGTCATAGCGCATGTCTGTGGTCCCAGGTACTCTGGAGGACGAGTCAGGAGGATCACTTAAGCTTGGGAAGTTGAAGCCGCAGTGAGCTGTGATCCTGCCACTGCACTCTAGCCTGGGCAATGCAGCAAGACCCTGTCTCAAAAAAACATCTACAAACACCTGTTCTGCTTGCTGCTTGTTCTTTTTTTAAAATTTTTTTAAAATTTGAGACAGGGTCTCTAAAGGTTATATGGAAAGGTAAAAATAAAACACAACAAAACAGAATAGTCAACTCAATATTCAAGAACAAAGTCAGCGGGCTAATACTACAAGACTTCATGACTAATAATAATAAAGACAGTGTGGTATTGGTGAAAGAATAGACAAATAGGCTGGGTGAGGTGGCTCACACCTGTAATCCTAACACTTTGAGAGGCTGAGGAGGGTGGGTCACTTGAGCTCAGGAGTTTGAGACCAGCCTGGGCAACATACTGAAACCCCATCTCTACAAAAAAATGCAAAAATGAGCTGGACATAGTGGCGTGCACCTGTAGTCCCAGCTACTTGGGAGGCTGAGGTGGGAGGTTGGCTTGAGCCCAGAGGTTGCAGTGAGACAAGATCGCACCACTGCACTCCAGCCTGGGTGACAGAGCCAGACCTTGTCTCAAGAAAAAAAGGATAGATAAGTAGATCAATGGAGCAGAATAGAGAGCCCAGAAACAGAAATAGAGCCGCATAAATATAGTCAACTGAGCTCTGACGGAGGAGCAAAGGCAATACAATAGAGCAAAATAGTCTTTTCAATAACTGTGCTAGAACAGCTGGAAATCCTCATGCGAAAAAAATGAATCTAGACACAGACCTTATATCCTTCACAAAAATTAGCTCAAAATGGATCATAGACCTAAATGTAAAATGCAAAATTACAGAACTCCTGGAATATAACATAGGAGAAACCTAGATGACCTTGGGTATGGAAATAACTTTTTAGATACAATACCAAAGACATGGTTCATAAAAAAAGGGATAAATTGGACTTAATTAAAATTAAAAACTGCTCTGCTAAAGACAATGTTAAGAGAATGAGAAGACATGACACAGACTGGAAGAAAATATTTGCATATCTTAATCAGATATCTTATCTGACTTGTTTATCAGATATGTTTATCTGATTAAGGACTGCTAACTAACATATGCAAAGATCATTTAAAATGCAATAAATATATAACCCAATTAAAACGTGGGCAAAAGATCTGAAGAGTCACCTCATCAAATAAGATATACAGATTGCAGGTAAGCATATGAAAAGATGTTTGACATCATATGTCATTAGAGAACTGCAAATTAAAACAACAGTGAGATATCACTTACACCTATTAGAATAGCCAAAATCCAAAACACTGACCATACCAAATGCTGGCAAGGATATGGACCAAAAGGAACTCTCATTCATTGCTGGTGGAAGTGCAAAATGGTACAGTTACTTTGAAAGACAGTTTGGCAGTTGCCTACAAAATTAAACTTACTCTTATCATATGATCCAGCAGTTGTGCTCCTTCGTATTTACCCAAATGAACTGAAAAGTTATGTCCATACAAAATTTCCACATGGATGTTTACAGCAGCTTTATCCATAATTGCTGAAACAGGGAAGCAACCAAGATGTCCTTCAGTAAGTGAATGTATTAATAAACTGTAGTATATCCAGACAATAGAATATTATTTATTACTAAAAAGAAATGAGTTATCAAGCTGTGAAAAGACATGGAGGAAACTTAAATGCATATTACTAAGTAAAAGAAGCCAATCTGGGCCTGGCGCAGTGGCTCATGCCTGTAATCCCAGCATTCTGGGAGGCCAAGGCAGATGGATCACCTGGGGTCAGGAGTTTGAGACCAGCCTGGCCAACATGGCGAAACCCCATCTCTACTAAAAATACAAAAAAAAAAATTAGCCGCCTGTGGTGGCGGGTGCTTGTAATCCCAGCTACTTGGGAGGCTGAGAAAGGAGAGTTGCTCGAACCTGGGAGGTGGAGGTTGCGGTGAGCCGAGATCGCGCCACTGTACTCCAGCCTGGGCAACAGAGTGAGACTCTGTATCAAAAAAAAAAAAAAAAAAAAAATTAGCCTGATGTGGTGGCATACACTTGTGGTCCCAGATACTCAGAGGCTGAGGTGGGAGGACCGCTACACCCCAGGAGGAGGAGGTTGCAGTGAATTGAGATCATGCCACTGCACTCCAGCCTAAGTGACAGAGTGAGACCCCATCTCAAAAATAAATGAATAAATAAACAAAATAAAATAAACAAGCCAATCTGAAAAGGCTACATGCTATGATGTAGCTTGCATGTATGATTCTAACTATATGACATTCTGGGAAAGGCAAAATCATGGAAACAGTAAAAAGATCAGTGTCAGGCTGGATGTGATGGCTCATACCTGTAATCCTACCACTTTAGGAGGCTGAGGCAGGAGGATCCCTTGAACCCAGGAGTTCAAGACCAGCCTGGGCAACATGGCAAAACCCCATGTCTACAAAAAACCAAAAACGGCCAGGCACGGTGGCTCACGCCTGTAATCCCAGCACTTTGGGAGGCCAAGGTGGGTGGATCATGAGGTCAGGAGTTCGAGACCAGCCTGGCCAACATGGTGAAACCCCATCTCTACTAAAAATACAAAAATTAGCTGGGCATGGTGGCAGGCGCCTGTAATCCCAGCTACTTGGGAGGTTGAGGCAGGAGAATCGCTTGAACCTGGGAAGTGGAGGTTGCAGTGAGCCAAGACCATGCCATTGCATTCTAGCCTGAGCAGCAGAGTGAGACTCCGTCTCAAAACAAAAACAAAAACAAAAATTAGCTGAGTATGGTGGTGTGTACCTGTGGTCCCAGCTACTCGGGAGGCTGAGTCAGGAGGATTGCTTGAGCCCAGGAGATCAAGGCTATGGTGAGCTGTGGTCACACCCCTGCACTCCAGCCTGGGAGACAGAGTGAAATCCTGTTTCAAAAATTAATTAATTAGGCCGGGCACGGTGGCTCACGCCTGTAATCCCGGCACTTTGGGAGGCTGAGGCGGGTGGATCACGAGGTCAGGAGATCAAGACCATCCTGGATAACACGGTGAAACCCCGTCTCTACTAAAAATACAAAAAAATTAGCCGGGCATGGTGGCGGGCGTCTGTAGTCCCAGCTACTTGGGAGCCAGAGGCAGGAGAATGGCGTGAACCCGGGAGGAGGAGCTTGCAGTGAGCAGAGATCGCGCCACTGCACTCCAGCCTGGGCGACAGAGCAAGACTCCGTTAGGAGATATACATAATGTAAATGACAAGTTAATGGGTGCAGCACACCAACATGGCACATGTATACATATGTAACAAACCTGCATGTTGTGCACATGTACCGTAGAACTTAAAGTATAATAAAAATATATATATTTTAAAAATTAATTAATTAATTACATGCATTTATGTTCACTCTGTCCTCTAAAATGTTAATAAAGGAATAAACCCACAAGGACAAGGAGAACAGGAGAAGAGTCAATGCATGGGAGATGACAACACATTTTTGGAAGAGGGAAGTCAAATAGAGGAGTGATAACATATAGTTTGGAGAGAGTTGAAGCCTAAATGCCCATGGAAGGTGAAACAAACAGGAAGCAAACCAATTTATGCCCTGACCCTGTCTCCTTTTTTTTGAGATGGAGTTTCGCTGTTGTCACCCAGGCTGGAATGCAATGACATGATGTCGGCTCACTGCAACCTCTGCCTCCCAGGTTCAAGTGATTCTCCTGCCCAGCCTCCTGAGCAGGTAGGATTACAGGCACCTGCCACCAGACCCAGCTAATTTTTTGTATTTTTAGTAGAGATGGGGTTTCACCATGTTGGCCAGGCTGGTCTCGAACTCCTGACCTTAAGTAATCCACCTGCCTTGACCTCCCAAAGTACTGGGATTACAGGCGTGAACCACCGCGCCCGGTCGACCCTGTCTCTTTTATTCCAGAAGTATCAGAAATTGAAGGCATCAATCTCTCAGATGGCAGGGGAAGGGATAATTTAAATAAGACATATAGTTTATATAAGATCCGCAGTAAAAAAAGTTTGTGGACCAGGCACAGTGGCTCGCGCTTGTAATCCCAGCACTTTGGGAGGCCGAGATGAGCAGATCACTTGACGCCAGGAGTTCAAGACCAGCCTGGCCAACATGGTGAAACCTCATCTCTACTAAAAATACAAAAATTAGATTACAGGTGTGTGTGGTGGGATAAGCCTGTAATCCCAGCTACTCGGGAGGCTGAGGCATAAGAATCGCTTGAACCTGGGAGGTGGAGGTTTTAGTGAGCCAAGATCATGCCACTGCACTCCAGCCTGGGTGACACAGCAAGAATCTGTCTGAAAAAATAAAATTTATTGAGGCCCCTATACTTGTGTTTCTCTCACCAGGCCCAGGCAAATTCCCAGCAGATGTGAGGTTTGTTCTCCAGAGAAATTGATCCTGGGGAGGCAGAGCAGGGCATGAAACCAGACTGAAAGCAGAGATTTAAGTGAAAGTCACTGTATTCCTTTCCTATGGCTACTAAAACAAAATACCATAAATTGGCTGGCTTTCAAACAACAGCTATGTATTCCGTCACTGTCCTGGAGGCCAGAAGTCTGAAATCTAGGTGTCAGCAGGGTCACACACCCTGCAAAGGCCTTGGAGAAAATCTGTTCCTTGCCATTTCCAGCCCCTGGTGGCTCCAGGTATTCTTTGGCTTACGTCCACATTATTCGAATCTCTGCTTTCGTCTTCACATTATCTTCTCCTTTGTGAGGATCTCCATCTAACCATCTCACCTCCCTCTGCCTCTGTCTTATAAAGGTGTGTGTAATAGTGTTTAGGGCCCATCTGGATAATCCAGAATAAAAATCTTTTTTCTTTTTCTTAAAAATCCTTAATTTAATCACATCTTTTGCTATACAAGGTACTTTTTTGTTGTTTTGTTGTTGTTGTTGTTGTTGTTGTTGTGTTTTTTTTTTTTTTTTGAGACGGCATCTTGCTCTGTCACCAGGCTGGAGTGCAGTGGTGTGATCTTGGCTCACTGCAACCTCCACCTCCCAGGTTCAAGGGATTCTCCTGCCTCAGCTTCCTGAGTAGCTGGGACTACAGGTACCTGCCACCACACTCAGCTAATTTTTTGTATTTTTAGTACAGATGGGGTTTCACCGTTTGACCAGGATGGTCTCGATCTCCTGACGTCGTGATCCGCTCACCTCAGCCTCCCAAAGTGCTGGGATTACAGGCCTGAACCACTGCACCCAGCCATATGCAAGGTACTTTTAACTCTTTCATCAAATAATGTAATAGTCACAGGTCCTGGGGAATAGGAAGTAAATATATATCTGGAGGTGGGGGCACTCTTTCTGCCTATCAGAGTTACCATACTGAAGAATGAGACTCCTTGTCCTTCCCCGCTGCCAGTGTACTGGCATCCAGAATTTCACCCACCATACAGAAAACCGGAGTATTCTTCTCTGGCAGGACTGAATAGCTCCAGAGGAAAGCACAAACACTGATACTTGGGTAGCCCCTTGACAAAAAGCCAACACACTGCCTGCTTCCCCACAGTGAAACTCATCATCAGCAGGTCACTGTGAAACACACAGAGCTTCTAACTAGGTTTTTTAGTTCCACACTCTTACATATTAATGAACAGTCACAGTTCACAAGACATCTGAGGAAAACTTCCAATATGGAAAACTGAGACCAGAACAAACAAGAAAAAAAAAAAAAAAAGACTTGGAGAAACAAAGAGAATAAGCAACAGAAAAAGATAGCTTTTTAAATATATATATTTTTGGACAGGAGAAAACATCAGTGCCATGAAATGAAAGGTGCTGTTTTTTTTCTTTCTTTTTTTTTTTTTTTGAGAGTCTCACTCTGTCGCCCAGGCTGGAGAGCAGTGGCGCGATCTTGGCTCATTGCAACCTCTGCCTCCCAGATTCAAGTGACTCTCCTGCCTCAGCCTCCTGAGTAGCCGGGATTATAGGCGAGCACCACCATGCCTGGCTAATTTTTGTATTTTTAGTAGAGACGGGGTTTTGCCATGTTGGCCAGGCTGCTCTCAAACTCCTTGCCTTGGCTTATCAAAGTGAAAAGGTGCTATTTTTTATAATTCAAAGAACAAGAAAAAAGTCATGGAAATTTAAAGTATGGTAACCAACATAAAAACATTCCATTGGAAAAGCTGGAAGCTAAAGTCAGGGAAATCTCTAAGTAGAACAAAAAGACTAAATGAGTGACAATAGGAGTGAAAAGGATAGAAAACTCAAATGTCAGTTGAGAAGATATAATATCAGAAAGGAACAACAGAGAGAGAAATAAGGAGGAAATTACCAAGGAAATAATATGAAAATGCTTTCCAGGCCAGGTACAGAGGCTCAAGCCTGTAGTCCCAGCACTTTGGGAGGCCAAGGCAGGAAGAACTTGAACCCAGGGGTTTGAGACCAGCCTGGGCAACACAGGAAGACCCCATCTCTACAAAAAATAAAAATGAATTAGCCAGGCGTGGTGGCGAGCACCTGTAGTCCCAGCTATTCCGGAGGCTGAGGTGGGAAAATCTCTTGAGCCTGGGAGGTCAAGGGTACAGTGAGCCGTGTTTGTGCCACTGCACTCCAGTCTGTGTGACAGAGCAAGACCCTGTCTCAAAAAAGAAGTTTTCCAAAACTGAAGATTAGTCTCAAAATTTAAAAAAGTGTTCCAAGCATTCAGAAAGATAAAAATAAAGATAGAAATATACCAATCACATCATCAAGTTAAAGAGTGGATCCCAAAAACTTTCTTTTCTTTCTTTTTTTTTTTTTCTTTTTTGCGACAGAGTCTTGCTCTGTTGCCCAGGCTGGAGTATGCAGTAGCACAATCTTGGCTCTCTACAGCCTCTGCCTCCCGGGTTCAAGCGATTCTCCTGCCTCAGGCTCCTGAGTAGCTGGGATTACAGGCGCCTGCCACCACAGCCGGCCGATATTTTTTTTTTTTTTTTTTTTTTTTTGAGACGGAATCTCGCTCTGTCTCCCAGGCTGGAGTGCAGTGGTGCGATCTCGGCTCACTGCAACCTCCTCCTCCCGGGTTCAAGCAATTCTCCTGCGTCAGCCGCCCAAGTAGCTGAGATTACTGGCACCCGCTGCCACACCTAATTTTTTTTTATTTTTAGTAGAGACAGGGTTTCACCATGTTGCTTGCCCAGGATGGTCTTGATCTCCTGCCCTCGTGATCCTCCAGTCTCGGCCTCCCAAAGTGCTGGGATTACAGGCGTGAGCCACCTCGCCCAGGTTTTTGGTTGTTTTTTTTTTTTTTTTTTTTGAGACGGAGTCTCGCTCTGTCGCCGAGGCTGGAGTGCATTGGCGTGATCTCGGCTCATTGCAACCTTCGTCTCCCGGGTTCACGCCATTCTTCTGCCTCAGCCTCCCGACTAGTTGGGACTACAGGCGCCCGCCACAATGCCTGGCTAATTTTTTTTGTTTTTGTTTTTGTTTTTGTATTTTTAGTAGAGACGGGGTTTCATCCTGTTAGCCAGGATGGACTCAATCTCCTGACCTCGTGATCCGCCCACCTCCGCCTCCCAAAGTGCTGGGTTTACAGGCGTGAGCCACCGCGCCCGGCCCTTTGTTTGTATTTTTTTAGTAGAGATGGGGTTTCACCATGTTGGCCACTCTGGCCTCAACCTCCTGACCTCAGGTGATCTGCCCACCTCGGCCTCCCAAAGTGCTGGGATTACAGGCATGAGCTACTGCACCCAGCCCCTAAAACTTTCAGAGAGAAAGCACAAGTCATATATTAGGTATCAGGAATGAGATGACATCTGTTTTCTCAATGCAATATTGAAGGCTAACGTTAAAAAAAATGCCTTTAAAATTCTGAAAGAAATTATTTTAACCTAGAATTAAATACCCAGCCAAACTATAAGTCAAATGTGAAAGGTGAATAAAGGCATCTTCAGAAATTCAAGCTCACAATTTATCTTTCTTGTACCTTTTCTCAGTAAGGTTTTGTAGGGGCCAAAGGAAAACTTACCCTCTAGCCTCTGAAGGTTCACTGAAAACTCAACTCACAAAAGGCAGATTGATTGGAGAAAAGGCATACAAACTTAATAATGTGTACAGGAGAGACAGCCGTAGAATGATTATCCTATCCCCAGTGTGGTGCAGAAGCTTATATACCATCTCGAGGTTACAGATAGAATGGGGCTCAGAGCATGGCCAAAAACAGGCTACAGTGGTAAATCAAGTTATAGTGGCAAAACAGATAATGGGAAGGCGAGAAGAGGCCTGGCTAGCAAAGGTCGTCTTGTTCTGCAAATGAAACCTCTCAAGCAGCAGCCCTCAAAGAGGATTGATGGTACATGTTTCTTTCAGGGGTTTAAAGGTGTCAGACTCTCAGTGAATCTTCTCTGGATTTGGGCAAGGGAAGGCCAAGCTGTATCAATGCAGATTCTTACAGATGCAAATCTTCCCCCACAAAATACAGCTTTACAGAGCTACTATTTTCTGGCTCTCTGACAGCCATCTCAGAATATATCAAATAAATATATTTTGGGGTAAAACATTTTTATTTCCTTCAGTCCCCACTTTGAAACTTAAAAATGATTCAAATATTAAAAGTCAGGTTGATAGCTTTGGAGAGATTTGAGTTGAAGGTTGTTAGATAGAGATAGAGAAAGGAGCCGACAAATTTGGATAAGCAGAAAAGAGCAAATTTAAATGTATCATCCCATTTCTTCATTAATCAGAGTCTTAGTTCTGAGAATAGATCAGTTTGGTTAAACAGCTGTGTCCCATTCTAGGAGGTGCCACTGCAGATGGGCTAGGCCTCTATTTATGATGCAGACAAACAGATCTTTAATAAGAGTCATTTATATGGAAACGGAAGAAGAGCAAAAGTTAATGTCAGGAGTAGTCTATAAATTCATTTTTGCAGAGTCTCTAAAGTATCTTCAGATTGCCAATGCAATCCGACAGATTTTTCTGAATTGTAATTCGAACCAGGTGTTCAGGTGAACTTTCTGAGTATTCTATACATTAGCAAGCACAAATGCTGCTTCTACATAAGTTGCTGTGGTGATTTCTCCTGGAGTATACATCAAGCTATCTAGCTTCAGTATGCAGGGCTTCAATAAAAGCACAATTTTAATTTTTAGTGAGTCTGAGTCAGAAAAATCGCAGGAAAATTTGAAAACATTAGTTTGGAGACTTGTATCTGGGAAAGAATTCAGATTCAGTCCAAATTGTAGGCAAATAATAAAGACTCAAAAACAACGGCCAAGGCTACAATCTAATATCATGTGTACTATATTTTTTTGTGAAACATAATTTTTCTCTTTCCAGTTCCCCATTTCTACTTCTACCAAAGACAAATAATAATAGGATCAATTTATTTGCAAAATACATTTTACTTGTATTATACGTGGCCTGATTATCTGCATAAAGTGCAGCAAGAATAGTGATTGGTCATATAGTATATATAGTATCTTTTAAAGTTGCCTTTGCTGAAATTTTTTTTTTTTTTTTGAAATGGAATCTCACTCTGTCTGCCAAGCTGGAGTGCGGTGGCACGATCTTGGCTCACTGCAACCTCCGCCTCCCGGATTCAAGCAATTCTCCTGCCTCAGCCTCCCTAGTAGCTGGGATTACAGGCGTGCACCACCATGCCCAGCTAATTTTTTGTATTTTTAGTACATATGGGGTTTCACCATGATGGCCAAGCTCATTTTGAATTCCTGACCTCAAGTGATCCGCCCGCCTCAGCCTCCCAAAGTGCTAGGATTACAGGTATGAGCCACAGCACCTGGCCAGAATTTTTTAACAAGGAATTTTAGATTCGACTTTTAAAAGCCTGAAGGCTAGAAACCCACGTCAAAGATTTATCATCAGATTGTAACACCTATATGAATCTGGTGAATTCTTTTCTTCCCAAGGTCCTCAAAATACCTTGAAATTCCTAGACCTGGGCTGGGTGCGGTGGCCCATGCCCATAATCCCAGCACTTTGGGAGGCTGAGACATGCGAATCACTTGAGGCCAGGAGTTTGAGACCAGCCCGGTCAACACAGCAAAACCCCGTCTCTACTAAAAATACAAAAATTAGCCGGGCATGATGGTGGGCACCTATAATCCCAGCTTGGGAGGCTGAGGCTTGAACATCACTTGCACCTGGGAGGCAGAGGTTGCAGTGAGCTGAGAGCATGCCACTATACGCCAGCCTGGGTGATGGAGTGAGACACTGTCTAAAAAAAAAAAAAAAAAAAAAAGAATGAAAGAAATTCCTAGACCCGTCAGAAAGTGACATTCTTTACTTATCACAAGTCAGAAACCTTGTTAAGGGAAATATGTAGACAAGGTAGCAGGCCAGGCTTTCCAGGAGGCTTTATATCAACTCTGCAAAGTCTACTTCAATTCCTGAAAACAATCTGGTCATATTTGAAAATATGCCAGCCCAGTCACAGCCTTAGTAAAATAAGGCTCCAATTGTGTCTCTTTACAAAAGAAAACGGATTCTTATTGAAATTTTTCAAATAACCATATTGCCATAAACTAAGAATCTTCACAAACAGTTTCTGAATTCTGGAGAAATCAGGCAGAGAGAAAAGCAAATATTTTGATTTTGCTCATAGAAGTATAATTTACCCAATTGTTATAAACTATAAATAGCTCAAGGCCAAGTGCAGTGGTTCATGCCTGTAATCCCAGCACTTTGGGAAGCCAAGGCTGGTGAATCACTTGAGCCTAGGAGTTCCAGACCAACATGGGCAACATGGCAAAACCCCATCTCTACAAAAAATACAAAAATTATCCAGTGGCATGCATCTGTAGTCCCAGCTATTCAGGAGGCTGAGGAGGGAGGACTGATTGAGCCCATGAGCTCAACGCTGAAGTGAGCCATGATTTTGCCACTACACTCCAGCCTGGGTGACTGAGAGAGACTTTGTCTCAAAAACAAACATTAGGCCACACACAGTGGCTCATGCTGTAATCCCAGCACTTTGGGAGGCTGAAGCAGGTGTATCACTTGAGATCAGGAGTTCGAGACCAGCCTGGCCAACATGGTGAAACCCTGTCTCTACTAAAACTAGGAAAATTAGCTGGGTGTGGTGGCACGCGACTGTAATCCCAGCTACTCAGGAGGCTGAGGGGCAAGAATCACTTTAACCTGGGAGGCAGGGGTTGCAGTGAGCCAAGATCACGCCACTCCACTCCAGGCTGGGTAACAGAGACTGTCTCTTTTTTTTTTTTTTTTTTTTTAACAATCTGATCTCTCTTTCTTTTCCCCACATTTTCCCCTTTTCTATTCGACAAAACCGCCATCGTCATCATGGCCCGTTCTCAATGAGCTGTTGGATACACCTCCCAGACGGGGTGGCGGCTGGGCAGAGGGTCCCCTCACTTCCCAGATGGGGCAGCCGGGCAGAGGCGCCCCCCACCTCCCAGACGGGGCAGCTGGCCGGGCGGGGGCTGCCCCCACCTCCCTCCCGGGCAGAGACTCTGTCTCAAAAATAATAATAATGATAAAGGCTGGGTGCAGTGGCTCATGCCTGTAATCCCAACACTTTGGGAGGCCAAGGTGGGTGGATCACAAGATCAAGAGTTCAAGACAAGCCTGAGCAACATAGCAAGACCCCATCTCTGCAAAATCTTTTAAAAATAGCTAGGCGCCAGGCATGGTGGCATGACCCTGTAGTCCTAGCTACTCGGGAAACTGAGGTGGGAGGATCACTTGAGCCCAGAAGTAGTTCTAGGCTACAATGAGCAATGATCATGACACTGTACCCTAGTCTGGGTGACAGATTGGGATCCTGCCTCTAAAAAACAAAACAAGGAGCCAGGTGCATTGGCTCATACCTGTCATCCCAGCATTTTGGGAGGCCAAGGTCAGAGGATTGTTTGAGCCCAGGAGTTCAAGACCAGTCTGGGCAACATAGTGAGACCACATCTCTATGAATATTGTTTAAATTAGCCAGGCTTTGTGACATTAGCCAGCTAGTCAGGAGGCCAAGTAGTTTTTGCAGTTTAATTAAAAGGTAAGCAAAAATTGGCCAGGTGAGGTGGCTCACACCTGTAATCCCAGCACTTTGGGAGGCCGAGGCAGGTGGATCACGAGGTCAGGAGATCGAGATCTGGCTAACACAGTGAAACCCCGTCTCTACTGAAAATACAAAAAAAATTAGCCAGCTGTGGTGGTGGATGCCTGTAGTCTCAGCTACTCTGGAGGCTAAGGCAGGAGAATGGCATGAACCCAGGAGGCGGAGCTTGCAGTGAGCCGAGATCATGCCACTGCACTTCAGCCTGGGTGACAAAGTGAGACTCCATCTCAAAAATAAATAAATAAAATAAAATAAAATAAAAATACAAACAATTAGCTGGGCGTGGTGGTGGGTGCCTGTAGTCCCAGCTACTCGGGAGGCTGAGGCAGGAGAATGGTGTGAACCCAGGAGACAGAGCTTGCAGTGAGCCGAGATCACACCACTGCAGTCCAGCCAGGGTGACAGAGCAAGACTCAATCACAAAAAAAAAAAAAAAAAAGTAAGCAAAAATCTTTTACTGTCTCTTAATACTGCACAAAAACCTTGTTTAAAAGAGAAAGCCAAATTCTATCTTTGCATGTGTATTATTAATGCCAAAGCTAATTTTAATAAACTCTTATAAACAAATCCATCCAATTTCAACCAATTTTGACCACACAAGGTAACATTTTTGTAAACCTTTTATAATCTCTTACAATTTTTTCATTCCTTTTTTCCAACTTTTTATACCCATTTAGTTTTATCTATCATCATTCTTCAATTTAAAACAACTTTTTTTTTTTTTTTTTTTTTGGAGACGGAGTCTCGCTCTGTCACCCAGGCTGGAGTGCAGTGGCATGATCTCAGCTCACTGCAACCTCTGCCTCCTGGATTCAAGCGATTCTCCTGCCTTAGCCTCCTGAGTAGCTGGGACTATAGGCACCCACCACCATGCCCGGCTAATTTTTGTATTTTTAGTAGAGACGGGGTTTCACCATGTTAGCCAGGATGGTCTCGATCTCCTGACCTCATGATCCGCCTGCCTCGGCTTCCCAAAGTGCTGGGATTACTTTGCATACAGAACTGTTTCTCTTGTATGTAGTAGTTTTTTGTTTGTTTTTTGTCTTTTTTCTTTTATATCTAGTAGTTTTAATTACACATATTCATTACAATGTTAGCTCTTAGTAACCCTAATTTTTAGTGTGAAACCTAGGAAGTAGGCAATTTTAATTATGTACCAGATGCAGATCCCAGGGCAAAGGACAGATCTGTGAAGATGCTGCCTGGAGGATCCAGCCACTCCAGCATGGCCAGGAGGCACAGCTGGAATAGTGAGGATGGGGCTGGGTGCTGTCCTCGGGCCTCACCAAGGCCACTTGTCTAGACCTGGAAATCTAAAGGCTCAAATTCAAAGACATAAGCTCACAGACAAAACAAGGAAGTATCAAAAAATATCAGAAGCAATAATTTTATGACCTTAAAATATCTAGCAGAGATAACATAAACTTGGTAGACTGATAGACCCAGGCAAAACAATGTCTAAATTAAATTTCGAAGATGTTTCTGTTTGATTTTTACCAATTTTTGAACTGGTTTTATTTACCAAAGATTATTAAAGTCACTTGAACTTGAAAAGCATTTGGGCTTATTTACTTAATTTATGAGTTTTCATTTATTTATAATCTAGTTTGATATCATATAGACAATATATAAACATAGACATGTATACATATAACATAAAGATACAAACAAACACAAATAAAGACTTTATATCTTTATTTTTTAAAATTTTAGCCATGAGACTGGTAAAACTCACTAGTTTTAAAAGGACAGTTGGATTAAAACTCTGCCTTTGTGAATGGAAAAGGTTAAAGTGTATTTTTTTCAATCCTAATGCTTCTGTAATTCATTTCACATGGCTGAAGCCCTGAGTTTTAGAGAAAACAAAGTGGCAAATTTATATCTCAAAGCACAGAAAGAAAATTTAAGCTTTTTGAAAAAGGAGTTTGGGTGTGTTAGAGAAAGATTAAAAATAAATGCCATTCATAGCCTGCCAGGAATTAAAAAAAAAAAAAAAAAAAAAGCACTGGACTCAGTGGCTCATGCCTGTAATCTCAGCACTTTGGGAGGCTGAAGTGGGAGGATTATGTGAGGTTGCGAGTTCAAGGCCAGCCTGGCCAACATGGTGAAACCCCATCTCTACTAAAAACACAAAAATTCGCTGGGCGTGGTGGTGGGTGCCTGTAATTCCAGCTACTTGGGAGGCTGAGGCAGGAGAATCGCTTGAACCCAGGAGGCACAAGTTGCAATGAGCCAAGATTGTGCCACTGCACTCCAGTCTGGGTGACAGAGCAAGACTCTGTCTCAAAAAAAAAAAAAAAGAAAAAAGAAAAGAAAAAAAAAAGGGTGCCAAGGAAACACAAAATCATAAGAATTTACCATAGGATTTTACAAGGAAACATATAGATGAGCCTAGAGGGAATTTAGAAATCTTATGAAAATAACCAGCTAAATCCCAGAAAGTTGTATTGTGGAGACTAACCTAGCTAAACAGTTTTTAATTTAGTCTCTGTTTTCTCACTGCATTGCTAAACTCAGGTCAGCGCCCATTAATGAACAGGGCCAACAAAGCATTTGCAGTCTGGGGGGCCTAAGAATTTAAATATGTGAAAGCAGGCACAGCTGGAAAACAGAGCACCCACCTCTTTAAATATTATATATATTTTATTTATGTATTTATTTATTTATTTTAGACAGGGTCTTGCTCTGTTGCCCAGGCTGGAGTACAGTGGTGTGATCTCAGCTTACTGCAACCTCTACCTCCCAGGTCCAAGTGATTCTTGTGCCTCAGCCTCCTGGGTGAGTAGCTAGGGTTACAGGCATGCGCCACAATGCCTGGCTAATTTTTTGTATTTTTAGTAGAGATGGCGTTTTACCATGTTAGCCACACTGGTCTTGAACTCCTGACCTCAGGTGATCCACCTGCCTCAGCCTCCCCAAGTGCTGGGATTACAGGCGTGAGCCACTGCGCCCGGCCTAAAAACCAAGATTTCTAATTTTACATTGAATCCTTGGTCCCCCCAAAAGAGGGAAACACCATGAGACTAGCACCATGTTTCCACAGTGCACCTTGCTGCAAGGACATTCCCCCAAAGCTGGTGGGTAACCAACACCAACCAAACCACTCTGTGATCAGCCCATCCCCCATGGAAGTTTTTTGTTGTTGTTCTTTTTTTTTTTTTTGAGACAAAGTCTCACTCTGTCACCCAAGCTGGAGTGCAGTGGCGCGATCTCGGCTCACTGCAACCTCCACCTCCCGGGTTCAAGCAATTCTTCTGCCTCAGCCTCCTGAGTAGCTGGGACTACAGATGTGCACCACCATGTCTGGCTAATTTTTGTAGTTTTAGTAGAGACGAAGTTTCACTATGTTGGCCAGGCTGGTCTCGAATTCCTGACCTCGTGATCTACCCTCCTTGGCCTCCCAAAGTTCTGGGATTACAGGCGTGAGCCACTGCATCCGGCCTCCCCCTGGAAGTTTTATCCCTTGATGGTGAATGCTCTCATAGCCTCCAAGTGCACTAACCTATAGTCTCCTGCAGTAACAATTATTTATCACAACTGAAGTCAACCACCTCCAAAACTGCAGCTCTTACCAGTGACTTGCCAGTCATCACAAACACAAAGGTCAAGTTATCTCATAGTACAGAGTAACCCCTGGTACCTCCAAAAGTCAAAGGCAGGCCGGGCGCAGTGGCTCACGCCTGAAATCCCAGCACTTTGGGAGGCCGAGGCAGGTGGATCACCTGAAGTCCAGAGTTCGAGACCAGCCTGACCAACATGGAGAAACCCCATCTCTACTAAAAATACAAAATTAGCCAGGCATGGTGGTGCATGCTTGTAATCCCAGCTACTCCAGAGGCTGAGGCAGGAGAATGGCTTGAACCTGGGAGGCGGAGGTTGCTGTGAGCCGAGATCACACCATTGCACTCCAGCCTGGGCAACAAGAGCAAAACTCCATCTCACAAAAAAAAAAAGTCAAAGACATCAGGTAACTCAATACAAAGCTTTAAACCTGAGAAGAATATGTGCACCATTCTTCAGACTCCATAGGAAGAGAGAAGACCCAAAAAAAGGGGTTAGTGGTGCCTTTTTCTGTGTTCCTTAAAGGGTCTGAGTCACTATAAGTTCCCTCTAAGCCAAATGCAGTGGCCCACGCCTGTAATCCCAATACTTTGGGAGGCCAAGGCAGGCAGATCACTAGAGCCCAGGAGTTTGAGACCAGCCTGGGCAACATGGCAAAACCCCATCTCTACAAAAATACAAAAATTTGCTGAGGGTAGTGGCATATCACGTACCTGTAGTTCCATCTACTTGGGAGGCTCAGGTGGGAGGATCACTTGAGCCCAGAGGTCAAGACTGCAGTGAGCCATAATTACGCCACTGCACTCCAGCCTGGGTGACAGAGTGAGACTCTGTCTCAAAAAATAAATGAAATAAAATAAAAGTCCCCTCTAGATCCTTTCCTGTGTTAATGAAGGGGAAAGAGAAGCAGGGAGAAGTAGAAGTAAATGGGAGAGCAATTCTTAAGAAAGTAAGAGAACAGAGATACCAAGCACATAATTTTCTCTCTCTTTTTTTTTTTTTTTTGTGATGGGGTCTCACTCTGTTGCCTGGGCTGGAGTGCAGTGGCACAATCTCAATTCACTGGAACCTCCCCCTCCCGGGTTCAAGTGATTCTCCTTCTTCAGCCTCCCGAGTAGCTGGGATTACAGGCACCCACCACTATGCGTGGCTAATATTTTTTATTTTTAGTAGAGACAGGGTTTCACTATGTTGGCCCGGCTGATCTCAAACTCCTGATCTCGTGATTCACCCACCTCGGCCTCCCAAAGTGCTGGGATTACAGGTGTGAGCCACCACGCCTGGCCCAAACACATAATTTTCAAAAGGGATTTCAGGGCTGGATGTGGTGGCTCACACCTGTAATCCCAGCACTTTGGGAAGCCAAGGTGGGCAGATCACTTGAGGCCAGGAGTTTGAGACCAGCCTGGCCAACATGGGAAATCCCCATCTCTACTAAAAATACAAAAATTAGCTGGGTGTGGTGGCACGCACCTGTAATCCCAGCTACTCTGGAGGCAGAGGTTTCAGTGAGTCAAGATCACACCACTGCACCCCAGCCTGTGCAACAGAGCGAGACTCCATCTCAAACAAACAAATAAATAAAGAGGGGTTTCAAGGCTGGACATGGTGGCTCATACCTGTAATCCCAGCACTTTAGGAGGCCAAAGTGGGAGGATCATTTGAGGCCAGGACAACATAGCAAGGCCTTCTCTACAAAACATTTTTTTAAAAATTAGCCAGGCATAGTGATACTCACCTGTATTCTCAGCGACTTGGGAGGCTGAGGTGGGAGGATCACCTGAGTCTGGGAGTGGTCCTAGGCTACAGTGACCTATAATCATGCCATTTCACTCCAATCTGGTTGACAAAGTGAGACCCTGTTTCAAAAATTAAAAATTAAAATAACTTGTTTGTAGAAGGTTCCCATCTCCCCAACGTTATTTGTCCCTTCAGTTTTCAGAATTTTTTTTTCTTTTTTTTTTTTTTAGACGGAGTCTCGCTCTGTCGCCAGGCTGGAGTGCAGTGGTGCGATCTCGGCACACTACAACCTCTGCCTCCCAGGTTCAAGCGATTCTCCTGCTCAGCCTCCCGAGTAGCTGGGATTACAGGCACGTGCCACCACACCCAGCTAATTTTTGTATTTTTAGTAGAGACGGGGCTTCACCATGTTGGCCAGGATGGTCTCAATCCCCTGACCTCGTGATCCACCCGCCTCGGCCTCCCAAAGTGCTGGGGATACAGGTGTGAGCCACCATGCCCAGCCAGAAATTTTAATTTTAAAAAGTCACAGGCCTTTTGGAAGTTGTACATTTGTCTAAGCAATAACTAAAATTTGTTTCTTCTTTGGTTGTTGAGGTGTACTAAATTTAAAGAAAATAACATCTCCACTTTCCACAGTATAATTTCTGCTTTGTTGTCTGTACTTTGCAGCAGGCTTCACTGCATTTTCAGAAACTTCCTCTTTAAAATTTTCATATTTCATTACGTCAGCCATACTGAATTCCTTTTCAAAATCTGTATGAATCTGTTCCACAGCCTGAGGAGCCTCCATCTCTTTGCAGATGGTCTACGTATGTACTTCATCTGGGCCTGCAGTGAAAAAGTGTTCTAGCAGGAGTACTGCAAAACCAGCCTTAATGATCTTTAGCAAAGTACTCTGTGTCATGTTCACTTTCAGATACTCTGTCTCTCTCAGTACTCAGTTCTTGCAACATGTGTTCCAAGGCCCCACTCAAAGTAATGACCAATACACCAGAGTCACACTTGTCCACCAACTCTTTATTTTTATCAAACATTCATTTTTCTTTCTAATGCAGACTTTTTCATAAAGATTAATCAAGTACACCACTGGTTTAGAAGTAAAAAATAAATATTTAAAAATACAATCTCTTTGTCCCAATCATGATAGAAACAATGATGTTTCTTTTGATCTATACCCAGGATTTGACTGCAAATTATATCATGTTTGGGGCTTGTGATGGTTAATACTGAGTGGCAGCTTGATTGGATTGAGGGATACAAAGTATTAATCCTGGGTATGTCTGTGTGGGCATTGCCAAAAGAGATTAACATTTGAGTCAGTGGGCTGGGGAAGGCAGATCCACCCTTAATCTGGTGGGCACCATCTAATCAGCCCCCAGAGAATATAAAGCAGGCAGAAAAACATGAAGAGGCGAGACGGGCCTAGCCTACCACCCTACATCTTCCTTTTCCTTTTTTTTTTTTTTTTGAGACGGAGTCTCACTCTGTTGCCCAGGCTGGAATACAGTGGCATGACCTCGGCTCACAATCTTTATCTCCTGGGTTCAGGTGATTCTCCTGCCTCAGCCTCCCAAGTAGCTGGGATTACAGGCATGTGCCACCACACCCAGCTAATTTTTGTATTTTTGGTAGAGACAGAGTTTCATTATGTTGGCCAGACTGGTCTCGAACTCCTGACCTCAAGTGATCCACCCGCCTCAGCCTCCCAAAGTGCCGGGATTACAGGCGTGAACCACCACACCCAGCCCACCCTACATCTTTCTCCCGTGCTGGATGCTTCCTGCCCTCAAACATCAGACTCCAAGTTCTTCAGTTTAGGGACTCAGACTGGTTTTCCTTGCTCCTCAGCTTGCAGACAGCCTATTGTGGGACCTTGTGATTGTGTAAGTTAATACTTAATAAACTACTATGTATATATATATATATATATATATATATATATATACTATTAGTTCTATCCCTCTAAGAGAACCCTGACTAATATAGGGTCTTTTGTTTCTTTGAAGACAGGGTCTCATTCTGATTGCCCAGGCTGGAGTGCAATGGTGCAATCTCGACTCAGTTCCTCGAGTTCCCAGGCTCAGGTGATTCTCCCATCTCAGCTCCCCAAGTAGCTGGGACTACAAGTGTGTGCCCTGACACCTGGCTAATTTTTTGTATTTCTTTTTTCAGTAGAGGCAGAGTTGCGCTATGTTGCCTAGGTTGGTCTCAAACTCCTGGACTCAAGCAATCCGCCCGCCTCCGCCACTCAGAGTGCTGGAATTACAACTGTGAGCCACCGTGCCTGGCCTCAGGTTTTAGTTTTTTATCTCCTTCACTAGTTTTCACTAAACTAGAAAAAGGCCACCTTTTCTAGTTTACCTTTAATGGGCCCAATTATTTCCTCATATTTAAGCCCTTCATGTATTAGTTTTTGTTTTTGTTTTTTTTTGAGAGACAGTCTCACTCTGTTGCCCAGGCTGGAGTGCAGTGGCATGATCTCGGCTCACTGCAACCTCCACCTCCCAGGTTCAAGTGATTCTCCCAACTCAGCCTCCCGAGTAGCTGGGATTAAAGGCTCCTGCCACCACGCCCGGCTAATTTTTGTGTTTTTAGTAGAAACGGGGTTTCATCATGTTGGCCAGGCTGGTCTCAAACTCCTGACCTCAGGTAACCCACCTGCTTCAGCCTCCCAAAGTGCTGGGATTACAGGCGTGAGCCACCACGCCCGGCCTCATGTATTACTTCTATATCTCAAACAGGATCTATACTTTCTTTAACATGCATGATATCATCATCTTTGGAAGCAAGTGATAGAGGGAAGATTCCATCACAGGCACTGATTTGAGATAAAAAAGCATTTCCACGGCCGAAATCAACTCCTCTCACAAAGCCAGCAATATTCACTACATCTAGAAAGGCAGAAATTTTGCGTGCTAGCTTGTGGTCCTGACAAAGAAAGTCAAATCTTTCATCTGGCACAGGTACTCTCCTCTAGTTAGAATCAATAGTTTAGAATAGGAAGTTTACTGCTGAAGTCTGACTACTGGTTAATACAGTGAAGATGGCAGATTTCCAAACATTTGGCAATCCAGCAACACTAATTTTCAGTGAGATTCCAAATCTTCCAATAATTGGGAGTGGTTTAATTCCATCACCTCCCTTTTTGGGGGTCATCATCCTTGGGGTGGGCAATGATATGGGGTATCAGTGTCAGCGAGGGACAGGTCCTGCTGGCAGTCAGAGGTAGACAGGAAGGAAGAGAGAGCAGGCCTGGCCCCTCTGCTAAGTGGCATGCTGAGCAGTAGTCTATTTTAGGTCAATTTTTGTTCTTTAATTTTTTTCAAGATAATTTCTTTACTTTACTTTTCTTTTTTTTGAAACAGAGTCTTGCTCTGTTGCCCAGGCTGGAGTAAGTGGTGCAAACTTGGCTCACTGCAACCTCCGGGTCCTGGGTTCAAGCGATTCTCCTGCCTCAGCCTCTCTAGTAGTTGGGACTACAGGCATGCGCCACCACGCCCAGCTAATTTTTGTATTTTTAGTAGAGATGGGGTTTTACCATGTTGGCCAGGCTGGTCTCAAACTCCTGACCTCAGGTGATCCGCCCACCTTCGCCTCCCAAAGTGTGGGATTACAGGCGTGAGCCACCGAGCCCAGCCAAGAGAATTCCTAAGACTAGCCATGACATGATTATGTGTCTTTCTTTTAATTTACTCTCATAAATACAAATAAGGCAATTATTTAGAATGAGAAATCTCTATAATCTTTTTTTTTTAATTGAGGGGTCTTTCTGATTTCAGGGATCCATTTTTTGGCCACTGATTAGAATTGCCAATGTTGCATTTATTCCAATAGTGACACAATCCAATAGTCTCTTCATGGAAAGCCCATGATGTAATTTTCCAGGTTTAGAAAAAGAAGTGTTTCATAGAGAGCAGTATAAAAGGCAATCCTAAAGATTTCCACCCAAAAATTCACTCCCAGGAATAGGCTGAGATAACAAAGACTCTTGTTGCCACAGACAGTTAAGAATGGTGTTTCTGCATACAGTTCCTTCAGTAACCCACAAATTTGTGGGGGGCGGGGAGCTGGCAGTCACAGACTCATTAATCTGTGACACTCAGTAGGCCCTCCTGGGATTGGATCTTCTCTGGATTAATTTGGCAACAGGGGTTGAAACAAAAAAAATCCCTTATGTGCCAGCCGTGGTGGCTCATGCCTGTAATCCCAGCCCTTTGGGAGGCCGAGGTGGGTGGATCACTTGAGGCCAGGAATTCAAGACCAGCCTGGCCAAAATGGTGAAACCACCATACAGGTGGTCGCACGCACCTGTAGTCCCAGCTACTTGGGAGGCTGAGGTGGGAGAATCACCTGAACCCAGGAGGCAGAGGTTGTAGTGAGCCAAGATCAAGCCATCGCACTCCAGCCTGGGCGACTCTGTTTCAACAACAACAACAACAACAAATTCCCTTATGGATGGAACTTATTATTAAGACAAACTCTACTGAGAGCTTGACACATTCAGAACAAAAAGTTAGTTGCTTAAAATCTTACATGTCTTGGGTTCCCAGCCATTTTCAGACTGGCGACCTGACATGGCCTGAAAATCACAGCCCCTCAGATGGCAGAAACTAAGAGAAAGTGCTCCCACTCGGTCACACATCAAGCTCTCAAGGACATAAAACAAGATGAGAGGGGAACTTCCCTGGGCTTATATTTTGGGGACCCACAGCAAAATTTATATGCCAGTCTGATCAGAACCACAAAACTGACCAGTCTGCAGGGTCAGCTTGAATAATGGGCTTCTGTGGTACCTCTCTTTATGACAGAGCAACACAGAAAGACAAAGACAAAGGAAAAAACTATTTCTGGGAGGAAAGAGATCAAACAATATGAATATTCATACCAAAAAGTACACCAGAATGGCTATACTCAAGATTTAGTCACACAAATTATTTTCTCCCATTAGACTTTGCAGAGGAAAAAGGGACAAACAGTGATTTTTACCATCTGCCTGACAGAATTCCACAGAAAGAGAGGCTGCAAGCCTGACTGAGAAATTCTTAGTCTTCTTCTGGCTTGTCATGTACTGAGTTCCCTTCACTGTGGCTTCCAGAAGAGTGGAGCTTTGGTATTCTGTTCACAGTGCCAAAAGTGTAGGAGCCAATGGGAAACTTCCCCTTTGCTCACTGAAGTTTCACTGAAAAACCAACTCACAATACTTACCTGGCAGGGGAGATATCATGATCACAAAAGGGATTTTTCCAGGGCGAGGCTTCCTGTTTGCACTCCAGATGTGCTGACTCCTGCAATTTCCCCAAATGTGGGAAACTCAAGTAAACAATTTGTGGCAGTGGGGAACTGCATTTGCACTCTTCCCTGATGTTTTTCATTCCAAAAAGCAAGTCACTTGTTTTTGCAAATATATAATACATTTGTTTGTTTGTTTGTTTGTTTGAGATGGAGTCTCACTCTGTTGCCCAGGCTGGAGTGCAGTGGCACGATCTCAGCTCACTGCAACCTCCGCCTCCTGGGTTCAAGCGATTCCCCTGCCTCAGCCCAAGTAGCTGGGATTACATGCGCACGCCACCACACCCGGCTAATTTTTGTATTTTTAGTAGAGACGGGGTTTCACCATGTTGGCCAGGCTGATCTCGAACTCCTGACCTCAGGTGATCCGCCTGCCTCAGCCTCCCAAAGTGCTGGGATTACAGGCATGAACCACCGCACCTGGCCATAATTTTTAAGAAAAAATATATAAAAAGAAGAAAAAGAAAAATCATCTCACGAAAGGCAGACTAATTGGGGGAAAGCATACAAATTTATTAATGTGCACATGGGGGAAAACCACAGAATGATTACCCCACCTCCAATGTGGTGCAGAAGCTTATATACCATCTTAAGGTTACAGAAAGAATGGTGTCTTCGAGCATGGCCAAAAACAGACTATGGTGGTAAATCAGGTTATAGTGGCAAAACAGGTTATGGGAGGGAGAGAAGATGAAGCCTGGCTAGCAAGAGTGGTCTTGTTCTGCAAATGAAATCTCACAGGTAGCAGCCCTCAAAGAGGAATGATGGTAAATGTTTCCTTCAGACCTTTAAAGATATCAAACTCACAGTTAATCGTCTCTGGATCTGGACAAGGGAAGAGGTGGCTGCATCGATACAGATTCTCTACAGATGCAAATTTCCCCAACAAAAGACAGCTTTGCAGAGCTACTTCTATTTTCTGGCTCTCTGACAGCCATCTCAACATATGTTAAATAAATATATTTTGGGGTAAAATATTTTTATTTGTTTCAGTGTTCTCCACCAAAAAGAATTAAGCCAAGATAGAGGAAAATATGAAGGCCAGGAAATGAGATTCTACCCATGAGATGGGTGAAGATCATCGCTACAATGTGGCAAAGGGAAATTCCAGGATATCAACAATGTAGCAGGCCCAGTTCTGAGGCCTCAGCAGCCAGTCCCAACTAAAAGGCATAAAGGTAGGCCCCAGAGGGATGTCACCAAGGAGAAACAACAGAATCAATAGATTATCTAGGCAGCCCACTCCAAATCTATTCTAGAATCTTCGAGTTCTGGTGGGCTGCCTGTAAAAAGGAAACGAAAAGAAAGAAAAGAAAAGATTATCTAAGGATTCTAGGAAGATGGCAGAGTGGGAAGCACTGGGAATCTGTCTCTCCACCTACACAATAATTGTACTGGCAGAATCTGTCTGGTGTGAACTGTTTTGAAACTCTAGAGTCTATTGAATGCTTGCAAATTCCAGGGCAGGGCTTGGACTGTAAATTGCAGCTACTTTCAGTCAATTTCAGCTCTCTTAGCACAGTAAATTTTTTCAGCCCTTAGCCACCCATTCCTCACACCTCAGCTGCAGGCAGCTGTGCCTGTGCTCCTGGAGCAGCTTGCCACAGTTTGCAGAGCCAGGTAGACAAAAAAGGATCTTACTTTCCAAATATTGGTTATCTATGCTCTCATAATTGATTGCTGCTTCTGGTCACAGAACTACAGAAAAAGAGTTGGGTGCCCTTGTTTTTTTACTTCCTTCCCACTCTCCTTTAAATCCTTTAAAGCCAGCACCCTTTCCTCTTGCCACACTTCATTTTTCTCTTTTTCCCCTTTTGGAACCCAGTCATTAAAGACTTCGACATTCAAAAACAACTACATATGTGGGGAAAAATTAGAAAATGACCATGCATGCACAGAGAAAATCTCAGAAAAGAGCTGAGAAGGAAGACCCTAAGTTCACATCTCAGGCCAATCCTCAGAACAGACACAGCCTACAATAATTAAAAAATTAAAAAGTTGGCCAGGAGCGGTGGCTTACGCCTGTAATCCCAGCACTCTGGGAGGCCGAGGCAGGCAGATCACAAGGTCAGGAGATCGAGACCATCCTGGCTAACACAGCGAAACCCCGTCTCTACTGAAAAAAAAAAAAAAAAAAAAAAAAGCAGGCTGGGTGTGGTGGCTCACGCCTGTAATCTCAGAACTTTGGGAGGCTGAGGTAGGTGGATCACGAGGTCAGGAGTTCAAGATCAGCCTGGCCAAGATGGTGAAACCCCATCTGTACTAAAAATACAAAAAAAATTAGCCTGGCGTGGTGGCAGGCACCTGTAATCCTAGCTACTCGGGAGGCTGACTCAGAGAATTGCTTGAACCCGGGAGGCGGAGGTTGCAGCGAGCCAAGATCACACCACTGCACTCCAGCCTGGGTGATAGAGCGAGACTCCATCTCAAAAATAAAATAAAATGAAACAAAAAAGCGATCAACAAAAATAATATCTAAAAACAGCAAACTCTCAGGGAGGGGACAGAATCTAATTTCCAGAGTTACCACATTATTAGATTCAAATGTCTAGTTTTCAGTGAAAAATCAGAAAATTTTCAAAAAAGGAAGGGCCCAAAGGAAAAACATAAATCAATAGGAGCTGTCCCAGAAAAAGACGTGATGACAGATAAACTAGTCAAAGACTTTAAATAAACTATCATTAAGATACTCAAAGAACTAAAGGAAGATATGGACAAAGTGAAGAAAATGAGGCATAAACTAAATGGAAATATCAATGAAGAGATGGAAAATTTTAAAAGAAACCAAAAAGAAGTTCTGGAGCTAAAATTACAATAACTGAAGTAAAAATTTAACTAAAAGGCAGTTTGAACAGGCAGAAAAAAGAATTAGGGAACTTGAATAAAAGACAAAGGAAATTATCAGGTCTGAGGAACAGAAAAGAAAATTATTGAAGAAAAGTGAACAGAGCCTAAGGAACCTGTGGGACACCATCAAGCAGACCAATATATACATTGTGGGAATCCCAGAAGGAGAAAAGAAAGTGAAAGGGACAGAGAATATTTAAAAAAACATAGCTGAAATCTTTCCAAATTTGATTTAAAAAACATGAATTTGAACACCCAAGAAGCTCAAAAACTCTAAGTAAGATGAACTTGAAGAGATCTACATGACAAATATTATAATCAAACTGTCCAAAGACAAAGAGAGAAGCCAAAAGTAATAAGAGAGAAGTGACTCATGACATACAAGGGATCTTCAGTAAGATCATGAACAGATTTCTCATCAGAAACTTTAGAGGCCAGAAGGCAGTTGCCAGATATATTCAAAGGAAAAAAAAAAGTTCAACCAATAATTCTATATCCAGCAAAACTATCCTTCAAAAGTGAGGGGAAAATTAAGATATTCTCAAATAACAAAGCTGGAAAAGTAAGGAATAAATTAAAATATTCTCAAATAACAAAGCTGAGGCTTGGCATGGTGGCTCACACCTGTAATCCCAGCACTTTGGGAGGCCGAGGCGGGCGGATCACGAGGTCAGGAGCTCGAGACCATCCTGGCCAACATGGTGAAACCCCGTCTCTACTTTTACAAGTAGAAACCCTGTCTCTACTTTTTGTATTTTGTAAAAATACAAAAAAATATTAGCTGGGCGTGGTGGTGGGCGCCTGTAGTCCCAGCTACTCGGGAGGCTGAGGCAGGAGAATGGCATGAACCCGGGAGGCGGAGCTTGCAGTGAGCCAAGATCACGCCACTGCACTCCAGCCTGGGCGACAGAGCAAGACTCCGTCTCGGAAAAAAAAAAAAAAAAAGCTGAGAGAGTTCATTACCATTAGACCTGCCCTGCAAGAAATGTCCAAGGGAGTCCTACAGGGTGAAATAAAAGAACACTAGACAGTCACTTGAAGCTGTATGAAGAAACAAAGATCTCAATAAAAGTAAATACATGGGGCCGGGTGCGGTGGCTCACGCTTGTAATCCCAGTACTTTGGGAGGCCGAGGCGGGCAGATGACGAGGTCAGGAGATCGAGACCACGGTGAAACCCCGTCTCTATTAAAAATACAAAAAATTAGCCGGGCGTGGTGGGGGGCGCCTGTAGTCCCAGCTACTCAGAGAGGCTGAGGCAGGAGAATGGCGTGAACCCGGGAGGCGGAGCTTGCAGTGAGCCGCGATTGCGCCACTGCACTCCAGCCTGGGCGACAAAGCGAGACTCCGTCTCAATTAAAAAAAAAAAAAAAAAAAAAAAGGAAATACATGGGGACAGGCACAGTGGCTCATGCCTGTAATCCCAGCACTTTGGGAGGCCAAGGTGGGTGAATCACTTGAGGTCAGGAGTTCGAGACCAGCCCGGCCAACATGACAAAACCCCACCTCTACTAAAAATACAAAATTTAGCTGGGCATGGTGGCATGCACCTGTAATCCCAGCTACTTGGGAGGCTGAGGCAGGAGAATCACTTGAACCTGGGAGGTGGAGGTTGCAATGAGCCGAGACTGCGCCACTACACTGGAGCCTGGGCAACAGAGTGAGACTCTGTCTCAAAAAAAAAAAAAAAGTAAAATACATGGGCAATTATAAAAGATAGCATTGTAACAATGGTTTGTAACTACTTTTTGCTTAATACACGATTTAAAAGACAAACACATTTTTAAAAAACAACTATTAGTCTAAAAGATAGTATTATTGAAACTTTAGTTTGTAAATCCACATTTTGTTTTCTACATCATTTCAGAGAGTAATGCATTTTAAAGAATTATTAATTTATGTTGTGGGACATATAATGTATAAAGATGTAATTCTGGCCGGGAATGATGGCTCATGCCTGTAATCCCAGCATTTTGGGAGGCCAAGGAGGGTGGATCACTTGAGCCCAGGAGTTCAAGACCAGCCTGGGCAACATGGTGAAACCTCGTCTCTACTAAAAATACAAAAATTAGGCCAGGCGTGGTGGCTCACGCCTGTAATCCCAGCACTTTGGGAGGCCAAGGTGGGCGAATCACTCTATGTCAGGAGTTCGAGACCGCCTTTGCCAACATGGTGAAACCCTGTCTCTAATAAAAAAATACAAAAAAAATTAGCTGGGCATGGTGGCGAGCACCTGTAATCCCAGCTACTCAGGAGGTTGAGGCAGGAGAATCGCTTGAACCCAGGACCCAGAGGTTGCAGTGAGCCGAGATCCTGCCACTGCAGCCTAGGCAACAGAGTGAGACTCTGTCTCAAAAACAAAACAACAACAACAAAAAAAACAAAAATTAGGCCAGGTGCAGTGGCTCACGCTTGTAATCTCAGCATTTTGGAAGGCTGAGGCAGGCGGATCACCTGAGGTCAGGAGTTTGAGACCAGCCTGACCAACATGACAAAACACCGTCTCTACTAAAAATACAAAAATTAGCTGAGCGTGGTGGCACGCGCCTGTAATCCCAGCTATTCAGTTGGCTAAGGCACGAGACTCGCTTGAATCAGGAGGCGGAGGTTCCAGTGAGCCGAGATTGTGCCACTGCACTCTAGCTTGGGCAACAGAGTGAGAGTAGGTCTCCAAAAACAAAAAACAAAAAAAAAAATTAGCTGGCTGTGGTGGCGGGCGCCTATAATCCCAGCCACTCAGGAGGCTGAGGGAGAAGAATCACTTGAACCTGGGAGGTGGAGGCTGCAGTGTGCGGAGACTGCACCACTGCACTCCAGCCTGGGTGACAGAGGGAGACTGGGTCTCCAAAAAAAAAAAAAGTAAAAAAAAAAAAGATGTAATTCTGTGACATCAACAACTGAAAGGGGTGGGGATAGAGCTATAAAGGAGCAGAGTTGCCAGGCACAGTGGCTCACGCCTTTAATCCCAGCACTTTGGGAGGCCGAGGCAAGAGGATTGCTTGAGCTCAGGAGTTCAAGACCATCTTGGGCAACATTGCACGACCTCATTGCTGGGCGCAGTGGTTTATGTCTGTAATCCCAGCACTTTGGGAGGCTGAGGCAGGCAGATCACAAGGTCAGGAGTTCAAGGCCAGCCTGATCAATATGGTGAAACCCCGTCTGTACTAAAAATACAAAAATTAGCTGGGCGTGGTGGCCTGCGCCTGTAGTCCCTGCTACTCAGGAGGCTGAGACAGGAGAATCGCTATAACCCGGGAGGCGGAGGTTGCAGTGAGCCGAGATTGTACCACTGCACTCCAGCCTGGGTGACAGAGTGAGACTCCGTCAAAAAACAAAAAACTTTAGAATGCTAAATGTCATCCCCATGGAAACCACAAAAAAATAGCTATAGAATGTACATGAAAGGAAAGGAGAAAGGAACTTAAACATTTCACTACCAAGAAACCAACCAAACACAATTCTAAATAGAAAACAATACTGCCCAGTCTGGGCCTAATTAGGAGAAAGAAACCAGACAGTAATTTGAACAAAAAAAGTTTAATATACCAAAGGGCAGAAAAGAAACTGTGATGCCACACCCTCAGGACTTGCTGGAAGTCTGCCCTGTAATGTGTCAGGGAAAACTATTCATGAGAAGATGCCTCACCTTTTGCTACAAAACCATCCAAGAAGGGGAATGCCATGGAAACTGCTGAGCTCTGGGCACTGCTTGCCACCATGCGCTGCAGGAGCCAGGCACTGGAGAAGCCTTGCAAAATGCCGGAGCACATCAGAACCAGGAAACAAAAGACCTTCCTCCTGTAATGTCTCTGCAGTGCTCTCTTCTGATAAAGCTTCAGTGCCTACTGGCAAAGGAAAACTACTCAAAGCATCCCCATTCATTTCTTTTTCTTTTTCTTTTTTTTTTTTTTTTTTTTGAGACGGAGTCTCGCCCTGCCACCCAGGCTGGAGTGCAATGGTGTGATCTCGGCTCACTGCAATCTCTGCCTCCCAGCTTCAAGCGATTCTCCTGCCTCATCCTCCTGAGTAGCTGAGATTACAGGCGCACGCCACCATGCCCGGCTAATTTTTTGTATCTTTAGTAGAGATGGGGTTTCATCATGTTGGCTAGGCTGGTCTTGAACTCCTGACCTCGTGATCCACTCACCTTGGCCTCCCGAAGTGCTGGGATTACAGGCTTGAGCCACTGCTCCCTGCCATACCCCCATTCATTTTTACAGAGCAGGCCAAAAGGGTGAATTTGGAGCTAAGAGACAAAAAAAAATCAATAACCAGCACAATCATCTCGGGGTTGACCTCTGTTGATTATCTTTTCCCTTGATAATTAGTCATATTTTCCTGCTTTATGTGTGTGTTGAAGACTTTTGGACTATGTCCTAGACATTGTGAATGTTATGTTATACAGACTCTGTTTGTTATATTCTTCTTAAGATTGTTGATGTTTCTTTCTTTTTATTTATTTATTTATTTATTTATTTATTTTTTGAGATGGAGTCTCACTCTGTTGCCAGGCTGGAGTGCAGTGGCACGATCTCAGCTCACTGAAATCTCCACCTCCCAGGTTCAAGCGATTCTCCTGCCTCAGCCTACCGACTAGCTGGGATTACAGGCGCATGCCACCACACCCAGCTAATTTTTTTGTATTTTTAGTAGAGACGGAGTTTCACCATGTTGGCCAGGATGGTCTCGATCTCCTGACCTCATGATCTACCCACCTCGGCCTCCCAAAGTGCTGTGATTACAGGGGTGAGCCACCACACCTGGCCAGAGTGTTGATGTTTCTGTTTGAGTAAAAAATAGGTTCTCTCTCACCTATGGTGGTGGGTGGTAGCTCGGATCTCAGGGTAAAATTTTAAGGCTGAAATTATTTTAGCCTTAACTGCCAGCTTCTCTCAGATCAGCCAGAGACTTAGTATTTATAAGCAGATTTGGGGGCCCCCATTTCCTGGTTTTCTTCTTTCTGGCATTGCCTCCTCACTTTCCCATGACTGTGTGTGCCCTGAGCTCTGAACTCTGGTTCTTCAGGCCAGACAGATGGTGGGTTTTTCATCAAAGTTTTAGCTGTCTCATTTCACACCATGATGTGGTATGCCCTTAGTCTAACAACATACAAATGGGAAACTCACCCTGGACCAAGTCCTTCATCCAACTTTCAACTCTCCTCCTAAATATGCCTGCTTTGGCTAACTCTCCAGAGCCTTCAGGTCGTTGTTTTGTTTTGTGTCCTCAGTTTATGTTGTTATCTGCAGAAAGGTAGGGCTGTTAGAAATTTACTTCACTATTCTGGAAGAAGAAACCACTATACCTATGTTATTTTTATTAGTAAAGAAATTGCCTATTAAGAAGTAAGTTATAAACATCAATATATAGTGGGTCATAACAGAGCTAGGCAAAGCTATCAATTAAGGAAATAGAACAGTCCCCAGGCTAGAACAAGATGAAAAAGAAAAACTAAGCCAATCAAAGTAGTTTTGTAAGCCATGGAAGCATCAAAAAGCAGAGCCACAGACAGGCCAGGCACGTTGGCTCACACCTGTAATCCCAGCACTTTGGGAGGCCAAGGCAGGCAGATCACCTGAGGTCAGGAGTTCGAGACCAGCCTGGCCGACATGGCGAAACCTCATCTCTACTAAAAGTACAAAAATTAGCCGGAAGTGGTGGCAGGTAGCTGTAATCCCAGCTACTCAGGAGGCTGAGGCCAGAGAATCGCTTGAACCTGGGAAGCGGAGGTTGCAGTGAGCCGAGATTGCGCCGCTGCACTACAGCCTGGGCGACAAGAGCAAGACTCCGTCTCAAAAAAAAAAAAAACAGGCCAGGTGTGGTGGCTCACGCCTGTAATCCCAACACTTTGGGAGACCAAGGCAGGTGGATCACCTGAGGTCAAGGGTTCGAGGCCAACCTGACCAACATGGCGAAACCCCGTCTCTACTAAAAATACAAAAATTAGCTGGGCATGGTGACGGGCGCCTGTAGCCCCAGCTACTTGAGAGGCTGAGACATGAGAATAGCTTGAACCCAGGAGGCAGAGGTTGCAATGAACCAAGATCATGCCACTGCACTCCAGCCTGGGCAACAGAGCAAGACTCTGTCTCAAAAAAAAAAGAAGCAAACACTGGTAGTGACCGTTCAAGGATGGTATTTGGGAGAATAAATCTTGGCAATGGACTTGAGTATTCAGGACACTTGACTAGGCCATCCCAACTGTGGAAGTAAATGCATCACACAATGGCAGCCTGATGTCTTCAATCTTTCTAGCAGTATAACTCACTCCCTGTATTAGTCCATTTTGCATTGCTATAACGGAATACCTAAGACTGGGTAATTTACAAAGAAAGGAGGTTAATTTGACTCACGGCCCTGCAGGCAGTACAAATATGGCACCAGTGAGGTCTTCCGAAGCTTTTACTCATGGCAGAAGGTGACAGGAGCAGTCGTGTCACATGGCGAGAGAGGAAGCAAGAGAGATTCCAGGCTCTTTTAAATAACCGGCTTTTGTGTGAGCTAATAGAGTGAGAACTCATTCATTACCATGGGGAGGGCACCAAGCCATTCATGAGGGATCTGCCCGCATGACCCAAACACCCACCTCCAGCCTCCAACATTGAAGGTCACATTTCAACATGAGATTTGGAGGGGACACACATCTAAACCAGGTCACTCCCCTAGTCCCAATTTCCATGCTGTGATAAGTTGAAAAATGTTCCCTGAAAAAAGATCTTAACTTCCTAATCCCTACAACCTGTAAACAATGCCTTATATGGCAAAAAAAAAAAAAAAGGTTGGGGGGCGGGGGGTGTCTTTGCAGATGTGATTAAGTTCAGGATCTTGAGATTATATTACTCTAGATTATGTGGCTGGGCCCCAAATACAATCACCTGTATCCTCATGAGACAGAGAGAGATTTCACACACAAAGAGAGAAGACAATGTGAAGGAAGATAAAGGCAGGGATTGGAGTGATGCTGTCACAAGCCAAGAAATGCTGGCAACTACCAGAAGCTGGAAAAGGCAAGGATTAGATTCTCCCCTATAGCCCCTGGGGAGGGAGAGTGCAGCCTTGTCAACACCTTGATTTTTCTTTCCTTTTTTTTTTTTTCTGAGACAGAGTTTCACTCTTGTTGCCCAGGCTGGAGTGCAATGGTGCAAACTTGGCTCACTGCAACCTGTACCTCCTGGATTCAAATGATTCTCCTGCCTCAGCCTCCCAAGTGACTGGGATTACAGGCATGCACCACACACCCAGCTAATTTTGTATTTTTAGTAGAGATGGGATTTCACCACGTTGGTCAGGCTGGTCTCGAACTCCTGACCTCAGGTGATCCACCGGCCTCCCAAAGTGCTGGGATTACAGGTGTGAGCCACCGCACCTGGCTTTTTTTTCTTTTTCTGAGACAGGGTCTCGCTCTGCCACCCAGGCTGGAGTGCTGTGGCACAGTCATAGCTCACTGCAGCCTCCACCTCCTGGGCTCAATCAATCCTCCTAACTCACCCTCCCTAGTACTAGTAGCTCCCTAGTAGCTGGGACTACAGGCATGCACCACCATGCCTGGCCGACACCTTTGCTTTGATCCAGTGATACTGACTTTGGACTTCTAGCCTCTAGTACTTTGAGAGAATACATTTCTGCTATTTTAAGCCACCAAGTTGTGGTAATTTGTTATAGCAGTCACAGGAAACTAATATGCATACTCACCAAGTAACCTTCTGAATATAATTTGGTGAACCAAGGAGCAATGTTTGTGGGCAGTGAGAGTGCTGGTTGTGCTGACTCAAGTGTTCTATTCCTCATGGTAGGTTTGGTTTGTATAAAACGATAAACTGACATTCTAATTTATATGTTCTAGTTTATAAATCAGCCTTGTAAGCTTGACTAATATGGGTCTATCCTCAAGAATTGGATCTACTGTCTGTGCTGACAAAACCAGATGTCTGTAGGGATATTGGCAAGATCCAGACCATGGTCAACACATCAGGAAAAGAAATACTATTTTGTTGAGGTATCTTGAGAAGTACATACCTGGTTTCTCCTCATTTTCCATGATCTTACCATCAGTTCTCTATTTCAAAACTTCATCAATAATAACTAACTTTAGGCTGGGCATGATGGCTCATGCCTGTAACTCCAACACTTTGGGAAGCCCAGGCAGGAGGACCACCTGAAGCCAGAAGTTCACAACCAGCCTGGGCAATATAGCAAGACCCTGTCTCTACGAATAAAATTTAAAAATCAGCCCAGGCATTGTGGTGCATGCCTGTAGTCCTAGCTACTTGGGTGGCTGAGGTGAGAGGATTGCTTGAGCACAGTAGGTGGAAGTTGCAGTGAGCTGAGATCGCGCCACGGCACTCCAGCCCAGGAGACAGAGCGAGACTCTGTCTCAAAAAGAAAAAAAAAAAAAGAACTGAGATTTGAACCCGGTATTCTGAGAGCAAACCCTGGGAACTAGATTTGTTCAAAAAACAAACATCTATATTATGTTTCATTATACACTAGGTACCAAGAATCATGGATTTAGAAATGGATAAGACTAGTCATTTCTACAGCCGTGAGGAGCTCCTAACCTAGTAGGAATAAATAGGAATAATTCGCTGAATTTGCCTTTGTATTTTAGTGTTTGAGGATTGTTACAGCCTGCACTTTATTATCTGAAACACTATTGTTAGATAAGGCATTGTTTTTACAACCCATTTAAAACAAGCTTGTCACTCAAGGAGAGGAACTCCAGGCAGAAGGAATTCATATCAGGTTGGGCACTGTGGCTCACACCTGTAATCCCAGCACTTTGGGAGGCCAAGGCAGGTGGATCGCCTGAGGTAAGGAGTTCAAAACCAGCCTGGCTAACATGGTGAAACCCCATTTCTACTAAAAATGCAAAAAATTATCCGGGCATGGTGGCGCCCGCCTGTAATCCCAGCTACTTGGGAGGCTGAGGCAGGAGAATCTCTTGAACCCAGGAGGCAGAGGTTGCAGTGAGCTAAGTTCACGCCATTGCATTCCAGTTTGGGCAACAAGAGCGAAACTCCATCTCAAAACAACAACGACAACAACAACAAAATTAATCAGGCCTGGTGGTGCGTGCCTGTAATCCCAGCTACTTGGGAGGCTGAGGCAGGAGGAGGAGGAGGTTGCAGTGAGCTGAGATCACGCCACTGCGCTCTACCCTAGGCGACAAGAGCAAGATCCATCTCAAAAAAAAATTATCCTTTTACAACATAGTTCTTTATTTTTTTTTTCTAATCTATCTTCAGATAGAATAGTGGGTTTTGGGGTTTTTTTTTTTGGTGGCTCTATGGCATTTTATTGTATATCATATTATATTTCACCAGTGGTCTGTTTGGGGACATTAAAATTGAATTCTTTGTTTTTGTTTTGTTTTGTTCCATTTTGTTTTGTAAAACTACTCTTTAAAAATCCATATGACTAAATCTTTACACATCTCATTTTTTCCTTAGGAAAAATTCTTATAATTACTGTGTCAAAGAAAATGTACCATCTTAGCTCTCTCGTTTTTATTTTTTTTCTTATTTTTTAATTGTGATAAAATATACATAACATAAAATGTACCATTTTAACCATCTTTTTGTCTGTGTGTGAGACTGAGTCTCACTCTGTCACCCAGGCTGGGTACAGTGACATACTTGTAGCTCACTGCAGTCTTGATCTTCTGGGGTCAAGCATTCCTCTCACCCCAGCCTCCTGAGTAGCTAGGACTACAGGCATGCACCACCATGCCTAGCTAATTTTTTAATGTTTTTATAGAAATGGGTTCTTGCTATATTACCCAGGCTGGTCTCAAACTCCTGACCTCAAGCAATCCTCCTGCCTCAGCCTCCCAAAGTGCTGGGAAAACAGGCATGAGCCACCACACTTGGCCATTTTAACTGTATTTAAGTGTATAATGCAGTGGCATTAAGTACATTCACAATGTGTTATAACCATCACCACGATTTCTAGAACTCTTCAATTATCCCAAACAAAAACTCTATATCCATAAAGCAATAACTCTCAATTCTCCCTCCTAGTCCTTGGCAACCGCTATTCTACTTATATCTATGAATACATCTATTCTAAGTACCTCTTATAAGTAGAATCATACAATATTTTTCCTTTTCTGTCTGGTTTATTTCACTTAGCATAATATTTTTAAAGTTCATCCATGTTGAAGCAAGTTTCATAATTGTATTCCTTTTCGTGGCTGAACAGTATTCCATCCTATGTATATACCACATTTTGTTTAACTATTCATCTGTTGATGGATAATTAACAGATGGGTTAACCAACTTGGGTTGTTTGTGCTTTTTGGCTATTGGCCTCTAATACTTTTAACAAACTGTCCATACAAGAAATTTGCACCACCAGAAATATGTGAATGTACCCATTTCCCTGAGTCTTACCGACAGTGGACTCTTTATTTATTTATTTTATTTATTTATTTTTGAGACAGAGTCTCATTCTATCACACGAGCTGGAGTGCAGTGGCGTGACCTCGGCTCACTGCAACCTCTGTCCCCTGGGCTCAAGTGATCCTCCTGCCTCAGCCTCCCGAGAAGCTGGGATTACAGGTGTGTGCTGCCCGGCTAATTTTTTTGTATTTTTAGTAGAGACAGGGTTTTACCATGTTGGTCAGGCTGATCTCAAACTCCTGACCTCAAGTGATCCGCCTGCCTTGACCTCCAAAATGCTGGGATTACAGGTGTGAGCCACCATGCCCAGCCTCTTTTTATTTAAACAACACAATAGTAAAGTATACCTTATTGCTGTTTTACTTTTCCTTTCTAACAAAGACGCATTCCATATATGGGAACAAAGATAACAATGTAAGTCTAAAGACAATAGAATGACACCTTTGAAGTATTAAAAAATGTGAACCTAAAATGTTATACCCAGTGAAAATGGAATTGTATATTTATGACCATCACAAAGTAACTGGTATCTGACTAACCCATCTACCATTTTAAAAACTTAAACTGTACACAATATGTGAAACAACATTTTTCAGATGTTAGACAAAGGCAGCATAGGATTATGATCCCTGAGAAAAGGAAAGAAAACAAATTGTGTAAGCCTTTCAGTTATCCCAACTATCTGCCAGAGAAACTTTCCAGACTGGCACAGGAATGGGAAACCCAAGCAGAGCACAGTAGTTTTGCTGAGTTGAAGGGTCAAAGATCAGAGTTCGGGGAGATTGAGGAGGTAGATATTATGGAAGAGAGTACAGGAAAGAAGGGAGCTATGCAAAGAAACAGCTCCACGTTGGCCTCCCAAAGTACTGGGATTACAAGTGTAAGCCACCACATGCAGCCATGAAAACCAATTATCAAAGCCAGGCGTGCTGGCTTACGCCTGTAATCCCAGCACTTTGGGAGGCCAAGGCAGGTGGATCACAAGGTCAGGAGTTCAAGACCAGCCTGGCCAAGATGGTGAAACCCCATCTCTACTAAAAATACAAAAATTAGCTGGGCGTGGTGGTGTGTGCCTGTAGTCCCAGCTGCTTGGGAGGCTGAGGCAGGAGAATTGCTTGAACCCAGGAGGCAGAGGTTGCAGTGAGCCAAAATCGCACTACTGCGCTCTAGTCTGGGTGACAGAGGGATACTCCATCTCCAAAAAAAAAAAAAAATTATCAAAAGGAAATCTGAAAAGAAGCCAGAGAAAAAGATAAGTTACATATAGGGAAGCAAGGATAAGAATAATCACCGACTTATTGGAAATAATGCAGGCCAGAAGACAATAGAATGACATATTCAAAGTGCTAAAAGAAAAAGATGTCAAGCTAGAATTTTGTATCCAGTGGAAGTAACGTATACCCATCAAACACGAAAACATTTTTAGACAAACAAAAGTTGAAAATGTTATCATTTGCGCTACAAGAAATTTTAAAGGAGGTTCTGCAGATTGAAGAAAAATGATATTAAATGGTAACTGAGGCCGGGCGCGGTGGCTCACGCCTGTAATCCCAGCACTTTGAGAGGCCGAGGCAGGCAGATCACAAGGTCAGGAGCTCGATACCATCCTGGTTAACATGGTGAAACCCTATCTCTACTAAAAATACAAAAAAAAAAATTAGCCAGGCGTGGTAGCAGGCGCCTGTAGTCCCAGCTACTCGGGAGGCTAACGCAGGAGAATGGCATGAACCCGGGAGGTGGAGTTTGCAGTGAGCCAGGATCGCACCACTGCACTCCAGCCTGGGCAACAGAGCAAGACTCCATTTCAAAAAAAAAAAGGTAACTGAGATCTACACACACAATAAAAGGCCATGCAGGAGTTAGAGACCAGCCTGAGCAGCATAACAAGATTCTGTTCCTACAGAAAAAAAATTGTTTTAATTAGCCAGGTATGGTCACATGTGCCTATAGTCCTAGCTGCTTAGAAGGCTGAGGTGGGAAGATTGCTTGAGTACAAGGTTGCAGTGAGCTGTGATCGCACCACTTGCACTCCAACCTGGGTGACAGAGTGAGACCCTCTCAAAAAAGAAAAAGAAGGAAGAAAGAAGAGGAAGGAAGAAGAAAGGGCATAGGAAATAGTAAACATGTACGTAAATATATTTTTAATTTTTTTAATTATTTAAAAGAGCCAGGGCTGAGCACAGTGGCTCATGCCTGTTATCCTAGGACTTTGGGAGGCCCAGGTGGGAAGATTACTTGAGGCCAGGAGTTTGAGACCAGGCTGGCCAACATGATGAAACCTCATCTCTACCAAAAAATACAAAAATTAGCTCGGCTTGGTGGCACATCCCTGTAATCTCAGCTACTCGGGAGGCTGAGGCAGGAGAATCACTTGAACCCGGGAGGCAGAGGTTGCAGCAAGCCAAGATCACGCCACTGCACTCCAGCCTGGGTGACAGAGCAAGACTCCATCTCAAAAAAAAAAAAAAAAAAAAAGTCAAAAATAATAATAGTGTATTGTGGGATATAATAGGTATATAATATATGTAGAAGTAAGTACAAAGTATGACAACAATAGCAAAAAGGATGGGAGAGGGGAAAATAGAAGTTTGATTTTATAAAGTTTTTACATTACATATGAAGTGGTATAATATTATTTGGAGCCGGCATCGGTGGCTCACGCCTGTAATCTCAACACTTGGGGAGGCCGAGGCGGGCAGATCACTTGAGGTCAGGAGTTTGAGATCAGCCTTGCCAGCACGGCAAAATCCCATCTCTACTAAAAATACAAAAAAAAAATTAGCCAAGCGTGGTGGTGGGTGCCTGTAATCCCAGCTACTCAGGAGGCTGAGGCAGGAGAATCGCTTGAGCCCAGAAGGCAGAGGTTGCAGTGAGCCAAGATCGCGCCATTGCACTCCAGCCTGGGCAATAGAGCGAAACTCCATCTCAAAAAAAAAAAAAAAAAAATATATATATATATATATATATATACACACACACATAAAATCATATATTATAATATATAAATATGATTATATATTATAATATATAAATATGATTATATATATTATTTGAATGTAGACTAATAAATTAAAGATACCTATGGTAAACCTTAGAGTAACCACTGAAAAAAATAAGAAATATAAGGGGAGATAATGTGAAATATCAAAAATAATCCAAAGACAGCAGGAAAAGAGGAAGAAAGCAAAAGTAAGTTGGGCACTGTGGCTCATGCCTGTAATCCTAACACTATGTGAGGCTGACGTGGGCAGATTGCTTGAACCCATGAGTTCAAGACCAGTCTAGGCCACATGGCAAAACCCCATCTTTACTGAAAATACAAAAAATTAGCCAAACGTGGTAGCATGTGCCTGTAGTCTTGGCTACTCAGGAGGCTGAGGGAGGACCACTTGAGCCCAGGAGGTTGAGGCTGCAGTGAGCCATGCTTGTGCCACTGCACTACAGCCTGGGCAACACAGCAAGACTCCGTCAAAAAAAAAAAAAAAGAAAAAGAAAAAAAGGATGGAACAAACAGAAAACAAACAGCACTATGGGAGATTATGGTAGACTTAAACCCAACCGTCTCAATAGAAATTGTCTCTTTAAGTACTTTGCCTGTTTTTCTGTTGGAGTAGTTGTCTTTTCTTGTTGATTTGCAACAGCTCTTTGTATATTAAAATATAAATTCTTTGTTATATAATATAGCCTTTGTTATATATAAATGTTATGCTTAGGAAACGTTTCCCTTTCCAAAAGAGTGTTGTGACAAGCAAGATAAGAGGAATAGCATAAACTTAGACCCTGAGGTAGAAAAGCATTAGCTATGTTCAGGAAGTAGTAAGTAGGTGGGTTTGTCTGTAAAAGGCACTTAAGGGAATTATACGGTATAAGATTGAAAGAGTAATTTAGGACCAGAACATAGTGTGCCTTGATTATTCAATGGACGAACTTAGTCTCCACCAGGTAGAGCAAAGTGAACTACTAAAGGTGGTTGTTCAATGAAATGTACCATCAACATTGGGCTTTAGGGAGGTAAATCTTGTTGAAAATCAAAGTGTTTAGGACATACTGGGGAAGTGGGTGGTGGGGAGAGACCTAAGTTGAAGACCAGTTAGTGTGGACCACTGGTTTGTAGTAGTCCAAATGAGAAGTAACTAAGATATCCACCTGGGTAATAAAAATATTGATACAAATTATTATGATCACCATAAAAGCTCATAGCCTCAGGCTTCCTTCAGTGTTTGGTTTTTAGACAAGTTGAATTTTAAGCATCAACACCAAAATAGGAGATATCTGATGGTTTTAGAGAGATGACTGGGCTAGAAAAAGATTGGGCATTATTAGCATAGATGTAATTATTGAAATCACAGGAGTAAATGAAGACACCAAGGGAGACTTGAGTACAGCAGAAATGTGTGGATTTTCAGGATGTTAGAGAGATACTATTAATTTTTCCAGACTCAGCCTTGGCCTCCATGTCATCTCCTCTGGGAAGCCTTCCCTGAGCACCATCTCCCCATCCCCATCTTCATAGCTGACTGAAGAGTCCACTCTCAGCCGGGCGCGGTGGCTCACACCTGTAATCACAGCACTTTGGGAGGCTGAAGTGGGCGGATCACTTGAGGTCAGGAGTTCGAGACCAGCCTGGCCAACATGATGAAACCCCATCTCTACTAAAAGTACAAAAATTAGCTGGGCGTGGTGGTGCACACCTGTAATCCCAGCTACTCAGGAGGCTGAGGCAGGAGAATCGCTTGAACCCGGGAGATGGAGGTTGTAGTGAGCTGAGATCGCGCCACTGCACTCCAGCCTGGGCGACAAGAGCAAGACTCTGTCTCAAAAAGAGTCCACTCTCTGCTTCCATAGCACCCTGTGTATGTCACTATTAGGGTACTTATCACATTGTATTGTGGTTGGGTATTGACCTGTGTTTCCCTTTAGTTTCTAGAAAGGAAAATTTATTCAACTTTCTATTATTCTGGCCTATAGAATGCTCTTGAAAAATGTTTTTATTTTCAATATTTTCATTTATTCAAATTCTATGACTTGTTGCTTTCCCAAAGAAGAGATCCTTTAACATTTCCTTTTTCTCCTCCTCTCAGCCAATTATATTACCCCACACAGCCAGTTGTTCATTTGGGGTATAACCCCTATCCCTTCCACTGCAATAGAACATCTTCTTTAATCTCCAGGAGAGAATGGAATGCATTCCTGACCTTTAAGAGGTGGCAATATTGACCAAAAAATGTACCTTCTTCATCTTAGATTTTCTATCCTCCTCAATTTGTTCATCTAGGTTATATTTGGGAAGGAGAGGAAGATCTAGATAACCTTTCCTGAAATTATTGGGAGGCTGGGGAGAAAAAATTATCTAACAAAATAAACCTATCTGCTACTCTGAAAAAAAGCTGGAGTTTAGGGTCAAGGTAACTTGCAAACATTGGCTCCTCCTAGTACCACCTAGTGGACAATAATAAACTAACACATAGGTTCTGAGCCCATGAAAGTAAATGACCAGTCCTAAAATAACTCACTTCCAGATCCCTAGAATCTTGCTATTTGCACATCATGAGAGAATCACATGCAAGGCGGAGAGCAAGATTAAATAAATAGCCTTAGAAATAGAAAAGAAAGTCAAGGGATAATTTAATTTGCCATAAACTACACGGGCCCATTGGGGAAGTAATTAAAATAATATCCTTCTACCTCACACATCCCAAATATAGGAACCAGAAGAAGGAAAGGATGTGTGATACCTCAGCCTCTCACAATTGATTGTTATCAGTGGCTATCAAATTTATTTTATATATATATATACTATTATGTACAGTTATGTGTTGCTTAGCAACAGAGATGTGTTCTGAGAAATGCATCATTAGGCCTTTTCATCACTGTGCAAACATTATAGAGTGTACTTACATACTAGATGGTATAACCTCCTACACACCTAGGTTATATAGTATGGCCTATTGCTCTTAGGCTACAAACCCCTATGGCATATACAAGCATCTACTGAATACTGTAGGCAAATGTAACACAATAGTAATTTATTTGTGTATCTAAACATGTAAACATAGAAAAGGTACAGAAAAATTAGGATATAAAAGGTAAAAAATGGTACACCATGAATGGAGCTTGCAGGACTAGAAGTTGCTCTGGGTGAGTCAGTGTGTGAATGTGAAGGCCTAGGACATTATTGTACACTGCTGTAGACTTTATTAAAGTATACTTAGCCTGCACTAAATTTATAAGAAAGTATTTTTCTTCAATAATAATTTAACCTTAGTTTACTATAAGTTTTTTTTTTCTTTTTTCTTTTTTGAGATGGAGTCTCACTGTGTCACCCAGTAGAGTGCAGTGGTGCAATTTCAGCTCACTGCAACCTCCATCTCCCGGGTTCAAGTGATTCTCCTGCTTCAGCCTCCCGAGAAGCTGGGATTACAGGCACGCACCACCACACCTGGCTAAGTTTTTGTCTTTTTAGTAGAGACAGAGTTTCACCTTGTTGGCCAGGCTGGTCTCGAACTCCTGGCATCAAGTGATAAACCCACCTCGGCCTCCCAAAGTGTTGGGATTACAGGCGTGAGCCACTACACCCAACTGATGTTTTTACTTTACAAACTTTTAAATTTTTTGTTAACTTTTTGACTCTTTCGTTAAAAACACTTAGCTTAAAACAGAAACACATTGTACAGCCGTACAAAAATATTTCTTTATATCCTTATTCTATAAGCTTTTTTCTATTTTTATTTATTTACTTATTTATTTTGAGATGGTGTCTTGCTCTGTTACCCAAGCTGGAGTGCAGTGGCGTGATCTCGGATCACTGCAACCTCTGCCTCCCGGGTTCAAGCAATTTTCCTGCCTCAGCCTCCTGAGTAGCTGGGATTACAGGCACACACCACAGTGCCCAGCTAATTTTTTGTATTTTTAGTAGAGACCGGGTTTCACCATGTTGGCCAGGCTGGTCTTGAACTCCTGATCTCAAGTGATCCGCCCGCCTCGGCCTCCCAAAGTGCTGGGATTACAAGGCATGAGCCACCACACCCGACTCTTTTTTCTATTTAAAAAATTTTTATTTTATTTTATTTGTATTGTATAAACTTTTTTGTTAAAAACTAAGACATGGGACAGGGCGCAGTAAC